>NW_022631122.1:3653624-4053331 GCF_010015895.1 Lontra canadensis
ATATCGAGAGTCACACGTTCCTATGAGCCAACCAGGCGTACCTGAAGAATTGTCTTCCAAGTAATCCTTGTGGTTATCACTTCCATATATAGTAGTGTTGATTAGAGATACAGATTGTACATGGTAAAAACATGATCTCCTTAGTACTGTTTTCTGGTTTATGGGAATTCAAGCCTTGTTCTTCCTTCTTCTGTGCCTTATTTCTGCATTCTGCTTTCCTAGGCATAAAGAACATTGATCATTAGAAATTTTGGAGTTTGTTCTCCTTCCTTCTAGTACATGAAGTTTTCAGAAGTTTTGTGTTCTCCTAAACTAAAAGCTTGATAGTGTGGTTTTATGAGTGGAGTATGAGTAGCATGCAAGCATAGTGATTCCTTTAGGCAGAAGTCTCTAGCACTTTGTGGTTGGGGGAAAAAAGAAGTCCTTTGAAAATCCCAGTGGAAATAAAACTGCTTTAAAATAAAAAAGTTGGGGCACTTGTGTGGCTCAGTCAGTTAAGCCTCCAACTTTTGATCTCAGCTTGGGTCTTGATCTCAGGGTCGTGAGTTCAAGCCCTGCGTTGGGGTCCACGCCCAGTGTGGAGCCTACTTAAAAGAAAAAAAAGGAAAAAAGTAAAATGTTAACCATATAAGTTAGGTAAATGATAGAAATACTATTTTGAAGCTGGACAGAACCATTCAAATTATCTTGTCAGGTCTGTTCTATTGATGAGAAATCGGAGGGCCAAGGAGGTGAAAAGGGACTGAAATGGTACGGTAATTCTGTTAAGGCTAATTGTTGTAGACATATTTGTAAGAATCTGCATTTGGGATCAGAAAACCAGTTGTGCACGTATAGATGAAGGAAGTCTTGGTTTAATTAGATCATTAATTGACCATAATAAGCTTATTTTAGTCATGAGTGACTTTGGCTGTCAGAATCTCTCAACTGATGATGATTTGCAGTAATCAAAGTGTAAGGTCAAAAAAAAAAAAAAGGACATTGGTGGTCTGTAAGAGGAGACAAGGACATACCAGAAGATTCAGAGTATTGTGTTGGGTCCTCGATCAGCTATTTTCAGAGGAATATTAACAAATGAGTCTGTGTTACCATCCAGCTTACACCCCTGAGCATCGTTTGAGACCCAAAGCCCAGCCGGGTTCCCCGGTGCTTCTGATAAGCTTTTCACTGTGATGGACTTCAAACGTTGTTCCTGGCCACCTGAACAAGGTTGGTGTCTTGCCTGTTTTCCTTCACATTATTTCTTACCTTCTGTATGCATAAATATCACAGTAACAACTTTAACATTCCTTGGGGCCTGCTCAGCACATACGACTCTTACTTAAAGCTGTGAAGGTTAGGGACGCCTGGGTGGCTCAGTCAGCCAACCGTCTGCCTTCGACTCAGGTCATGATCCCAGGGTCCTGGGATTGAGCCCCGCATCGGGCTACCTACTCAGCAGGAAGCCTGCTTCTCCCTCTCCCACTCCCCCTGCTTGTGTTTCCTCTCTCGCTGTGTCTCTCTCTGTCAAATAAATAAATTAAATCTTAAAAAAAAAAAAAAGCTATGAAGTTTAGAAATTGTTGTTCTCAGTGTCTTGGATAATCAGGCCTTGAGCCTTAGTAAAGATAAAGATCTCTCCCCACCCCACACATGCGGGGGGGATGTTAAATGGTCATTTGTGGCATTGTACCAGTGCTTAAGGTCTTGTTTCCAAAAAGATTTATGGGCGTAGCAATGACTTTTTAGCTTTCCTGTGATCCTGCATTTCAGAGATAGTAGCCGAGGGTAGTTGGAGGGTTGCATACCTTCAGGAATAGAAAAACCAAGAAACGTCTGAGAAAGCACACAGGCAAAAATCGTGCTAGAATGACCACTTGATCCTTTTTTTACTAAATGATCATCAGTTTTTATTATCTTACCTTCTGAGTTCCCATTTGAGGAGGAAGGGAACTAATCTTTATCGGCCACCTAGGATGTGCCAGATAATGAGCCCAGTGCTTTTACAAAATTTCATTTTTCCTTGCCTTACAGTAGTGTTCTCCTCCCACTCCTGCTTTTAGAAGAAGCAGCTGTGGCATGTGGATGAAGTAATGTCATACAGCCAGTGGAGCTGGAATTTGAATTCAATTGTGTCTTGATCTTAGAAGACCTATTTTATGACCACGGAAGACAAATTATATTCCTCTTGTTTAGAACGGCCTCACAACCACCATTCTCTTTTACCTAATTATGTAACTTTAGTACTTCTTAGGCACTTCTGTGTGTTTTCCCTTTTTTCCTAGTGAATTTTCTTGACTTCTTAATTTTCTTGAGTTTTTTCTTTAGGGTCATGTTTTACTTCTAGAGTTTCCCCAGATGATCTCCCTTCCTCCTTCCCATACAACACTAATGGTCCATCTGGGAGTTGTTTTTCAGGCCAGGGAAGAGGAAAGCATGGGAGGTAATTCCCTAAACTGCTTCTTAATACTTTGTTTTTGTTGGACTAATTTCCTTTGCTGGCTGAGCACCCACCCCAGCGCTCTTTGCTGACATGATTTGGTGCTAGGTACCCAGGCAAAGAGTAGCCTCCTTTCTGGCCCTCAGGAAACTGAAGATTTAATTTGGGAGCTGAAGTATGCGCAGTTGGCCTTGTGATAAGTGCCACAAGGCCATAGATTCTCCAACCAACTAACCAACCAACCCAAACTAAACAAAGCGCTGTTTAGAAGGGGAAGGGAGCAGAAATTTCTATCACTATTATAAGGAAGCTGTGGTTCTCAACTCTGGCCCTGGATCAGAGTATCCTGGGGAGATTGTAATTCGGTAGGTCTGGGGTGGGGCAGGAAATCTATGATTCTGAAATGTTCTGTAGTTTATGCAATCAAGAAGAATCTTTTATCTTATTTCTCAGAAATAGGTTTGCTCTTCTGAGAGAACTTTTGCATTTTCAGTAGCCTTTGTTCTGTACTTTACTCCAAACTGGGAATGGTTGGATTTTGGTGCCTTTCGCTCATTCTTCTTGTACAGCAATAATCTGCGAATGAAATCTGTGATTGACTTGAGAATTTCCAATGTGGAAGTACATTCAGCCTTTCCAGGAGTTAATTTGTAGAACCTAGTGGACTTCATTTATTTGTATATCTTTTGGGATAGATTTGTGTATTTAATAGCAAAGCATCATATTCTGTAAACTCATTAATTTGGACTTTGTTAATTTAAATTTGTAATTTGGAGGCACCCCAGGGTAAAGTTTATCCTTAATAAGGGCACCCTCATTTACTCAGTGTGCTAATTACCTGTTTTAATCACTGTAGCAGGTCGAACAGAACCTCATGGCCATGTTTTATTGGCTCCGAGTTTCAAGTTATTATCTACATTAAAGTAGTAAAATTTTCTTAAGTTCATTAACATCCGCCACTGAATTATTTTTCCCAACTTTGCAAAAGAAGTTCAAGTGATAGACACCATTCTCTGGTATAGAAGTGTGCTGATAGTTCTCTCTCTGATTGTGGAGAGAGATGTGTGTGACTCATTCTTTCCCATCAGCGGGAGATGAGCAATATGTATGTTAGTGGCTCTTGGTAGATTTGTTTCTTAAACTCTCCAAGTAGTATTTCACTGATCCAGCCTGTCGGATCTCCAGTTGTACAGTTCTGCTGTCTTGAAGTTTGTAGTCATTGCTACTCTTAGTCCTGAAGTGACACTGAGGGTCTTTGTAGTGCTTCTGTCTTTCATCCTGCTTTGACATGTCAGAAATACTGTTTATCTAGCCTTCTTCATTCCTGTCCTGATCATACATAACCGCTAGCGTTTGCACACTTGCCGTATACCAGGCTTTGTGCTTGATGGCTTTACCCTTATTAGCTTACTATTCATGATAATGCCTGTGTGAGTAGTACTGTTATCTATATTTTGCATATGACAGAACACAAGTTTTGAGGTTTTGTGACTTGCCCTAGAGCTAATAACTTAAAGAACCCAGGTACAAATCTACCTGTGCTTTCAGAACCTGTACTTCTGATATCACTGCACCAGACCAGGCCAGGACCAGATTTGCATCATCAGTTTTCCGTTTTTGGATCAAATTAGTAAGCACCCATCCTTCTTCAAGTGCGTTCTGGTGACACTGAGATGTAAAGGTTATAGTCAGTGACTACTCGTCAGTAGCATTTTATTTTATTTTTTTATCCTCACTGGAGACTATGATTCCAGGGAATGGAATAACTATACATGTATTACTTCCCAGACATTCACACTGTTGGCGTGGAGGCTAATGCTCAGCCTGGGTCAGTGAACATGATAACATTGTTCAGAAGCGTATTTGTTACAAATTTAGGAGCCCGGTGTGTCAGGAAAATCTGAAATACTTCTGGTTGTGCTGGTATAAAGTTAAGAGCTTAGACTGGGAGCTGGACTGTTGACATTCATGTATAACTCTGCCAGCTCTGTGACCCCGGGCAAGCGATTCAGCGGTCCCAGCCCTCAGTTTCCTTCCCTGTACAGCAAGGTTAGTGCTAGTACCTTCCCCAAAGAGAGGTCATGAGGCTGAAAAAGACAATGTAGAGTACTTACCGAGTATCTTTTACCTAGTAGGCCTCAAATATTGCCTTACTGTTGTGAGCCAATAGGAAGACCATAGTATGAAAATTAGGGCCTTTAAAAAAGCTCTGAGACAAAGAGAGTCAAATAAGGAGGTGCTGCTTACTTTGTCCAGTCCGTTAGTGTTCCTTAGAACTGTTTTGGTCATCCCAAGGCTTGCCATTTGCAGCTTGTAGGTGATTCTTCAAGAATATAAAAATTCTTAAGTTCTTAAATATTTTAAAACATTTTAAAATGATTTATGTTTTAAAATATTCTTGCTAGTAGGGAATATGAAAGTGAAGTAGATGGTAAGAAAACTGATTACCAGATTCTTTTATCAGACTGATCTTAGGATAGATGGAGCTTGAAAAACGCAAGGTAGAGTTGTATGTGCCTGCGTGTTTGTGTTTGGTTGGCAAAAGAGATGTCAAGCGGCATTCGTAGATCAGAAGGAAAGCTTGGTGTAATTGTGCAGATGCAGAGTTTGGTGTATGAAAAAGATGCCTTTAATGTCAAAATAACTTTAAGAAATAACAGTATTTAGCTGAACTGTCTTGTTTTGTCCTCTCTGTCCCATTTTAAATACATTATGTGTTTTCAGAAGAGAGCCATTAGGGAAAACCATCTCACTGCATGAGGTGGAAGGGGAAACCATTTACTTTTTTAATGAAGGCCCGTGAACTACACAGAAATTCCTTTCAGGATCTCCTCAGTAAGTGATTTAATTGGTAATTGTTTCTGTTTCCATTTTTGGAACATAGACTATTTAAAACTGTTTAACTGTTACAGATTATGGTCAGTTGAGGGGGAAGGAATGGAGAGTGAAGTAGACAGGCAAATGGTTGTAGACTCTTGGGTGACTGTTTTATAGAGTGGGATGTGTTCATAACCTTCCCTGGACCAAAAAGGGACACCGTGGTCTATCACCCACATCTTAAGGTCTCCAATACTTAAATTTATATTGTATTTTTACAACTGCAGCAAAAATGACATGTCTTCTTGGTTGCATCTTGATTAGCTGATGAGCTAGAACACATGATTTCTAAAAATTTTTCCAAGTCTAAAAGTTTATGATTCTTTGTCCTCATCTGGTAGAAGTAACGATTGCAGTGATAAAAGAGCACTTGTAAAAAAAAAAATTGAAAAGTTTTTCAGTGAGTAGAATTACTTCATGTTTACTAATTCTGCATTTCACTGGGAGGCAGTTTAGGTGAGGGGTCTTTCCTGCTGTTTCTAGTGTCCCTTGTTTTTGAGTATCGAATGTTCTATACCAGATTTGTTCTCCTTTCTTTGTTTTCAATAGAACGTGTGCTTTAGCCCTGGAATAGCAGAAAACAGCTTTCTCTTCTAGCTTTCTCCACTCATTCTAACTTCATTCCTGACTGAGCTGAACTTTCTTGTTTATTTTGGCTGCAAAATTCTGACCACTTTTTATCTGCTATAAAAGTGTATTTTTCCTTCGGTGCGGGGAAAAAATGCAAGCTAACACATATTTATTTTGGATTATCTTTTCCCCCATTATTTTCCTAACCCCTTTAGCTTTGTTCGTGCTTCTGCCAGTCTTTAAAAAAAGTTGTTTGAGTTTGAGGATAACTGAAACATTTTTTTACACAGCAGCGGTTTGTAAAATGTGGGAGGATTCTGCTGAATTCAGTCTCAAGGCATCATCCAGTAACCGTTTACTGGTGACACAGAGGTGACAGTTCATGCCTTTACTCTTCTGGGAAGGTTCTAGATTTAGAATGAGTCTGTTAGAGTTTACTTCACTGTAGAAATCAGGAAAAACTTTTACTTTGTTATCTGAAAAAGACCTAGGTGGATGCAAGAGATTTTCATTCACTTCGCAAAATTGGACTTTATTGAGCTAATACAAGGAGGGAAAAAAAAATGACCTACAGTCCTGGCAGTGCTGCTGTAGATGGGTCTTTATCATTTAGAATCATATTACTCTAAAAGAGCGGAAGCCCACTGAGAGGTTCTGGGCAGATTTCCAACAGCGCTGTTTCTTACAGTTGAAAGTGTCTGCCATCATATTTCTATAAGGCTGTGGTGGTGGGCTTATCTTCTCCCCCACCACCTCCCAGTTACACAAGTGATAAACATAATTTGGCAAGTATATAAGAGAGGAAATAATTACGCATACTCTTCATTACCTAGAAATAGTTCACGTTTTGGTTGTCCTCTAGCCTTTTTCTTGGATTTACATGGTTTTAAAAACAGGTAGTTGGGAAGATGAGATTATATATATAAATTTCTGCTTTTTTTTTTTTTAAGATTTTATGTATTTATTTGACAGGCAGAGATCACAAGTAGGCAGAGAGGCAGGCAGAGAGAGAGAGAGAGAGAGAGAGAGAGAGGAGGAAGCAGGTTCCCTGCTGAGCAGAGAGCCCGACGCGGGGCTCGATCCCAGGACTCTGGGATCATGACCTGAGCCGAAGGCAGAGGCTTTAACCCGCTGAGCCACCCAGGTGCCCCAAATTTCTGCTTTTTAAATTTAGTAATGCATTCCCATGTCATACAGGTTCTGAATATTATTTTAAGGGATAGCGTAATTCTTCTCTCTGGAGCTACCAAATTTAACTAATTCTCCGTTAGTGGACATTTAATATTTTTTTCCAGTACAAGTTTTCCTCTGAATTCCATCATTATTTCCTCATGATAAAATCAAATTACTGTGTTAAAGTCTGAACATTTTCAAGTTTCTTTATACTTACGAATTCGTTAAGTTTTATACAAAATGGTTATGACCACTTTGATATTTTGTGCCCATCATCTCAATACAGGGTGTTTGTTTTGCCCCATCTTTGTGGGCACTTTTGCTTTCCTATTCCTTCTTGATTTAAGATGGAGAAATGCAGTGAGATGAGAGTTTTCTAAAATGCAGTGACTGCTTGTCAGTCCTTAAGCTCCTTGGCCTTCACTTGGGTCTGGACCCAGTCCTGGGGACTTCTTGATCACTCCTTCATGTTGTTAGCTAAGTTTCCTACACAGACAAGTGTTTGTGTGATCAGATCTGGAGTGGATTCGTGAAAACCAGGCTGCCACTGAATAATAGAGCAAGCATTTGCAAATTTCCTGTAGAGGAAGAAGGAACACCCAGCAATGCTGTCCACGTCTATGGTGTTCTCTGCCCATCCTTTATATATTTAGCAATGATTTTGGCTGAACCAGTTTGTGCATCTTGAAGAACCAGTCCACATGCCTCTGACCTTCCCTCCATCAAAGCAAAGACCTTGGTCATCTCCTTCCTGTTGCCTTTTCTTTTGACTATGACTAGCAAGTTCTCAGCTGCCTAAGTTACAGACTTGTTCATACAACAACTTAAGCTCCATATTTATTGGGCATACATATGTATCTGTTTTATAGGGGAGAGTTTTTCTTAATGTAGATTTCCCTTTCTCTAGAATTTATTCATGTGTTCTGAAGTGCTGCTGTTGTATCTGACTATATTGTGAACTTGGGGAACTCAGGAGGGACCAACTTTGGCCCCGGGAAGAGAGAGTGCCCGAGCTGATGCGCAGTCTTAAACAGGTAGCTGTCGTACACATAACAGAGCTTTCTTCTCTGTTCATGATAGGAATTGTTTTATCTGGTATTGCATGGGTGAATCTTTCCTTGAATTAACCAGTTTTCACTTACCTTGAGGCCAGTCAAGGGAGGGGAGATTTGCTGCAGTCACAGAGATGCCAGCAGATGCCAACATCGAAGCTCTCACACACTCTTCTTGTTCTTAGGAAGCCGCCTCCTTCAGAGGCACCCAGTTTCTCATGCCATATATGCGATGTGAAGTTGAGTTACCCCTTTTCTTAGGGAAGACTCTTAAACGTTCATGTCTGTGATGCATTTTGGGATTAATTCTTGCTGTAGAGTGAGGAGTGAGGTGAGAGTTTAACTTCATTTTGCCCCCCCCCCCCCCGCCACTCATGGATATCCCCTCCTGGTGCCCTTTGTTGAAAAGATTCTTAGAATTTCTTTTCCCTTAAGCCCTGTTTCTGCCTTGCCCTCTTGGAAATGCTAATGGGCAGAAGGTTTCCTTTCTGTCCCAGCTGAGGGAAGGAGGGAAGGAGAGAAGGGGTTTGTGTTGAGTCTTGCCCTTACTGTAGGGTGGTCTCCCACCACAGTTTGCTTTGCTTTGATTCTGATTCTATTAAAAAGACATTTACAGAGTCTTTGTAAACAGTGAGTAGAGTTTTAGCCAGCTTGGCTTTAGTTAAGAAGATGCTCTGTTATTCCCTCCATCCAAGGGTGATTATGAAATCTTATTTTAACGCACAGTTTGGGTCAGATAAGCCTAGGGTAGTGTAAGCTAACTTGAACATCTGTCAAAAATAGTTCTGACATGAAACTGATGAAACCCATCTTGAAACATTTTCTTTTTCCAGTTATTTCTAACTATAAAAGTAAAACTCAGGGGTGCCTGGATGGCTAAGTCAGTTACACGTCCAACTCTTGGTTTTGGCTCAGATCATGATTTCAGGGTGGTGAGATGGTGCCTCGTGTCGGGCTCCACGCTCAGCAGGGTCGGCTTGAGATTCTCCCCCTCTCCCTCCACCCCCTTAAATAAATAAATCTTAAAAAAAAAAATGTAGAACATGTTTATTACAGAAATGTTTTGGAAGTTACCAAAGAATAAAAGCCTTTCTTTCCCCATGACTGTGAATCCTGCTTTTGGCATGGCAGCCCTCTTACTTTTGTGTGACTGGTCTGTGCACTCTGGACAGCATGGTTGGAAGAATACTTGAATCTCCTGACGGGTTCGGGACTGTTTTCTTGCATTTCTCATGGAAAGGGAAAAGGTTAGGAGCTGATATTTGAAGAGCATCTGTTAGCCAGATAATAATACTCTGTGAAGTATTAAAATCATAATTAATCAAATAGTAGTGAGAATTTTTTAATAAGGTCTTTATTTTTTTCTCTTTTAAGATTCTGTTTATTTATTTGAGAGAGTGAGCATGAGTGAGGGCAGAGGGAGAGGGAGTAGTAGACTTACCAGCTGAGCAGGGAGCCTAACATGGGACTCAGTCTCGGGACCCTGTGATCATGACCTGAGCTGAAGGCAGACGCCTAACTGACTGAGCCATCCCGGCGCCCCAAAATAGTAATGAGAATTTATTCCCTTTCTGCATTCTTCCTACCTCCCCTTTCTCTTTTATGGTCTTGAGTTAAATAATTTGCCCAGTGTCATTTAGGTAGTATGTGAAAAATCTGAAAACTAGGAGAAAAACTCAAGCATCTTTCAGTTCAAATCATTAAGCTGTCTTTTCTTTCATGGTTTGGAAGGCTTTACAAAAAGAAAGGATGCAGTAACTCTTCTTTCTTTTCTGGCTCATGTGGTCTCCCTTTTCTTCTCTACCAGAATTAGAAGTTCCAAGATCCCCTTATGTCCTGCCCACATTAAGGCTTGTTTCTCTTCTTTCTGTGCTGTGCTTTCAACTTCAAGAGCTTAGTTCTGACTTTGCTATTTATTAGCTGAATAGAAAGATGAAGGAGAGAGCTGGGATTTTTTTTTTAAACATTACAATTCCTTGAACTGGATTGATTTAATTTATTTTGCATTACTTAGTAGCTGTGGATTACCCCGGCCAGCCATTCAGTGTCTTCATCTGTAAAATGGGCTAGTTTACTCAACAAAGATCCTTCTAGGATACGTCAGCATTTCTAATTTCTTGTGTTAGGGGAACCATGAAATAGGTTTCTGGTGCTGGGATTAGGAGCATGTACCATCGGGACCCCTGTCTTCCCCTGTGTCCTTAAATCTCACCTCATCAAACTATGTACATTTAAGTTAATGGGTAAAAACATCAATTGTAGCATATTCTTCTTTTAAAATGTTAACAAGGTGCACGGGCGTATGATATTTGTGATCCTGGAGCTCATTCTTCCTTCATTTAGGAGATGTTTATGACGGTTAAGTCCTTCTTGACAAACCAGGATATCCCATTGACACCCTCACTTTATCAAATAGGGTAATTTATTCTAATCTGTTACTGTGTCATTGCCAGAATATCCTCTCTGGAAGAAATGGGGTTGATATGTTTATACAGGAATCCAGATTTTTTTTTTTCCCTCTTCACTGACGTTTGTCAGCAGAAATGTTTTTCGTCGTGATTCAGGCTACGGCTGGAGGTACAATTAGTGCAGAGGGAGGTGGCATGTTTGGACTCTGGACAGTTAAAGGCGGAGTTCTCCGTGTTAACCTACTTTGTTAATCACTGAACTATTTTGTTTAGTGATTTAGGGCTTTACACTTCAGCCAACTGCTTATATAAATTGTATTCGTTCCGGACAAATGTTCTTTTGGGACCGAACCTAAGAACTCAGGCCAGAGCGGAGCATCTTCCTGTGACGTTGGGCTCATGGAAGCAAACAGTGGAGCAGAAAACAACCCAGCGTCCCAGCTTCCAGCAGTCATCTTACTGGGTTTGGGCCAGTGAATCAGGACAAAGAATGACGAAGGGTGTGGAAAAGAAATCCTAGAGGAAATAAAAAGTGAACTATTTTTATTTCTCTTATCGTGATGCTAGTAAACCTTTGACTTGGTCACAGCAGAAATCCTCACGGGAGTGAAGTTGTTGAGAGTAAAATCTTTATATTGACTGTCATTTTGCTTTTCACATGTTCTGGAAAATTGGGAAGAAAAGCGTTAGTGGTTGAATAAAATGCCGGCCAACAAGACAGTCCTTCTAGGATGTCTAGGAGGAGTACAGAATCCGTTTTAATCTTTTTCAGAAGATTTGTGCGAAGGGGATTACAATTTAGTTACAATTCAGCGAAGCCAACCTCAAGATTCTCCACTTCTGGGTTGAGGGGATTTTGTTCTCCGTGGCCTTCTATTTTCCATTTTGGACCTCTTAGGTCCTGGAGGCTTTCTCTCCCAGCCCCTTGGTCCCGACATATTCTATTACCACAGAAGAAGTTAACTCTTCATATGGTACAATCATCATGGCTGTTTTAAAACCTGTTTTACAGCCAAGGAAATTAAGGTAGAGAGAAATCTGGGGTCACACACATTGTTTTTCCATTCAACGTCTGTCTGCTCTTCAAGTACGTAAGACTTTTGCTCTACCCTTCCTTCTTCCCCCTCATCCTCCCGATGCTCAGTCAGAAAGCTCTTATCCTCTGATCTCTGGTAAGTTATCTGAGCAAAATAGTTCTTTGAAATGAATCTCCTTGGGGTTCTTACTTACACTTTGTAAAGATGGCGGATAATTTTAATGAATATTTGGTTAGCACAGTGTGCACGTGGTCCCTTGTTTTTGAGGCCCCTGCGGTACCAAAGAAATGGTGAACAGCTTGGCACCTCACCACGGAAAGGCACTTTGTCTCTACGTTTCTGGAGCTCACAGTGGGAGCAGTAGGCTCTGATGGCCCCCCTGAGAGACAGCTTGGGAGAAGACTGATGTATTCTAATTTTGAAGACAAAGAAGTAAACTGATAATGTCTTAAGATTTGTAGTGATCCTTGATGCAGAAACCATTTTGGTGATCATCAGTGCAAGAAGTTTGTTACTTGGGCCTTTCTGTGTCCTGGCATGTGACTTAATCCTGTCTTCTTATCTGCCTGTCATACTATGGAATTAGTTTATATTGCTGTGTGCTCTGATGAGAATTCATTTAATTACATCTTCCTTTGGCTCCCATAGTGCTATGATTTACCTTTATTACAGTACTTGTAGACTGGCTCTGGGAAAAAGATACCATTAACTGTGAAAAAAGTCAGGCCATAATTAAATTAAATTCAATCAATTAATTAAATTAAGGCAGTAGTGGAGAGAGCCAAACATTATTCATGTTGGTCGCATTGTAATGGGGCTGTACCTGCAGTTTTTCCTTCTAATTATTTTGACTTTCATTGTAGCAGTGCCAGGATTGGTGAGCTGCCTGGTGTTGCCAGCACTGTGATGGCAGCAGGGCATGAACAGTGGGGTAGACAGTAGATTAGAGCTAGGGAGTGTGACCTTATTAAGAGAGAGAAAGCAAGGGGCCCTTGGAAGGATTTGAGCGGAGAATTGACACACAAATGGTACCCAGGTGTGGCGGGTTGAACCTCGAACTGATGTGAGGGACAGCTTGGAAGCAGGACAGTACAGAAGCTGTAGCCTGAGGGAGAGGGTGAGGACTTGGGCAGTGGGGATGGGTAAGGGGTCATTGTGGGGGTAAACTAAATAGGGTTTGTTGAAATACAGTGTAGGAGGGAGGGGACAAGGAAAGAGTTTGCTTGAGAGCTTGAAAGTGATACCATTAATGAGAAAGAGGCCGAGTGGAAGAGTACTGAAGGTTTGGTTTGGTGAAGAAAGTCCAGGCAGAGAAAGGTGGCTGGTGGGCAGTTAGTGTATGGAGCTCAGGAAGGAGGTTAGAGCTACTTGTAGTCAGTGCCAAGAGCAATCCGCATGTAAGAGATCATCAAAACTGAAGGAATGGAACAGAGAAGTAATTGTTGGATGTGAGGGATGGATGTAAGTTGCCCAGGTTGTCTAGCCAGGCAAATATGGCTTTTCTTCCTGTCACTTCTCCCAGACCTTCCTGAAGCTACCATGAGCATGGACCAATCTGAGGTTCTTTCTCCTCTCCTTTTTCCTTGCTCTGGCTTTGGGGGAAGTTGAACAGTTTTGTGCACCTTTTGGTGGTGGATGAGGTAGAAGTGTCACCACAGTAGTCACAGATTTTGGACCCTTTGTCTCTTGTCCTCCCTTGTTCTGACCACGTAGTCATCCCACATGGGCTGTATTGTGGCTTGAAGGTGAACCACAGTTCAGTGAGCTCTTAATTTCTAGTCCTCCAGCCAGTTGCTGTAATGATTAGAAATGTTCAGAGGCGTCCAATAAATGCAGTATTTTTATGTTGGAAAGACCTGTCTTGGCAGTGTGTGGGAGGTGGAGGGGGAGAGGGACTGGATCCTCGGGGTTTGAGTCCCACTCAGTTCTGTCACCGAACAAGTCACTTCGTTTCTTCTTAGGGTCTTCCTCCTTTTCTGTAAGATAAAAGGTCGGTGCCTGGGTGGCTTAGTGGGTTGGGTCTCTGCCTTCGGCTTGGGTCATGATCTCCGGGTCCTGGGATCAAGCCCGCATTGGGCTCTCTGCCTTCTGAACTGGAACGTGTGGTCGTCACTCACATTCAGCTAAATTTTAGAGTCGTTTTCAAGAAAACTCTTCTGTTGCTTAGCTAGAATTTTTCAGAAAGCGGACCCCCATAAGGAAATCATTTAGATGGGGCTCTTAGCAGTGTGTGCACTCATTGGCTCGTTAGTATTTGTCAGTCCACTCCGTGGCTGTCCTAGAGCTGGGGCAGAAGACAGGCACACACGAATTCCCCATCCTCTCCTTGACATTCTCAGTAAAGCGCACAACCGCCCGTCTCCAGCATGCAGGGCAGAAATCTAGAAACCGTCCTTGATAGCCCCTTTGTCTTACCTCATAGTCATTATATGTGTTCCCGAACTTTGTTGAGTTTAATGTCCTGTTGTCTGTTGCTTACCTCCTCCTCTCTCCATCACTCACCTGAGCCCGATCTCTACCGTCTGACCTGAGTTCTTGCCACAGCCTTCTGGCTGGCGTCCCTGTATCCACCACTGCCTGCCGCCTTTCACTCTGTTGTCCAGTATATAAAAACAAGGGGTCCTTTTCTGATCATGACTCTTACTTGTAAAATAAAGACTAAAGAGTTGATGGGGTCTAGGAGGCTCACGGTGGTCTGGCTCCTACTCTTTTCCCTCTTTATTCCATACAGGATTCCCCCCTGTTCTCTTTGCATTTGTTTTCTTTTCACCCTTCCTATCCATCTACTTTGTTAAGGCCTTTGTACCTCAAGGATTCTTCTCTTTGACTGTTATTTCTTATCTCTTGGCTCAAATATTTGTTTCCTTGGGGAAGCTTTTCCTCTACCTTTCCCAAACAGGTGAAATCTCCCTGCCCTTTGTTTTCATAATACCATCTCATCTTTGTCCTGTTGTTAGGGTTTTCTGTTTATCAGTGTGCTGATTCGATTTTGTCCCTCACTGTGACCATAAGCCCTCTGAGAGCACAGGCTAAACCCTCAGAGGACTTGGCATTGTCTCTGCAGCACCCGGTGTGGCTCCTAGCATGTGGTCTGAGCTCTGTGATTGTTGAGTGAATGTGAGAGCTTTAGGTATTTAGAGGTCACAGAAGAGGCAGTCTGATACATATAAAGTACAAAATTTTGTGGCCTGGATAGAAGTAACTATAGTTCTGTAATGAAAAGTGAATGGGGGGGATAATGTAGACTGATGACCTCAGACAGTGGGCCTTATGCTGAATCTGTGTGTTGGGTAATGCTGTTGTAGACTGTGGTAGTTGGTCGTACCTTCGCAAATGCAAGTCAGGTAAAGGAGATTTTCTTTTTGTTTTTGGAGCGAGGGCAGTGCCAAATCAAACAACATGTGGGAAGACTTGAGCCATAGTTTCCGTGACTACACTGGGTATTGGTGTGCTACTTGACAGGACTTAATGTTCCCTATCCTGCTTTCTGAACTTTAAGGAAGGAATGGGGAATGGGCTAGGCCAAAAAAGGAAAAGGTAGTCATAAAAGGACAGAACCCCCGATATGCTTTTTTAAATAATAGATTTGTTTAAAAAATAAGAATTCTTCAGTAAGATGGACAGGATATAGACCTGGGTTTGATTCTTAACTTTTTAAAAAAAGGCTTTATTGAGTTATAATTTACATACCAAATAATTTATCTTTGTAAAACGTACAATTGAGTGGCTTTTAGGATATTCAGAGTTGTGCGGTGATGACCCACAGTCAATTTTAGAATATTTTCATCACCCCAGAAGGAAACCCTACACCCCCTTGAGCTATCAGCCTGTTCTCATATTTAATGACTATTTTATCTTGAATAACTCATCTAAGCTCTCTGAAGTTCATTTCCCTTTTCACCTTTTGTCTCTTAACAGCTATCAAGAAATTGGGCCAGACTATCCTCTTCTTTGACCTGAGAACCCTAATTCAGAACCCTCAGAAGTGATTATTGGCTACCAAAAGTCACAGGTCTCTTTCTGTCTCTGCTGATAGATAGGTTTCTTGTATCCATTTGGGTGTTGACAGGGGATTCATTTTTATCCATATTAAATTTCATCGTGGTACCTGGGGTACCTCATGTACATTCTTGGTACATCCTTCTTACTAGCCTTTCAGGGTTTTTGGATCCTCAGTCTTCCTCCCTCCCTCCCCCCTCCCCCCTTCTCTCCCTTCCTCCCTTCCTCCCTTCTTTTCTTTTTCCTTCTCTCCCTCCCTTCTTTTTTGCTCCTTTCCTCCCTCTCTTCTGTCCCTCCCTCCCTTCTTTCCTTCCCTCCTTCCCACACCAGGGACACTGAGATCCAGAGTCCTGCTCCACTGACGGAGCCCTGCAGGCAGCCCTGGATCCTCAGTCTTACTTTCAGTATATTAGTATTGCTAACGAACCTCACGTAGTCTGTATATTTGATCATTTTATCGTTGGATTTTTCAAGATCTTGGTAAAAGTGTTCATCAGATTTGGAACGAGTGTGTGGGGTGGGAAAGAGTTGTATTTGCCTATAATGGAGACCTTGTTTCTTACCGATACTCATCATTTATTCATTTTGCTTTGTTGTTGAAACCACTATAGGATTGAGGATGGCAACAGTGGGAAGTGGGGCATATTTTCCCACAGCACTTCCCCAGATTCCTAGAAAAACAAACAACATGCGTTACCCTAGAAGCACAGGCAGTGGCATGTGCTGGGGGAGGAAAATTTTAGTCATAACGTGCTTGAATCTGAGGCCACCACCTCCTCTTAAACCATATTTCTTTACTTCCTTCACAGCAGTATCATGGGCAATGTGGACAGGTGTTCTGTGGAAATCGACATACTCTCAATTCCTTGGAGTGAAAAGGTTATTTAAAAACAAGAAAGAAAGAAAGAGCTCTGTCTTGGAATGTCTTACTCATGGATGTATGCTGGGCATTTACATTATTTCCCTTTGGAAGCCTCACAGAGCCTTCCTTTAACCACTTGTGGCTGACATTGACTTAAAACTCAGTAGATCACAGCTGATGGAGTCTGCTCTCTTACCGCAAATTGCTGTTGTCCCTTTATATTCTTCTGTCTCTTGTATACATAAATAATTTTTTAGGACTCAGGAAGTAAATCTCTTTCTGGCCTGGGGCACACTCCTTTGGGTCAGACACTGTCAGAGTTTTCTAGGTCTTGGGCTGTGAATTTTTGCATTGCTGTTGTTCATTCTACATCATGTAGTCTGAAGTTCAGACTCCCAGGTTCTCCTTGGAGAAAAGAACAAAATAGAACAGAAAAGGGACTCTTATGTACCTCTTTTTGTACACCACCATCGTGAGCAGTAGGTCTTAGATCTTCCTTATTTGTCTTGCCTCAAACATAGAAAACCAGAAAAGCCCTTTGTGTAGTATATGGCATTTTTCCAAGCTTCAGGTCATTTGGGGAGCAAAGAATCATATACTTTCTGCTTTTACACTCTAAACTGTTGTAAGATCGTCCTTGTTGTAAGCAAAATCAGAACTGTTTAATTGTTTAGTCACTTGGATATATACACTGAACATTTTAGTTAAACAGGCCTTTTTGCTTTGAGTTGGAGATGACTATTCATAAGGTGTTAGAGATGAAAACCAATCCTGACCACTCCTTTTAACCAGAATCCAGATACTAAGGACTGTACTATCTCAGAGTCTGCAGGAGACCCGCTCTCCTCACTCTCTATTTTCTGATGGCTCAACTAGCAGCTGCCCCACCCGCCCTGGGTCTAGTCATCTCATGCAGAACTATTGGCTCTGAGTTCTTGTTGAGCTCATGAACCTTCTTCCCCAGAAGTTCCATGAGGTTATGGATTCCAGGGAGGTATTTCTCAGTTTTATTTGATACTGTCACAATAATGGCAATAATTTATCATCTCTAGTGTGCCAGGCCTGACCGTAGCTAGGCATTTTACTTATTTTTCTTGCTTAATCCTCCCAACAGTGTTGTAAGGAAGGTATGATCCCCTTTTTACTGACCAGGGACCTGAAGCTCAGAGAGGTTAAGTGAATGGCCCCAGACCTCATGAAAGGAGTCTATACTAGATTTGTATTTTTTTCATCAGTCTTTAGAAGTAACTCCTCTAAAATAAGAAAGTAAGAGGCATGCCAAAGTTCTAACCTCGGTCTAGTTGACCTTGAAACTGAATGCTTGTTCTCACTGCTGTTGAGGGCCTGCTGTGGTGTGGGACCTCGCCAGGTGCTTTGGAGGATATGAAATTGAGGGAGACCTACCCTTGGCTTTGCAAGGCTTTTTAAAAAACAAGGATTCAGGGACCCATTGAAGGTTTTTGTTTTGTTTTGTTTGTTTGTTTGTTTTTTAAGAGAGGATCTACTGTTCTTTTGCGAAGCACAGGGTTGAATCGGCTCATCAGTGTGCAGCATTGGAGCCGTGGTAGAAGTAGGTAGAGATTATATGTCCCAGCACTGCGCTGTCTGCTTGTAGTCCCTGGCTCCTTGCTGTGGTCTGTAAGTCACTCCATGTGGACACACCTGTTTCCTCAGGCCTTGTCCTTTGTAGACATCTGTTGCCTGTTGACAAACAGATTTGCCTTTATTTTAGGTTCTTCCATTTATTGTGTGTGTCTCACGTACAGAGCCTCAACCCTTTATGGAGGGTGATGCTGAGCTGTGACTGATTTGGTAAAGGGTAATGAATTCCTTTTTTGACATTCCTAAACCACAGTGTCCTGAAAAGAGTTTGAATGTTGGCTCAATAGAAGCAGGTCCCGTCAGGGGATGACACATCGGCCTTAAGCAGTGATGAAAAAAAAAAAAAAATACTAACTTTTAGCTGTTCTTTAAAAGTATCCCCTTTATTCTGTTTTTTTTTTTTGGGAATATGCTCATAATGGGAATCCAGAAATATGTAGAACACAACTCATTATGGAAATTTTAGAATATGAAGTAGAAAAAGGAAAATTAGCCATATTCTCATCTTCCAGGAATAATCATTGAGTATTTGGGTGATCTATACATGAATGGGGCCGCCAAGCAAAGGCTTCAGCTGAAGCTGAAAAAAAATCAAGATTATTTGGAGGATAGAACAACCCAGTGTTGCCACAAAATCCATGGTACAGTCTACTCCTCAAAATATGAAGAAACAGGCCCCTGTTGGTTAAGTGTCTGACTCTTGGTTTCAGCTCACGTCATGATCCTTAAGGTCGTGAGCTTGAGCCCTGTGTGGGGCTCCACATTCAGCGTGGAGTCTAAGACTCTCTTCTCCCTCTCCCTCTGCCCCTCCCTGCAGTGCATGCGTGTGCACATGGGCGCTCTCTCTCTCTCAAGTAAATAAATAAATCTTAAAATAGGAAGAAATAGGAAAACGTGACCCATTCTCAAGAGAAATATACTGAATGAAGATTGATTCCAAGATGATGCAGATGTTGGATTTAGTAGGTCACGATTTAAAAGCAGCTGTTAACTACTATTCTCAGTTACGCACAAGAAGATTCAGTTGTAATGAAAAGTTAAGAAATTAGCACAGAAACAGAAACTGCAAAAAAAGAAAAAATATCTGAAATAAAAATTTTCCAGGATAAGTTTAACAGAACAGAGATAAGTGTAAAGAATTACTGAATTTTTGGATCAATAAAAATGATCTGATTAGAACAGATTGAAACAAAAATGAAGAACGTCAGAGACTGGGGAACAGTTTAAGAGAGGTCTATACTGTGCATGTGATTGAAGTTCTGGAAAGAGGAGAGAGGGAGAATGGGATAGAAAAGTTACTTGAAGGAACAGGGATACACATTTCCCAAATGCAGTGAGAGAATTAAGTAAAACTTATTACTGTTTGACATTGTTTATAAGAAGAAGGCAGTAAAAAGAATGGGAGGCATAGAGCCTAAGAAGAACCATGGCCTGATTGCCCTACTCCCCCGTTTCCGCCCCGCCCTGAAATGTCTGGTCTTAACAAGCCTGACTGATTTCAGTCCCTACTGGTGTGTTCCTTTCTGGTTCTTACAAATCCACACTGTTACGCCATCAGTAGATTAAGTTGCAGCCAAGACTAAATTGTGCAAAATGGTAGAATATGGTGGGTTTTTTGAACCGTGCCAGGGCTGGTTTCCTTAGGAGGTCTGCAGGGAACACTGGGTCTTTTTGTGTGCCCTGCTTTTCCCTCTGCCTTTCTTCTTTCTTCTTTCCTTTGCTGCTACCGTCTTCTTGTTTCTGAGAAAGGGCAGAAAGGAGACTGGTGCATTTCAGCTGGACTGGCTACATCAAAGGCAGTGAGTTCTATTGATATCAGAGTCGGCTTTGGCAGAGAGCACTCTCCAGGGAGGCTTTTGTTGGGTCTTTGCTTTTCTCTAGTAAATGATGATGTTGGTGGCAGAGCTGGGAGTCACTTGGCATTGAGTTGTCATTAAGCCTTGGTTGAAATGTAGAAGCCAAATTCCTGTGATTCTGACCTTAACCTTTTTAGAAATGCATGCTTGCACACCCAGCTAGTATGCACTGGTGAGGCCAACATGATTGTTGAAAGTTTGAGATAGTGCCCCAAGCCCCTGTTCCCGTTTGCTCTGGCTAACCTTGGACTTCCCCTAAAATAGTCCCTTCCCTTCTAACACAGCCCCTGTGACCCAGCAGCCAGAGGGTTAAGGTCTGGCATGGGGGTCAGTGCCTCTTCCTATTAGGTTTTATCAGACCGGTGGCTCCCCTGTTTATAAATATTCACGTCTCCCTTGCCTATTCTTCTTGTGCCTGTGCCTGTCCCAGTGTGTACACCGGCGTGTGTCCTCCACAGGTGTTAGAAATCCAGTTATAGACTTGGGGAGGTAGTGTAGTCTTGGATTCACAAAGAGCTTTGGAGTCCTGCAGATTCCAAAGTCGGGAACTTGTGAGCCCAGTGTCTTTGGACAAGTCTTTGAACCCCGATGTTCCTTTTCCTGTAGAATAGGGACAATATCTATTTCTCAGGAGTTTTTGAAGCTTAAAAGAATCTGTATATAATAATAAGCTTTCCACGTGAGTATCTATTCCTTTGATTTCCTTCGGGTTTCATCATAGCTAATTACTCTAGGTCATTTCTCATTTTATACACCTTTGTGTAATTCTTTTTTGAAGGAATTAGTTTCTCAGAGGGAGTTTAAACTTTGTAGCTTCATATTCATTCATCTTTTTCTTAGACTGAAAGGTATTTATTGATCTCTAGACATTTACTTTTAACCTTGTTCTAGATCTGTGTATAGTCGTCTGTACTGTAGTAGCCCAGAGGTCTTTAAAAGCAAATGTCTGCACTTTCGTACTTTCTGCCTCCTATCCATCTTCCTCGGCTTATTTTGTAGCTCCGCACCTTACTCAGAAGGGACAACACAGTATGTTGTATTGGTGACAGCGATGACTTGAATAACTTTTGAAACACCATAAAAAGCTTTTAAAATTTGTACTCAGTTGGCAAGCTGTAGAATCTTGGCATTAAGAGAATCTTAAAGATCCTTTAATCTAAAAATCCTTGGACCTTTTCTCCTGGTTACACCGTTCTAGTTTCATCCACTGTTACTTTTTAAAACATGGTTTTCATGGGGCACCTGGCTAGCTCAGCACAGTGGGTGACTCTTGATCTTGGGGTTGTGAGTTCAAGCCCCACATTGGGCATAGAGTTTACTTACAGAAAAACAAAAACAAAAAAAATCCACAACATGCTTTTCATTTCTCTTAACCAGTCCGTTCACTTTGTTCCCAACCTTTTTTGTCTGTGCCTGTCGTGGTGGGGTTCCCAGAATGGACCATTATGTTCCTGGCCTGTTGAACAAACAGTGGTTTGGAATCCCCTGCCAGCTTCTAGACTTGCATACGAAATACAGGTTACGGTGCCGAACTACACACACACACACGCACACACGTATACAGCTGTGTTAATTATACATCTGTTAATGCATACCAGTGATTTGGGTGGCCATTTTATGCCATCAGCTGTTGGTTTAAGTTTTGTGTCAACCAACCCTTTCGTGTATTTTACAAGTGATTCTGCTCTGCCACTTCTTTCCTACACCTTTACACGATGTAGTTGATTCTAAACGCATACCTTGCGTATTTTCCATACTTGGTATATAGTAGGTGCTTAATAAATGTTTGAGTGATTATGCTTTTTACCCCTGAATTTACTTAATCCCTGAGTTTGTTTGTTTCTTTCCTTTTCGCCTCATCCCCACAGACTCTGTGCCTTGTTGAACTACCAGTTATTAGACCCCGAAACAGCTGACTGTTTGTGCTTCTGTACGAGTGTGCTCACGGTTTTATGTTTGGAGCCGCTCCTCTCCCCCCGCATCCCTGATGTGTTCAGCTTCTAAGAGTTAGCTAGGGGACACCTCTTCTCTCTTTCCTGACCTCTCTTTCTTCCCCGCACTCCGTCGTGTCGTCTTCTACACAGATAACCAGCTAAGTTGTCCACTAACTTGTTTTCTCCCGCGGAATGTATCTACTCTGAGAGCAAGGACTGTGTTTGTATTTTTCCGGCTGCAGCACCTAACACCGTGCCTGGCAGGAGCTGCGTCCTAAACTTGGTGGATGAGTGAATGAGTAAACGGACAACTGAACAGCTTCAGGGCCCGATGTTCCAGCCCATAATCTTTCTGCATCTGGCTTCTGTGATTCAGCGTCTTATCCATTAGTAGACAGAGCAGGTTTGGTCAGCATGCTTTCTCCGTCTTTACTTGAGTCACTGCCTTCAGTGTTGACAATGCAGGATTGAGGCCTGATTGCTATACTTCAGGCACTAAAATTTACGTGTTGCTTTTTACCCATATTTTTGTTTCAGAATAATATAAAAGAACAACAACAACAAAAACCTTAAAATTTCTGGCTTTGATGGTGTAGAAACAGCCCAGACTAGCTTGCTTTGTACCCGGATTGAGAGTCTGTTTATAATTATTTCTTCTGAAAATATTGTGCAGGTAGGTCATTCTTGAACTCAAGTCTCAGCTGAGTGAGTATTATGAGACCGTGTTGGGAAAGCTTTCTTGTATTTTTGAGGGTAAAGGAGTTCTGGGATCTTCATGGAAACCTACTTAGGCTGCAAGAAAGTGAAATTGGGAATCTTGTCTTTGCTTTCTGATTTGTCTAGCTGGGCTCGCAGTTGGGATTACGTGTTAAAATTTGCCAGAACTTACTCTGTGGCTGATGACCCTTCAAAACTGGTGAAAATGCCAGCCCTTTTAGAAGTATATTGACATTTGAAAATAACACTGTGTTATGACAGTTTTTGTGGATTTAGTAATTGTTCTTAAGTTTGGACTGTTTTTATTTACAGGAGCAGATGAGAGGTAATCTTTGGAAAAGAACTGTGAAATAAAATTAGTGTCTGGTAAAATCAGTTGTGATTTGTAGCTGGGAAGAGTTAGTCGCTCTAGCATTTTTTCTTTTTTTTTAAAGGTTTGATTTATTTGACAAAGCACAAGCAGGTAGAGTGGCAGGCAGAGGGAGAAGCAGGCTCTCCAGTGAGCAGAGAGTGGGACATGGGTCTCCGTCCCAGGACCCTGGGATTGTGACCTGGGCTGAAGACAGACATTTAACTGGCTGAGCCACCCAGGCGCCCCAGTCATACTAACATTTTAACAACACAACTCTGATGTTATTTATTTGTTTTTAAGGATTCTTTTTTTATGAGAGAATGTGTGAGTGTGTGAGCCAGTGTGGGGAGGAACAGGGGGAGAGGGAGGGACAAGCAGACTCTGCACAGAACACAGAGCCAGACGTGGGTCTCGATCTCAGGACCCTGAGATCATGACCTGAGCCAAAATTAAGAGTTGGATGCTTAACTGACTGAGCCACCCAGGCACCCCCAGCACATCTCTGGTATTTTAAAGAAGATTGGGGTTCTTAGATGAGTTCCACTTTGAAATGTTTTGTTCTTTATCTTATGAAGAGACCATGGCAAAGCAAAGCAAATATGAAGGGCTTAGGACATGAACAGGATATGTAGAATTCTGTATTACATTAATATTTGGGGAATGAGTAGTCTTTACTAGTGTTTTTGGGTCAGAGAACACTACTCCTGAGAGGTTAGGAGTGTGCCCATATTCCACACTTTAAAGTTGGTAAATACCTGTAGAATTACTATCACTGCCTTGTAATTAGGTGTTTACATATCCTCTCTCTCTAACAGATTGAGAGCTCTGATTAATTACTGTGACCCAAGAGTGCAGTCTCTGGCCCTGGTTAGATGCACAAATGTTTAAAAGCGTAAATGAGAGACCCTGGACCTTTTTGTATGTGTCCTTTGTGATCCAAAAGTACGTCTCATCATAAGAAATTGCATTTATTCATGCCTTCTAGAATAGGTAGATCTCAAGTTCTGACAGTAGTTGACGTATATAGTATGTGTTACTATTGGAAGTTGCCTCTTTCCAGGTTGCTCCGAATTGTAACAAATGGACAGTCCAGTATAGACAAAGTACTGTGTTAGATGTAAAGTTCAGCATTCATCCCTAAGCATGTTTCTGGAATAGCTCCCTGGAAATGGGAATGACTTGGCTGCCATTATTTCAGTGATTGATATGATGCAGTTCTGCATTATCACTTGTAGGTCATTTCTGGTGAACCCACTGCCATTAAGATGAGGACTTAACTTGGGGCACCCGGGTGCCTCAGACAGTTAAGCGTCTGCTTTTGACTCAGTTCTCATGATCTCAGGGTCAAGCCCCACATAGGGCTTCTTGCTCAGCAGGGGGCCTGTTTCTCCCTCTCTGTCCCTCTCCTCGTTCATTCTCTGTCTCTGTCTCCCTCTCTCTCAAATGAATTAAAAAAAAAAACTAAAAAAAAAAAAAAAGTGGATTTAACTACTAACCTCTTTTTCCTTCAACCTAAGGACATCATGACTATTAAACAGCATGTGTTTTTTTTTTATGTATTTTTTTTTTTTAGTAATCTCTATACAACATGGGTTTCGAACTCACAACCCCAAGATCAGTGTCAGATACTCTGCTGAATGAGCCAGCCATGCACCCCTAAACAGCATGTATTAAATAATGTAGCCGGTCTGTACTAATAAGTATGCTTACCGATTTTAGCCAGGACAGTTTGGATCCCAAACAGAGAATCCTAAAGGGTTAGTATGGAGATTATAGAGTTTGTTTTATAGAGGAATAACTTGAGGCCTAGAGAGATGAGGTAACTTGTACAGATTTTTTGAAATTCTTAATCTAGCTTACAGATTTGCTGTTTTCTTTTTTTAATGGTTTTTCCCTTTTCAGAATAGTTTCTCTTGTCCCTCCCTGCCTTTGATTCCGTAACACTAACAAAGTCAGTATGCCCCATTCACTTTCTTTTGTTCTGAGTATTGAGTGTACACCCATCAGGCTTGCAGTTAGACAAAGGACCGGAGCTTTAAGCACTGACCAGAATTCAATGATTTTATGTCTCTGTGAAGATGTGGAGACAGAGATACACCTTCCAGGAACGTTCAGTTTATCCTTTCCCGTGAGCCGTAACATGGTGTGACCACTGTTGGTTACATGTCATTGCACCAGTACTCTCTTATCCTTGTTATCTGTGTACTTTTCAGTGCTATTTAACAAAAGTATGGTGGTAGCTTACATAGTTTTATGCACTTTCCGTGCTTCCTGAGACTTCTCGCTGGCCCCTTGTTGCCAGCGTGTATCCCCACACATTGTGGAAGAAGCCGAGATGCCCAGCCATGGCACCGAGATAACTGATGTTCAACACAGTGATGGAGAACATCACAGCTTTGTAAAGGACTGTTGAGTTGTTGGAAGGAGTGAAGAAAATTGTTCTGAAATTTGCTTTATTAGAGTACAATTTACATAGAGTAAAATTCATCCACTTAAAATGTACAGTTAATGAATTGGTTCTGTCAGTTGCTTACGGTCATATAACCACCACCACAATCAAGGGAGAGAACTTCTCTGTCCTTCTAGAAAATTTCTTTTTTGCCTCTTGCAGTCAGTCCCCTCACCCCCACTCCAGAGCCCAGGCAGGCACTGATCTGCTTTGTATCACTACAGTTTTACCATTGCTAGAAATTTGTAAGAGTGAGATCATACAACATGTAGTTTTTTATATCTGGCATTTCCATAATGCTTTTGAAATCTATCAATATAGTTACATGTATCAGTAGTTCCTTTTTTTTTTTTTTTTTTTTTTTTTTGCTGAGAAGTAGTCTATTTATGGTTATACCACAGATTGTTTATCTACTTACTCATTGGACAGACATTGGAATGGTTTCTAGCTTCTAACTACTTATAAGTAAAGCTTCTAGGAATATTTGCATGCAACTCTTCATATAGGCATGTTTATATAGACATGCATTTTTATTTCTCTTGAGTAAATAAATACCCAAGAGTAGGATTAAGGAATGATCAAACTGTTTTTCCAAGTGCCTATGCGTTTTTCCCTTCTATCCAGCAAGGGTTCCAGTCACTCTTTACTTTTCAAATATTGGTATTGTCAGTCTTGTAAATTTAAGGTATGCTAGGGGGTGTATAGGTTTTAATTTTCATTTCCTTGAAGACTGCTAATACTGAGCATCTGTCTTCTTTGGTGAAAGGTCTGTTAAATACTTTTTGGTCATGTTTTTGAGATATTTGTCATATTATTGAGTTGGAAGAGTTCTTCATGTATTCAGAATACACGTCCTTTATTAGATATGTTATGCAAATAATTTCTCTCCAATAATCCTTTTCATTGTAATAGTATCCTGAAGAGCAGGAAGTTTCTTATATTTTTGGAGCCCAGTGTATTCACTTTTTTCTTTTTAGTTTGTGCTTTTCTTGTGTCCTCTCTCTGTCCCTACACCAGTACTACAGGGTCTTGAACGCCGTAGCTTTATAGCTCAGTTGTAAAGTCAGGTAGTGTAAGTTCTCCAACTTTGTTCTTCAAAATTGATTTGGCTCTATTTTAGTTGATTTGCACTTCTTTTTAGTTTAGTTTCTTTTTAGTTCTTTTAGCTCATTTCAATTCTCTGTGCATTATCGAATCAGCTTCATGATTTTCAGAAGAGAGTGTACTGTAGTTTTTATTGAAAATGCATTAAATTTGTAGCTAGCTCAGTTTGAAGAGAGCTGACGTTTAACTATATTGAGCTAATCCATTAACTGGACATATTTCTCTATTTTTAAATGTCTTAATGTAGTTTTTCTAAAAGCATGTTTATGTATTTGTAGTATTATAATATGACAATAATTTGTAATATATCATAATATTTTGTTAAATTTATCCTTACAGATAATATTTTGTTAAATTTATTCTTAAATATTTCATGTTTTTGGTGCTCTTATAAATACTTGAAATTTAAACTTCCAGGTTATTTTTGTTTGTTTTAAAGATTTTATTTACTTATTTGACAGAGAGGGATCACAAGTAGGCAGAGAGCCAGGCAGAGAGAGAGCGGGAAGCAGGCTCCCCGCGGAGCAGAGAGCCCGATGTGGGGCTCGATCCCAGGACCCTGGGATCATGACCTGAGCCGAAGGCAGAGACTTAACCCACTGAGCCACCCAGGCGCCCCTGGTTTTTTGTTTTAATATTTAGAAATGTAATGGATTCTTGTTTATTGGCTTTGTGGCCTACCATTTTGCTAAAAATCACTTGTTATTTCTTTTTTTTTTTTTTTTTTTTTTTTTTTTTTTGGACAGAGATCATAAGTAGGCAAAGAGGCAGGCAGGGGGTGGGGAAGCAGGCTCCCTGCTGAGCAGAGAGCCCGATGTGGGGCTCGATCCCAGGACCCTGAGATCATGACTGGAGCCGAAGGCAGAGGCTTTAACCCACTGAGCCACCCAGGCGCCCCCACTTGTTATTTCTAGAAGTTCTTTTGTAGATTCCTAGTGAGAAGTGATATTCTTATTGCCTGTCTGAGGGGTAAACATTCATACTTTCATCTCTCTGTGTAATTTCAGCTGTAGGTTTTTAGTAAACTCCCTTTATCAGGTTGAGGAAGTATCTTTTCTGTTCCTAGACTGCTGAGGGTTTCCATAAAGGATCAAGGTTGAGTTTTGTCAAATGTTGTTTTCCTGCATCTTGACATATTTGTGTAGTTTTTCTTTCTTATTTTGTTGATGGTGGTAAAGTCCATTAGTTTGCAAAAATTAAGCCAACATTGTAATCCTGGGATAAACCCCATTTGGTGATTGTATATTGTCCTTTTTTATGTTTCTGAGTTTGAAATGGTAACATTTTGTTAAGGGTTTTTCTGTTTGTGTTCATGAGGGCTTCCGCTTTTCTTTTAATATCTTTGTCTAGATTTAGTATCAGGGTAATGTTGGCTGCATGAGATAAGATGGGACATCCCTTTCCCCCACGCCCCCACTTCTTGATATTGGTATCATTTTTTCCTTAAATGTTTGGATGATGTTACCTTGATGCTATCTGGGCCTGGAGTTTTCTCTGTGGTAAAACTTAACTAGGAATTCAAGTTCTTTAATAGATGTAGGGGGATTCTGGCAGATGTGCATCTCATTGTGTTCGTAATTTGGCTGTTCCTTAACGACCAATGATGTTTCGCACCTCTTCTTGTGCCTACCATCCATTCAGATATCTTCTTCACTGAAACGTCTGCACAGGTATATTTCCTGTTTTTAGTTAGGCTGTACTCTTACCAAGTTGAAAAAGTTTCTCATAAATTCTGGACATGAGTTCCTTATCAGATATTTGATTTGTAGGTATTGTCTGTGGCTTCTCAAAGGTAAATGGGTTACTCTTATATGAACATAAAATGAACTTGTGCTGAAGATTTTATCTAATGCACTTATCAGTAAGGGATCCAGTAAGATGTTAAAGCTGATTCCACGTGTCTAGTCATTTCTTATTATATGCTGAACATTGTGGATGAAATGCTTTAGAGGCCGCCACGGTTTTTACCTTTTAAAGATACTCACTTTCGTTCTGGCGGGCAGCTAATTGGATTTGCCCCAGACTCCCTCTTTAGTTTGATCCCTGCTCAGTTCTTTCAGCCCAACAGATCTGCTTTTTGCTGGAAATCTTAGACTCTCCCAGTACATGTACAATTCAGGGGTCTGCCAAGGATTTGGGAAGAGCTTAGATGGAGCTTTTTAGATCGCAGCTTTCTGTCTACTGCATCCTGTGAGCTGGGCCTTAGTCACAAAGGAGTGTCAAAGTGAGTCTTATCCAGTGCTTTTTCCTGCTTTCAGTTCTCTGCTTCAGTCTCCTTCCAGTGCCTTCAAATGCTAGCTTTTCATATTTTATTCAGTTCTAATTGTTTATCTAAAAGAGCAGTAGTTTAATACAGGGTAGTCTGCCTTTAATTTTTTTGTTGGTTTTTTAAATAGTGGAGCTCTGTTTTAGTCTTCACATCATTACTTACCCTTATCCTCCTTTTCCGCCTCGGTGTTTCCAAATCCATTTGGTCTACCCCCCGCCCTCCTGCATTCAGGAAGGCAGTACAGGATTTACAGAGCATATGAAACAATATTCCCAAACCTTTGTCATCTCTACTTAACTTCCCCTAGTGTTTTCCTAAAGAGGAACTGGAAGCCTAAAAGTTCAGATTCTTGAAAGTGAAAGGAATAGGTTGGTTTGATTGGCATGGTTTTTAAAATGTTTTCCTTGCTTCCAGCTTTGTTTTGATGAGAGCCCTTGAAAGGCAGAGCTTGCCTTGGGATTGTTAAGTGCAGCAAATGCTGACCCTTAGTGGGGTTTATGGTCCTATTCGTTAGAACTGGAGGCCCAAGGCTATTAGCCCATATTTGAATATCAGCTAAGCAGGAGTGTCTCTTTGGAGATTCCATAACTGAGTTTTCAGATTACCAGTCTGTGGTATTTTTTTCCCCCTCTTGTACTGGGTGGGGAGGTATTCTGTGGGTGGCTGCATTCTTTATTTGTTCTTTGCCCTGACCTGGGATAGCATCAGGGTCTATATTGGGAGGTCGTGGATATGTCTCTTTGGTCTGTCCATCTTGCTTTGTAACTGCTTTGTATTTTAATTTTTTGTTCCACTTAATAGCAGGCTTCAAGAATGCTAATGACCTGTATGAAAAGCCAGTGTACTTTTCAGTATGTGCCATGAAGCAATAAGACGGTATATTCCTGTTATTAGTACTTGCAGGTTGTGAAATTTAATCTAGTACTGACAGAAACATTACCATTCACTTTCACTGCAGTTTTGACTGTGAAAGACTCCCTGCTCACTCTCTCTTAAACTTGGGCATTGGGTCTGAAGCTTGGTTATTTTCATGAGATTTTTGTAGAATTTAGGGGGAAAACATTCTAAGAAGTTCCTCTTGCTTATGTAAGAGAACTAAATTTTTTGAGCAGCAGATTTCAGCTGGCGGATGTTAGCCTGTGTTTGTGTAGAAGGGAGAGAAGGGAGTTCATTCCCAGCTGATTCTCAAGCTTGTAAACATTTCCATTTGGATGTGAATAGGAACATGTTGGTCTGTTGAGTGGCTTTACTTGTTGGGTAACTGCACAGCTTTTTCTGCAGGTCATTGCCTGTTAATTTGGAGAAACAGAATAGGGCACATCTGTAAAGTAGTTTATAAGAGTAAATTTTGGGGGGGATGAAACAGATGAGTTAGTTTACAGAGAAGCTACCTTCTTCCTTTCCCTTCAGTGTTTCAATTAGTGAAATGCTACTGCCTCTACCAAGCATTTTCCATTAAAATGAATGAGAACTTCTCGTCCTTTGCTTTGTCACTGTGTTCAGTGCCCTGCTCACAAAAATCACCTTGCCTTGTTTGTATACCTAAGGCAGCCACTGTTTCTGGAATGATGGTGTATTAGAGATGGTGTATTAGAGATGGAAGGAGCTTTCGTGATTACCCAGTCTAGCTCCTTCCATTCACAAAGTCAGAAGTGGAGGTTCTAAGGCATGATGCAAATTAGAAGAGGCAGCAGTGCAGTAGTCTAGAAGTTAAGTCAGATCTGGGTTCTAATTCCGGATCCCACCTTTTACTAGCTGTGCCAGTCTTATACAGGTTAGTTCACTTTAGCCATGAATCTCTACATTTGTAAAATGGATTAATGTTAAGATTAGCTAGATCCTTGAACAGAATAAGTGAACTATTACAGGTACCACTGGAGATGATAATGATGGTAGTTACGCCTTCATGGTTGATAAACTGTAAGATGTCAAGATTGTGGAGTTAAGGTGCCTACTTTATGGATGAACAAATAATGAACAAATATGTTGTATGGTTTTGGATGAGCGTGAGTTCTGAAAACCAGTGAGTACATATGTTTATCACCCAGTATACTTGTAGTGTATGCTTGAGAGAATGAGGGAGGGAGGAATTTTTTTTCTAAATGCCCTTGGTTGAGTTTCAGAAAAAGAAGTCGGATTCCAGGACTCCGCTTGTAACAAGAGGGTGAGATCAGTTGGTATAATTGGAGCTACTTGGTAATCCTTTTACTCTGTTCTCTGAACATTTATGGCGTTCCTATTTCTGTACAAACATATGAGCTAGAAAATGACTAGGTCTCCATAGAAATGTCATGTGTCAGGCTGGGGCTGGAGGAGCACAGGTGAGGAGCATGTGGGGTAGAGCCCGGAGGCCCTCTGCAGCCGCCTTCTTTGCTAAGCGACAGCCTGTAGTGGGTACCGGGGCAGTTTTGTTCTACTTAAATGGTTCTGGGGATTATTTTAGAATGTGATCTTTGGTTTGGTTATACCCAGCATTTGGGGAGAAGAACAGAGGGAAGGAAAGAGGAATCAAGAATACATTTTTAAAACTGAAAAAAAAAAAATTGACCTTGAGTTTGTACCTTGTGGGCTAGAGGCTGAGACTGCTGGCTTGAGGTTTTCAGCACCGCCGCTTCCTGCTCATGGAGAGCCAGCCACGATGACAGCGGTGACTGCACCCGAGCGCGACAGCCCAGAGTAGTTTCTTCATCTTACTCAAGTCACTTAGAAGGACGTTTTAACTTGGGCTTCCAGGCTAGTGGTTCATCGAGTCGTCTCTTTCTTAAGGATTCTGCTGTGGCTGCCAAGTAAGGAGCAAGGATTCGTTTCCTGCTGGTCCCCATCATGCATTACTGTTTCTGGCTTATTGGTTCTTCCAGGGCACGTGTTCCTATTTGCTGGACCAAGTTTGTAGAGTATCTTCTCTGTGTCCCCACCACACTGAAGTGCTGCCCACATTTATTGGATTTACAGCAGTTTTCCGAGGCAAATGAGTATTAACTCTGTTTCATACAGAGGAGAAAGGCCCTATAGCGAGCCAGGGGCTGGAGTTCAGCGGCCTCCTCCCTCCTGGCCGTCTGACTGGCCACTCCCTTGTCACTGGCGTGGGGTGTGGAAGGTGTTGATGCTTCGATTTGCCCACCTCAGGTCTTTGGCACAACCTTGAGTTGGTCTTCCAGATCATTCTGAATTCTGCCTGTCTACGAACCATGACCAGGCTAGCACGAACCAACTGTTTGCTGTCGTGGGCGCCTTCCAAAGGGCCAATTTAGTTAGTGTGGAGAATCGGCCAGGATCCCAGGGCCCCCCTCATCCCAGAGAGTTTATATGGACTGTTTATAGTTGTTCTGTCCACAGTCTCTGTCTAGAATACACACTCAGATATTTGTTGAATCGAATTATTTCCCTTCGTTGCATTTCAAATACCTCCTGTTTGCATGTTTTTCGTCTCCCTTTCTTCGTCCCCTGGCAGGTGAAGTCACTTTCTCAGTAGCCTGGGACTCTCTGAAGACACAGGTACCAGTACCTGCCCCTCATTCTCACATGCACCCCTACTTTCCGAAAGCAGTTTTACTTTTAAGACTGTACGCCTGGAAATTTTAGTCTCTTCCCCCTAAATTCCTTTCTCATTGTACAGATTTTCAGGGAGAAGAGCCAACTGAAGTGTGCGTTATGGCCAGATTATTAGCACTTGGGTCATTCTATGATAACATTGATTTTATGAAATATATATATATATATATATATAAATTTTTAATTTTGAAGTATTATAAAGGAAAGAGCACTGAGTAGTAGATGCCTTTCTCTACCTAGATTTTTGTGTATATTCCTCAGCTACTAACTATTTGAAGTCTTGGGTACATAGTAACATGCTCCGTTTACTAGAAAAAAACAGTTTATCAGTATGCATATCTATCACGTGCCATTTATCTCCTCACACACAGCTAGAAATTAAATGTTTTAAGGCAACTGGTTTGTAGTTTTCATGGCAACTTTATTTTTGAAATTAGTTCAAGTGGGGAAATTAATTTTCCATTTCTGCATTGTATAATGAGTTGTTAACATATGTGGCCCTCTAAGAGTTTACTATTAAGAGGAATTCCGAAAATTTGAAATTCAAGGAATAATCTCTGAAGTTTCTCTTTGTTATTTCTAAATCCAGAACACGTATAATATCATCCATATTTAACCTGGCAATAACCTCTTAGTAGTTTGATGAAAAGCTGCCTATTTAAATCATTCTTTTAAGCCTTTTTCAATGAATTGATCAAGTTAGGAGAATTTGCAGGACTTTTTTTTTTAACCTAGTAGTTGATAATTTAACTCAGTTGAGCTCTAATCTTACCGATTCTTTATCTTGTATTGTCAAACACTTGTTGTGTTTGCTTTGTGAAGCAGTAGGTCTGAACAGAAAGTGAATGATCTTTATTGATTTTCAAACAGAATTAGCCACAGCTGTTCTGTAAGTTACATTTTTCAGGATGCGTAGGTACTTCCTCATCTCCGCTCCTGAGGACAGACTCAGTTTCACCCTACATGTTACGAAGAGAAGAGATTGCTGAGGGATGCCATCCCCGTCTCATGGTTGAGAAATGATTCTGTTATTTCAGGACACTGATAAATTTTTGTCTTTAGATAGCAAAATTCTTTGCTAAAACTGTGATTCAAGTTATCAGAAGTTCCATAGTATGTTACAGTTTTGTGTGCATCTAGATTGCTGGAAGTGTGGCTGATGATTTTTATGTACTATTTTAGTTGGCTCATCCTAGTTCATTCCACCTAAAATAAATTTACCCGTGCTTTTTATTTACTTAATTTTTTAAAAGTATGCTCTGTTAAAAAAAAAAAAAAAGATGGTCTAACAACAACAACAAAAAAGTATGCTCTGTGCCCAACATCGGGGTTGAATTCACTACCCTGAGATCCATTAAGCCAGCCTATCAGTGATTTTTATTTTTATTTTATTTTTTAAAAAGATTTTATTCATAAAAACACTTCTTTCATTCAGTCACTCGTTTGTTTTTATATTTATTTATTTATTAGAGAGTATGCCCTGAGGGAGGGGAGAAGTAGAGGGAGAGGGACAAGTAGACTTTGTGCTTTGTGTGGAGCCCGATGTGGGGTTCCATCCCACTACCCTGAGATCACGTCCTGACTGATACCAAGAGCCAGACGCTCAACCAACAGAGCCACCCAGGTGGCCCTCCTATCGCTGATTTTTAAAAATACTCTGCTCATTGTGTGTTATAAAAACAAGAATGACTCCTCAGGGGATAACTCAGGCCAGGGATGTTTTATAAATAGGAATTCTCCTTTAAAAATAAAAATTTTCACTTAAGTTAATAAAATAATACTTTAAAAAGGCCTAAATAGATGGTTGCTGACACTATTGAAGTTCCTTTGACTCTCTAGTATTTTCACTTAATTATGAAATATACTTATTTCTTTTTTTGAAGTCTTTGTTGTTCAAACATTTCCCTCTGATTTTGAGATGGATTTTTAAGAAAAAGTCATTCCTCTTGTGCTTTACAAAGTCATTGTTCTCAAGATGTGAAAGACTCAGTATTGAAGAACCACAACATTGAAGCAGGGTTCATCCTTAAGAGAGCCATTTTAACAACTTAAAAGCTTACCTGGACGTTTCCAGCATCTGCTTCTAGTACCTCTTCCTCCTGCCACTTGTGGGAGTAATGTCGTAGTGCTTTTGTCATGTAATGTGTCCAGGAAGGTGGGCTGTGTGTCCCTGTGAAATAATTCCTAACAGAGCAGCCACTGTAGGGTCTGGCCTTCTTCCACGTTAGGTCGTCCAGCTCGGTCAGGTCTGCATGTGCGTGAGAGCCCCCTCGTCTATATTTTTAGTCTTTCAAGTGGTTTATCATCACTTTAGCCCATTGGGTTGCTTGCTTTTTGGACGGTAGAGGTTGGGAAGGTTGAAGGAAGTAGAAGGGCTTGAATTTGGCAGTCTCTTACCGGATATCTATTTTAACCCTCACTGAAGTTAATTTACATAAAGCCCAGCTGTGCATGAATTTTTCTAAATTCAAAGTTTATTCTTATTACCATAGGGATAAGAATGTCAGCACTTACTGAATTGATGGTCTTGCTCTCCTGTGCCTGGACCTCCTGGCAACTTACAGTTCCTTTTCCTTTGGATAACAGGATACAGCTGGCGGCAAACTTCTCACCTGTAATAGCCATTTGGAGTTTTCCTCTCTATACAGATCTCTGCAAAGCAGCAGAAACCATTTTTATTTTTTTATTTTATTTTATTTTATTTTTGCAGGAAACCACAAGGGTTTGTTAAGCAGCAAAAGAGAATTGAAATAACACGTGCATGTGTTCTTCCCAGAGGTACCGACCGTCGCGTGAGAGCCTAGGTGTCGTGTTGAGCTGCTCTGTGTCCTCCCTTCTGCTTTGAGGTTTTCCAGTTAGATGATGCCAAATTCCACCGCTCCGGTCCCTATTACCTCTCTGGCCAATTAAGCAAATTGATCCAGGCTGGATTTCTTCACACTTGGCAGGATCCGTACCACCTTTGATGAGCTACTAGGTGAACCTTCTGGGACTTGACTGACGAGTTATTTTGGCTTTGATAGATTGGTTTTTGTTCTTAAAGCTGGAGCTGCAGATCTTTGCTATCAAAGGGGGCAGGAAAGCTGCTGATCAGTTTCGGCCTCTGATGTTCATATCGAGTATGTTAGTACTTATTGCACATGCAGCACTGCGCCAGATGCTGTGGCAGGAGTGTGAGTGGTGTGGCGGAAGACATCCACAATGTCACAGACTGGAAGAAGCAAGTTCAGGAGAAAAGGCAAGCATGGAAATGAAAGAGAAGAAAATGAAAGAAAAAAAGTGACTTATTGCTGATTGCTTGGGTTAGGTTACCATCAGTAGTCCTGCTGTCCGAATCAGCAAGGGTGGGAGGACATTTTCATGAGCACAGTGTGAGGACTGGACCTAGCACGGTGCACGCCAGCAGTGTGGACAGGGCAGGCTGGAGGGGGTGGGGCCAGAGTGCCAGTAGGGCCCCCATAGACCAGCGGCTCCGCACTCTCGGGCGGCACCGGTCGGAGTGCTGGGGGAGCCTGGCGGGCTTCTGAGAGCTCACCAGCAATAAAGGGCTTATTTAGTAGAGCACCTCATCTGTTGGGGTCTACATCTCCCTCCTGGACGCTCTCCGTTTAGAATTCGGGAGCAGCACAGCGATGGCGGTGGTCCATAGGACGTGGAAGTTGCGCGTGATGTTAGGTCAGTGTGCGCAGCTGGTCTGGTCATTTATATCGGGCAGTAGGGACAGGAACTTACCGAGTGTTCTCCTATAGCTTACTACCGTGTTAAACATTTCACACACATCTTTTATTCTCATTTTACAACACACTTTACAGATGAAAATAAAGCTTGGCAGTTAAGTAACTTGTCCCCAATAACAGAGCTGGAAGTGCCAGAGTCACAACTCAAATCCAAGTCTGTCTGTCTCCTTCTCTGAATTATATTGCTATTTCTGGTTTTAGCCTTACATTCTTCTACCAGGGGTTGTTAATGAATTCTTAAATGCTAGCAGATTGTCTCCAATTTAGAGTCATCCATTCCTTTAATATCTTCATCATTTATCAAAGTGGCTTACAGAGACTAAGTGTAAAATAAATGAGATATATATATATATGTATATATTTTTTTTTCCACCCTTTTGAGAGAGAGAGAGAGTGAACAGGGCGGGTGGGGAGAGGGAGAGAGAATCTTAAGCAGGCTCCATGCTGAGCCTGCCGCCTGATGTGGGGCTCGATCTCATGATCCTGAGATCATGATCTGAGCTGAAGTCAAGAGTCGGATGCTCAACCGACTGAGCCACCCAGGTGCCCCTGATTTTTCTTTTTTTAATAGAGGAAATGTAGTGAGCTTTGTGTCTATGGATACAGCCTCTGAGCTTAGGAGCCCCAGGATGCAGGACTGTACCTTTAAGCCCTGGAGGTTGGAAGCTCTGCCGTAACTAAGATGGGTTAAATGTGTTTCCAAAATTGGGATCACATTTTATTTTTAAGCTTTTCTCTCTTTTTCTTGAGTCAGGACAGATCTTAGTGCCCCCTAGAACTCCCTAAAGAAAAGTGATTAGTAAAAGAACCTTTCTAAAGGATTGCTTATTCCTGTGTAGGCAGAGAGTGAGCAGCAGAAAGAAAATAGTATTTTAGGAAGGTTGAGTCAGAGGTGCAGGTGGAGCCTGGAGAGATTTTCACAAGGTGATAAGGCCCGAGCACTCCGGTCTACAAGCCGAGGCAGGTAGACCGGCAGTGATTCCCACTTGGGGAAGAAGTCTGCTTCTGAGACCCCCTTCTAATTATAAAGTTCTGTGGCCAACAGGGTTTGGCTAGGGTTTGAGATGTGGACTCCAGGCCCCGCGGAACCTGACTGGGAAGCCAGCCATCGTGTGCAGCACCTCAGGGAAGCTGTGGTGGGAAGTCGGCCTTATTGCCTGCGGCCCACAGCATGGACTTGCTCAGTGTGAGTTTAGGCTACGTGATTGCAGACTTCTTCCGTGCTACCTTTTGTGAATCTTGCGAACCTGCAGTTTTTGAAAGAAGAGAAATTTGAGCTGAACTTAAAAAAAAAAAAAAAAAGGATAAGAAAAAGAATGGTAAGAAAAGGAAAAAACCAAACCAAAGACGTAGATTTGGTTGATGCCAATGCCATCATAAGGGTGGCAGGTCCTCAGGGTAGAGCGGGGTTGCGGTGGTTTGTTTTCTTCTAGAGTCTCCCTTCGTTGGCTTCGAAGGCCAGGCATCTTTGAGGTGTGTGGATTTGCACGGGTGCCTCTCCTGCGTCCTCTCTCCCATCGTGCCTTGCTTGCACTTCTCATTCTGACGAGTGCGCAGCAGCCCGCTGTGCTCCCTTGTCCTCGTACACACAGCTTCTGCTTTGCGCTTCTCCTGTGTCCTCCGGGTGAGACCTGCCTCACGGTTGGCCTCCTCCAGTAAACTGTGTCGGGGCCTCCACTTATCAGCAAGTTTGTCCTTCTTTCCTGACCCTTGTCACATTTTTATTATTGTGCTTACAGTACTGTAATATCATGATCTGTTTATATCTGTCTGTCCCTTACTAAATTGTATTGTTATTTATCTGTGACGCTCAGCAGCTCTCTGCACATGGAACATTTGAGGGGCTCCGAAACACAGGGAGATTACCTACCACCATTGAGTATTTTTGGGCCGGGCAGATATTATAAACATATGTAGAAGAAAAGGAGGCCCTAAGTATTGAGAAGTTGTGGTGTACTCTCCTCTGTGAATCTCAGGGTAAACTCCCGAGTATCAGAAGTCAGAGATCTGGTTTTTAAATTAAATTTCTTTCATTATTGTTTTGGTGAGAATTCTGATTTATTTATTATGTGTTAATGACTTTATTTGTATGTGTGTTTTTGGCCTAAATTCAGCATCATTTTGCCTTTTGGATAATCCAGCTCTGATAAGTAACAAATACGCGAATGTGGGTGTTGGTGTTTCTGTTGTTCGGGGGTTTCTGTTTTAGTCGGGTGTGTCCTTTTCTTTTACTGTGAGCTTGCCCAGTGTTGGACTCTTCACTCTCCTACCTTCCTGTCGTAGATCCCTTCTCCCTCTCATTCCCGTTGTGACCAGTGCTTTGCTTTTTTCTTGGTGATCTGTAGGAGTACTGTGTCGGGAGAGTGGGACACAGAAGCCTGGCTGTGCCACAAGAGAATCAGGCATGTGTCCTGGGTCTCAGTGCCATTGTTTTACAGAGTGTGGACCACGATTCAAAAGCAGAAGCATCACAAGGTCTGATCTCCTGATTTGGACTCACTGATGGTGGAAGAGGGTGTAGGCAGAGGGCAAGAATCTATATTCTTTTAATAAGGCCTCCAACTGATGCTCGGGTTTCCCAAAGTTTGAGAATCCGTGTTTAAAGCTAACTGCTCAATTATTAAGTAATGCAACTTTAAACAGAAGATGACGATTGGGCTCCCGTAAGATTTCCTCAGCCCTTTATTCAGGAAACGCATTTGGTACCTGTAGTACTTTATATACATATATTTTGTAGAACTTGGCATCTGCAGCAGGAAACTCCTATTCTCTCTTTGTACCCTGCTTCTTCGCTGCTGTTCAGAATTCCCTGCTCCCACCCCCAGTGAGAGCACATGTTTCTAGCCACCAGCCCAGACTCCTTGGGAAGGAAGGAAAGAGTCTTTGGATCCTGTTATTTTCCTTGAAGAGCAGGACGCTGTTTCACAGGAATCCAGAGTATGCCTTGTCCTTTCCATGTTAACCCTCACCCCCAATTTTTGTGGGTTTCAGAGGACTTGCGGTAGCCCAGCTTTAGCAGGGTCCCTTGGCCATGGAGATGGAGCTGAAGCATATTCAGCAGTGCCCGTTCCCTCCAGGTACAGATCCTCTGTTTACCCCTGGCTCAGTCCCGAGCAGCTGTCCTCTCTTCCTTTCACCACCGGGCTTGGTTGTGAGGGTGGTTTGCACTTCTTTCCTTCTGAATTTGGAAGCTTCCCTGTTGAGAATGACAAAAACCATGTCCGTTGAAGTGATGGGTTCAGCAGACCTGGCCAGCTGGGCCTTACTTAGGAAATGGCTTGAGGTCAAGAAGCTAACAGATTTCGGGGAGTTTCCAGGTCTCCGCGTAATTGATGCAATGTTGGGCTTGTGTTCCTCCCTCCCTCCCTCCAGGGATGTTTCATTAAGAGCTGAGCACCTCTTAAAGGCTTCTTTAGTATAATATAGGGGTATGGCTAAAGAATAGTAAGACTGATTTGTATTTACATACATATGGGTACAGGCATTCTTATTTTAATTGCTTTTCTTTTATCATTTCTAGGGAGCTTTAGTAAAGGTGGTCGATTTCTTCAGTTTGCACATTTTAGAAAAATGTCTTTTTATTTCCAGTTCACTTGTGGCGCATTGAATGACTGGGGACTTAAAACAGATGTACTGTGTTTAATGTCTTCTTCCTGATGACAAAAGTAGTATCTGTTCATTGTCTGAATAGTTAGGAGTAAGAAACAGATAATTTAAGAATGAAAATTCCCTGTAATTCTCAGAAATATGTATACTTAGCATTTTGTTATTTGTTCTTCCAGATTCTTTTTTCTAGAGTTATTTTGTTATATTTTAGAATTGTGATTTACCTACCAGCCTGTTTCTGGACAAATGTATCTCTTGATATCTGACGTCTTCTATTTTGACTACTTACCCTTTTCCAATTACTTTCCTTGCTAGTCTCCATGAGACCTGCAAACTGCAAGGAAGATTTGTGTCTGGCAGCGTGCTGAAGCCCTTCCTTGGATTCCCTTTTAATTCTTCCACTGGCTCCATAGTGTAGACGGGAATTTTTACGCTCTTACTTCACTTAAAAAGACTGCGGGTAGACAGTCCGCTGACTTACTTGCTCAAGGTCATACAGTTAATCACTAGGGAACTTGGGATGCCCGCCCATGAAATTTGATTGCTGGGCTAAAGGATATTGTATAGAACGCTAGGACTTTCCTGTGCTGAGAAGTCTTTTCTAACTGGAAATATCTTTGAGACCTACAGAGCTGTTGAATGGGGACACCCTGCTTCTTTGGCTTATTTAGAGGTATTTTGTTAGCTTTCGGTCAGGAGTTGGCACTCGGGGACAGTGACTGAATCTAGTCCACTGCCTCCTTTTTGTAAAAAGAATTTTATTGGAACATGGCCGTACCCACTCATTTACACATTGCGCCAGAGAGCGTATGACCTGCAAAGCCCAAAATATTTACCATCTACCCCTTTTCAGAAAATGTTTGCCAGCGCCTGCCGTGGACACTGGTTATTATGAAGGCATGTCGTGTTTTGGTAACTTCTGTGGTTTTGCATTCATTCGCTCAGGCACACGGGTCGGTGGAAGTGCTCACTGTCCCTTACCCACCCCGCCCCGAACCAACCAAACGCCTGTATCCCTTCGTGCCTGAGCTTCCCTGTGATCCTTAGGAGCAACTGAGTTTCTGCACAATCCTTTGCAGGTAGCGTGACCTGCAGACGGATCCGGAACTCTTGCCGGAACCTGTGTCAGCACTGCATGTCCCAGACTGACCTGTGCTGATGGTGGTGTGCACCCGGCACCCTGTGAGGGAGAAGCTAGCTGATGAGCGTTTGTTCTCAAGGGCAGGAAGAGGGCTCACCCCGCGTCTGCTTGTCTGTTGAGCAGCACCCTGCGAGCTGCCAGAGAATTGCAGAGAACTGGACTGACATCAGTGAGACCGTTGCTTTCGGGGTGGAGGGGTCCTGCTTTGACATAAAATGAATGTGTTACTTTCGTACAACAGTAGACCATTCCATTTGTTTTCCTTCAGCATTTTGCAATAAAATGGCAAGTGCGAGAAGAATGAAAATAAGAATGAAAACACTTAATTACTGAGCTTGTTTTTATTCCTCACCCCGCAGATTTATGACTTGTCAGAATTCTAGCTGGCTACTGCTGAATGGCAGATTTGGTGAATATACTTGAAATCGCATCATTTAAGTGTTTGAATTTTGATATTTCCATTTCACCATCTTTCAAATGGGGTGCGGCCTTTACAGTCCCACCGGGTCTGTCACGCGTTGTCCTTGTGTTACATGAAAGCACCCCATGTAAATGTGGACTTTGTCAAAGTCATTCGCCAGTTCCTGGGTAGGAAGGAAATTGTAGGGTTTTTCTCTCTTAAAATTCCTTGATGAAATCATTCAGGGACCCAGTGCATTTCTTTCATTTTCCTTTTGGGAAGGATTGATCAAAAATCCATGGACAAAGCAAAGACTTTCAGTTGGGTCTTAGAGAGTAAATTTCGTTTTCAAGTGTGTTTACTCTGACTCAAAGACTCCCCTCCTGCAATATGCTTCTTCCCTTAGAACACAGTTCTCAGGTAAAGTGCGCTTACTTAAATGGGTGAAGTAAGTTGTGCGCTATATGTAGCAAGTCTAGTGATGGCTTAGCATCAGAACTCTCGAGTTCTGTGTTTTGGGGCCGTTTTGGGAGTCTGGAACCCTTTCCACCTTCCTTATTCTCTTTGATTTTGGGGGATAAACGTCACCTCAGAGAGGCCTTCCCTTAGTACCATATGTGAAACATTTCCTGTTTCCTCTTCTCTTTCATTTTTCTCCATGGAACTTATCACTGAAAACTGTACCCACAGATACTTCTTGAGAGGAACAACACTTCAACTTCAGAAGTTAGTGAAGGCGAATTGGTTTATAAAGTTACAGGTTCTTTCAGTCCTTTGTCCCGGGCAAGTTTGGACAAGACCGGGAAAGCTGATTAAAAGGCTAGTGAGTGCAGTGAGCTTAATTGTAAATTAAATGGATATTTAACGCGTTGAGAAAAGTACTCAAGCGCTTCGGTCTTTCTTCTCCATCCATGCTTCCTATTTGCATTTGATGGGCTGGAAATCTCTTCTTTTTCTATGAAAAGAATTCGTTATTACCGCATTTCTCAAGCTTGGTTTTCACTGTGGATTTTTGCAGGTGACTTTAGCACCCAAGGGTACAAAATCATTAAATGAAGACAGGCAGGAAGAAAAGAGTGCCAGGAGCCAGGAGGTGTCCTGCAGCGTGGGGAGTGGACCAGAGAATGAACAGGCGCACACGTGGAGGTGGTCGGTCACGGTGGCGGAGCTCTCGGGCTGTTGGCGAAACACGCTGAGAAGCGTGTGGCCTGTGAGTGGTTTGGAGATGACTGGGTTTAGGAGCCTGATTATAGTTTTGGTTTTTGGTTTTTTCCCCCTAAGTGTGTGTTAACTGCGTTTTGGGTGAGCCTTGACCTTGGACATACACATACACGGCCTGACCAAAGTGGCAGGTCTGGGAGGATTTCAGTATTGGGAGGATTCTGTTCCTTAGGTTACACATGGTTGCTAAGGCATTTGCTGCTCTTTATTCTAAATATTCAGGCATTAATACGCTGCTGTTTGTGCTATTTGGATTTCAGTTCACTGTTACTGAGGTTTTTGTAATCTGGGAGAACACAAAGAATGTGATTTCATCTGTTTTTTTGCATGTGCGAATGACATTTCTGTACTGTTGTTTATATTACTGGTTAGTTACTGTGTGCCTTAATTCATTTGACCTATTAGTAAAAAACTTCCTTAGATCAAATTATAATCAAGTCCCTTAGATCTGCTTCTCTGACTCCTATGAGGACAGGATCAGCTTATACTCAAATTCGGGGTGTTTGGCAAAGGGCCTGCCATCCTGAAGTCCACGATTCTGGACCATGATGTTTTAGCTTGGAGCTCCTGGTCAAATCACCAAGTTAAACATTTGAAAGCATGCTGTTCTTGATATTCAGGAATCTGTTAGACAATCCTGTGACTCTTCTCTGACGTTCTTCCTAAGATTTTTGTGAGAATTCACAAGATAACAGTCGGGAACCCGGTTTATTAATCTTGAGGAGGATTACAACGGTTAGTTGGTGGACCCCAGCCGCCATATTCTCCCTTCTCGGAGGGCTGAGAGGAAGAGAGCGCTCTGGTCCCCTGAGGCCCCCCCCTCCCCCGCCGTGAGGCTGGAGGAGGCTCTGGCCAAGCAGCACTTTGTGAATTTGGGGGATTATGTAAAAGTATAACTGAACATACACTGTTTTTGCTTTGGTAACTGCGTTTAATATCCTGTTGGTTGTTGAAAATTCTCCGAGGACAGTGGACCCTTTTGTGTGTGTGTTTCAATCAGAAAGGCTCTCCCCAGTTGAAAAGCTTGAACAGAAGGGCTCCAAGAAGTTTCGCAGTCCTTGACCTTCTGGCCTTCCCAAACATCTCAGGAAAGCCAGGCATCCAGTAATCTCAGATTTTGATTGTGTTCATATAACCATACTCGACATCTAGCATTTGTGGCTTTTCTGTTTTTTGGCGATAGCTTTTAATTTTGTTCTCATTTATTTCTCCCTTTTCTGTTTCAGTGTCCTGGGTCATGAAACTTAATCCACAGCAAGCTCCATTATATGTGAGTAAATCGCGAGATTTCTTGTCATTTTGTACTCATCTATGCTTTTTACTTGTTATGAGAAAACTCAAAAATGGTCTCCTGTGATTATCACAGGAATTTTTAACATCTGCACAAGTACTGTACTTCAGAATTTGAGTTTGGGTAAATGTTAAATGAGTCCTGCATGCCTGGCACCGAGCTGAGAACAGAGGGTAGCTGTGAGGTGTGTGAGGTACCACTGGGTAGGTGGTAGGAGGCACCTCCAAACGGTGGCATGGCCCTGCCTGCAGAGTGATGCTGGGCTGGCTTCTGAATTTCACCGCCAGCACGTTTCTTAAGTCCTGTGGGTATCTTCCTACTGGCGTTGCGTTACCCTGCGTCGCAGCTAGGTGGCACTCTGTCGTTGGCGAGAGTGGATTCATCATCTCCCGCAAGTGAGGGAACTGTCAGGTGAAGTGGATACATCAATGAATCAGGGTTGGAAAAGGCAAAGTGTAGGTGACTCTTTTTTTTTTTTTTTTAATGGAGCGTGCATTAGCTGCACGAGGGTGGTGAAAAGTGGTGAGGGGTCCCTTTAGGGGTGTGAATAGTTGGAGCTGCCAGAGGCCCGTGGATATGGGAGTGGTACGGTCTGGAGAGAGTGAGGAAATGGGACAGGATGGGACAGGACCTTAAAGATGAAGAAGCATTTGGTCAAGACCTAAGGCGGCTGGCAGAGGGATGAGGGGCAGTGAGCATGGTATTCGGCGTGTGGTGGGAGGGCGGGCAGTGCAAAGTCTGGCCCAGCTGCACATTTGTGTTGAGGAGTAATGAGAGATGAGTCTGAAAAGGGAATTGAAGGTCAGCGATGAAGGCAAAAGGTGTGGGGACCACTGAGGAGCCTTTGGTGGGGTTTTAGAATCTGTGCATTTTACGCATTTATTTATTTTAAACCGTGCCACATTCGTGACAGTCCTGTTACACCTTTCTAGCCTAGGACATTCTTGTGGTCACTCTTTCGCACAGATGCTTTTTATGTTAAATATAACCTATAAAGGAAAATATATGCATTCTTATAAGGTATTTTATGTATTTATTTTCTTTCCAGATTACTTGGAGAACATTTATTCTGTATGACAGTGGGTTTGCTCATGATCTGAATACCTTGAACTTTTAAAAACAGCTTTTATTGAGATACAGTTCACATACCATTTTAAAACTCACACATTTAAAGTCTACGATTCAGTGGTTTTTAGTATACTCACAGTTGTGTAATCATAACCATCATCTAACTTAAGATTTTCATCATCCCGGAAAGAAAAGCCATACCTTTTAGTAGTACTCACCATTCCCTGTCTTTTCCGAGCCCCTGGCAACCATTGGTCTACTTTCTGTCTTTATGGAGTTACGCATGGTGGAAATTTCATGTAAATGGAATCATACATCATGTGGCCTTTTGTGACTGGCTTCTTTCACATAGGAGAGTGTATTTAATAGGTACATGTCCGAGCAAGTATCAGTACTGTGTTCCTTTTTATTGATGGATAATACTCCGTTGTATGGCTGCGCCACATTGTATTTCTCCATTCAGCAGTTGAGGGGCATTTGGCCTGTTTTCACTTCTTGACTGTTATGACTAATGCTGCTGTGAGCAGCAGTTGCTGGTAGGCTTATGTTTCCATTTTTCTCAGGTATGGATTTAAGAGCACAGTTGCTTGCTTACAGTGAAGACTCTCTGTTTAACATTTTGAAGAGTTGCTGTGCCGTGTCCGCAGCGGCTGCTGTGTTATACGTCCTCACCGCCAGTACTGAGGGTCACAGTTTCTCCACACTCTTGCCAGCGCTGGCTCTTATCTGACTTTTGGATTGTTGCCATCCTAGTGGGTATGAAATGATAAGTCTTTGTGGTTTTGTCTTGCATTTCCCTAATGGCTAATGATCGTGAGCATTTTAAGGTGGTTTTGGCCATTTATGTGTCTTTGAAGAAATGTCTATTCAGGTGCCTTGCTTATTTTTAATTTTTTTTTTTAATTGTTTAGCCTTAAGTGTTCTTTGTGTATCCTGGATTCAAGTTCCTTATCAGATACATGGCTTTCTCCCATTATAAGGTTATCATACCATTTTATTGATTGTACTCTTTGAAGCACAAAAGTTTTTAATTTTGATGATGTCAAGTTTGCCTGTTACTTCCTTTACTGCCTATACTTCTGGTATCATATCTACCTACGAAGGCTTTGCCTAACTCAAGGTCACAAAAAATTAACCTGTACGATTTCCTCTAGGAGTTTATAATTTAAGCCCTTACACTGAAGTGTATGGTTCCAGAGGACATTTTTTTGTATGCTGTAAGGGAGGGATCCAGCTTCATTTTTCACATGTGGACATCTATCTAGCTGTCCCACACCATTTGTTGAAAAGACTGTTTTTTCCACATTGAATTTTCTTGGGCATACTTGTTGAAAATCTATCATAAATGTAAAGAATTACTTCTGGACTGTTAATTCTTTTCCTTTCCTTTAGGTCATCTTAAAATTTCTTTTAAGAATGATTTGTAGTTTTCAGTGTACAAACCTTGTACTTTTGTGAAATTTATTTCTAAGTAGTGTAATTCTTTTTGATGCTTTTGCAAATTACATTGTTTTCTTAATTTCATTTTCAGATTGTTCATTGCTAGTGTATAGAAATGTAGTTGATTTTTGTATATTGATATTATAACCTACAGTCTCGCTGAACTTGTTTATTGGTTAATAATTTTTTAGTGTATCCTTTAGATTTTTCTGTATACAATCATGTACTCTGAAAATACAGATAGCTTTCTTGCTTTTTATTCTGAATAATGCCTTTTATTTTTCTTGCCTGATTGTCCTGAGTAGAACTTCAGCATAGTGTTGAGTAGAATTGGTGAGAGCAGCCATCCTGGCCTTGTTTCTCATCTTAAAGATAAAGTATTCAGTCTTTCACCGTTAAGATTAGGTATGATAATGTTAGCTGTGAGGTTTTCATTGATAACTTTATCAGGCTGAAAAAGTTTCCCTCTATTCCTAGTTTGAGTATTTTTATCGTGAAAAAGCATTGGATATTGTCAGATTTTTGTGTGTGTGTTTGTGAGATGATCATGTGGGGTTTTTTTCCTTTCCTTTCATTAGTGTAGTATATTAGATGGATTGGTTTTGAATATTAAACCAATCTTGCATTCCTGGGGCAAATCCTGTTTTGTCACAGTGTATAGTCCTTCTCATATGTCAGTGGATTTGGTTTGCTAGTTGAGAAATTTTGTGTCTGTACATAAAAGATAAGTCTGGGGAAGGCTGGGTGGCTCAGTCTGTTAAGCATCTGCCTTCAGCTCAGGTCATGATCCCAGTGTCCTGGAATTGAGCCCCACATCAGGCTCCCTGCTCAGCAGGGAGTCTGCTTCTCCCTCTGCCTGCTGCTTCCCCTGCTTGTGTGCTCTCTCTCTCTGTGTCAAATAAATAAGTAAAATCTTAAAAAAAAAAAAAAAAAGATACAGGGGCACCTTGGGTGGCTCATTGAGTTAAATGTCTGCCCTTAGCTCAGGTTATGGTCTCAGGGGTCTGGGATCAAGCCTGGCACCAGGCTCCCTGCTTGGTGGGGAGTCTGCTTCACCCTCTCCCTTTGCCCCTCTCCCCTACTTGTGTATGGGCGTTGTCTCAAATAAATAAAATCTTAAAAAAAAAAAAAGATACAGTCTAGTTTCCTTTTGATGTCCTTGTCTGGCAGCATAAATGTTTCCCAAATGCATCCATTACTTAATCCCCAGAACCTGTGACTATTTATTTTACTTGGCAAAAGGGACTTCACAGATTTGATGACGTTAAGAGCCCTGAGATGCGAGCTTCTCCTGAATTATCCAGGTAGCCCGGTGTAATCACAAGAGTCCTTAGAGAGAGGAGAGTCATGAGTCCGAGAGATCTGTAGATGCTACACTGCTGGATTTGAAGGAGGAGGAAAGGGCCAGAGCCACGGAGTGCAGCCTCTGGAAACTGGAAAAAACAAGGGAATAGTTTTTCCTTAGAGCCTCCTCAGTGAACCCAGCCCTGTGGACCTCTTTATTGTATTGTATTGCTTTTTTGTTTTGTTTTGTTTTTACGATTTTATGTATTCACTTGAGAGAGAGACCGAGTGAGTACAAGCAGAGGGAGAGGCAGGCAGAGGGAGAGGGAGAAGCAGACTCCATGCTTAATCTGAGGACCTGGAGATCACGACCAGAGCTGAAGGCAGACACACAGGCATCTTGAGCCACTCAGGCACTCCTGGTGTCTTTATTTTAGCACGATGAAGGTTGCTTCAGACCTCTAACCTCCAGAACTATAAGATAAGAAGTTTGTGCTGTTTTAAGCCTCTTAGTTTGAAGTAATTTGTTGTAACAGCAGTAGGAAATGAATACAGTTGAAGTTTGGAAAAATTAATTGGTGGTAGAGCGATCAGGATTTTTCCGATTTTGCCATCCTGGAATGTGGCAACTCCAGAGTTCTTAAGGCTGTTGGCATTATGTGCTTGAGCCTCCAAACATGTGGAAGGACATCTTGGTGACTCATGGAGATGTGAGCATGGAACTGGGAATTCATTCTTTCACGTAGGTCCCTGCTTTGTTCCAAGCGGTGTTCTGGGTGCTGGGTACTTTGCCGTGACTGAAAGACAAGGGGTCCTGCACTCAAGATCCTTGCTCAGATATAGTGAGGAGAAGACAGACAACTCAAAAAAAGAAAAAAAAAAAAAGACACCTCATAAGCAGGAAAACACATCAGGAGGAAAAACTTCTTTTTAAAGCTTTTTTAAATTTATTTGACAGAGCACGCACACAAGTAGGGGGAACAGCAGAGGGAGAGGGAGAAGCAGGCTCTCTGCTGAGCAGGAGATGTGAGGCTCCATCCCAAGACCCTGGCATCATGATCTGAGCTGAAGGCAGACGCTTAAACGACTGCGCCACTCAGGCACCCCAGGAGGAAAAACTTTAAAAAATAAATAAAACAAGAAGATGTGATAGTGCCCAAGTAGGGACTGTTTTAGGTTGCATGGTCAGGGAGGGGCGCAGAGGGGCTTGCCATTTAAGCTGAGACCTGGGGGCACCTGGGTGGCTCAGTTGGTTAAGCGTCTGGCTCATGGTTTCCGTTCAGGTTACGATCTCAGGGTCATAGGATCAAGTCCCAGGTTGGGCTCTGTGCTCAGCAGGGCGTATGCTGGAAGTTTTCCCTTTCCTTCAGCCCTTCCCCCGCCCCCAAATAAAATAAAATAAATCTTTAAGCTGAGACCTGAATGACCGGAAGGAGCCAGCCACGCGAAGATGTTGGCATGGTGTTCTAGCCCAGGGGAACAGGTGTACAACAGGTGTCCGGGATCTAAAGTGAAGGCCGGCCTGATGATTTGAGGAACAGAAAGGACAGTGGCTGAGCCTCAGAGAGAACCCTGTGGGTGTGGGTTCAGTCTTTCCTTCTGGAGGAGGTCAGCGACTGAGGGAGGAAATGAGGGAGAAGCCTGACGGAGGATTTCACGGACTGTGGGCCCCAGCACCCATCTCTGAGCGTGCTCTGAAGACCGCAGTGCCTCCCATGGCGTGGGGTCAAGTCAGACCTCACAGGGATCAGTGATTTATCCTAACGCTTGGAGATGCTGGCCTTGGGCGGTTTAAGCACATTATTTTGGAAACAGAGTTTCAGAACATTTTTAGTCATCTTTTAAGATCCACGTTTTTGATGTAAATTGGATATTCTTGAGTTGAGGAACGTTTTCTGTAGCAGATTTGGCTCTCACTTATCAGAGGAGCATGTAATAAAAAAAAATTGTGCCCTTTTTTTTCCCTTTCGTGACTAAATTGCTTCATGGGAGAAAAAGCAACGTTTCCAAATCACTTGTTACTGTTAGTCCACTTGTGAACCTAAATAAGAGGTATGATATGATTTAAAAGTAGTCCTTTCACTTTGTGGTTTTCTGAGAATACTTCCCCTGCTGGTGGGACACTCTTTTGCATACACCTATATAACCTTTCTGGATAACAGCTTCAAAACAAGAGCCCCCATTGGTATAGTCCTTCTAGTTTTCAGAGCACTTGCGTATATATTATGCCATTTGGTTGTCACAGCAACCTTGTGAGAGTGGAAGAAGCTACTGTTGTGACCCTCATCATACTAGGGAAACAGAAGCTCAAGATGGCTCATCTGTTAAATGTGAAAAGTAGGGCTTTACCCAGAAATTGTGATTCTCTGACCCGTTTTCCTTCTTCTGCAGACCAAGCTGTCTTACACAGTTGTTCCATAAAACACAAATATCATAGCACTTAATATGATAGAGACTTGTACAAGTAAAGCCCTTTATTCTTTTAAGTAACCCAAAATTAAAATTCCATTTCACATGTTTGTAAAATTTTAAATATTTTATTTAAGTTCAGATTTACAGGAAGGTTACAAGAAATGCCACTTTATCTCTACTCCTTTCTTACTAACAGCATTTAGTCACATTTACTTACCATTCTGTTACGTATTTGTTGAATTGTTTGAAAGTTGTAGACATCCTGCCCTATTCCCCCCTAAATATTTCAGCATATATTTCTTAAGAACTAGGACATTCTCTTTCATAACCACAGTGCAATTAACAAAAACAGGAATTGTAACATTGATGTAATACTCTTATGTAATGTAAGTCCATATCCAAATTTTTCCAGTTATCCCAATAATGTCCTTTATAGCATCCTCCTGCTTGCCTCTCCCTTTCCCTCCCCTTCCCGGTTCAGGATCTAATCTAGGATTACACACTGTATTTATTTATATCTCTTTAGTCTCTTAATCAGGAACAGTTCCTCTGCCTCTCTGTCTTTTGTGATACTGACATTTTGGAAGTGTATAGGTCAGTTGTTTTGGAGCAGTTGGGGTTTATATATTGTTTTTCTCCTGATTTTGGCTGGAATACTACTTAAAAGATGTCCTTTGGCATACCAAAGGATGACACATGGCACATTCTTGTTTGATTTTGGAGATGTTAACTTTGATCCCTCGGTTGGTCTGGTGTTGAATTTGCATAGGTAAACTTTTATCTGTTCTGCAGGATTGGGCATTTTTAAAAGAAGATGGTGTAATTGCTTACTTCTCCCCTCTAATACTGTTCCTGGCTTGGAAATGCTTTTTGCCTATGGAATTTTTGTAAAATGGACACCCTTGTTCTTTGCAAGGTGTGCCCTTGAATGTAGGTAGAAGGGCTCGTGTTAGCAGAGAGCTCAACTGTGAGTAATTAATTAAACAGCTCACTCTGTTTGAAGAGCATTGTCTGTGCCCTCAAGGATACACACATGGTTTTTAAATAAACGTAATTCTTAGCTACGCTGTGCCAAGCATGTTTCACATAGAGCATGGCAGACATTCAGGGAACACTTGCTGAGCGAGTGAATGAGATACAATTTAGATGAAACTACTAAAATTTTAGTAAAATTTGCTTCATTTTGATAGAACAACTGTCTTAAAGTTGCTCATTATTTCACAGGTTTCATTACCTATTTACCTTACAAAGATCCTGAATAGTTAGCTAGCGATGCCGTTTTTGTGATTGAAGGTGTGTTAACAAAGAAAGAAACGTGCTTAACGGTGTTGTTATGGTACACGTGTAACTTCCCTTGCAGTTGTGAGGAAGTCTGCACAGCATCCCTGCAAAGTGTGTACAGATACAGAATGTCTGATAGAGTGTTATTCTAGAGATGTCTTCTTTGAAATGTGACTTTACTCAGTCCTTTAGCACATTGACAAGGCGTACTAGAAATAGTTCCTGTATCTCTTGAGTCCTGAATTATGATCTCTAATCCTTAGGGGACTTACGGTCTGAGCTGCCTGTTTACAGCAGACTACATACAGCAAACCATGTGACTGCTAATATTTTTTTACAAACATAGTACATGTACCCTTTAGCTCCAGACCCCTTCTCACTGTCAAGATAAAAGCATAGGCTTTTCCCAGAAGAGGTAGGGGATGAGGGATGCTGTCAGATGATAAAAGAAAAAGCCAGGCACATGAAGCAAAGGTTGGTATTTATAAAACAAACAAAATAGGCCCTACCTCCACCCCCGCACACTAAGCACTACCGGACCTAGCAACCAAGCAACTGGACATTAGTGACAGTAAACAAATCCTCCCCCAGACTAACAGCTGAAAAGGAAGCAGGGTTTTTACATTTCCGAGGGAGGAGGAGGAAAGGTCTTTGGATGCCTCTTATCTCAGGCCCTAGACTTGTTCTGGAAGAGATCTATCAGATGAGGTCAGGCCTTAAGCTCTGCAGGGTACTAGGAGACAATGGGTGTCCAATGTCAAGAATAAGGAGACCTGGATGAATCCATACTTTCTGTGCCAGTGAAAGTTACCTCCTTTTTCTCCTATCACCTTACTTTTCTGGAGCAAAAGTTGTGCTGATGAACCCCAGTGAGTGTCCCCTAGTCAGCTCTATGTGAGGGAATGAACTTTGTGGGAGAGGTCAGGACTGGGAAAAATTTGATGAATCATTGTATTTTAGGGGTGATTGGGCCCCTTTGTCTGAAAGAGTGAAGAAAACTGAACCACAGAGAGATTGCGGGGTTTGCCTAAAGTTTCATGGGGGTTTTGATAGATCTGGTCAGTTGGCAGAAACTAGAATTAGTCTGGCTTAAGTGCTAAAGGCAGGTCAGGTCATTAGTTGGTTTGAACTTCAGATTCAAAGTACATGTGTAGAGAAGTCAAAGTACAAGATTTGGTGTAAGTGGGCTTAGTTAAAAAAAAAAAAAGGTAGCAATGGGAGGACTGGAAGAAGAGAGGAGTATTTGAAAAGATAGCATTGAGTTCCTTTTTTGGAGTGAACCCATAAGGGTTAGAATGCCTTATGGACTGTAGACATATTGGAGAAGAATTTATAGTTACTACTTGAAATCCCCCTTAATTGGACAAAGTAGTACTTAAAATGTGTATTACACCTTTTGATAGAGGGGCATCAGTAATAACCATCCCAATGAGTTACTTGATCGGGTACTTACGTACTTACCTTTATACTTAGAGCTTCCCCAAGAGGATGGGTGACTGGGTGACTTCTCAGCCCCAGACCAGTGAGAGGAAGGCCAAGGCCCTGGAGCAGCAGGAAGGCGTTTGTCTCCTAAGGCATGCATACTGTGGCATTTCGGTGCTAGTCTGTATTAGAACAACTTTCGTTATTGGTTTTGAAGTGTGGTGGTGGCCATCAGATGCTTTGTGGCTCATGATGGTGCACAGCAGATGGCCGCAGCTAACCCTGACCAAGGAGGTTTATTTGGATGATAATTCATGGACAAAAATGACCATAAGAACACAAAAGGAGGGGTGCCTGGGTGGTTCAGTGGGTTAAGCCTCTGCCTTCGGCTCAGGTCATGATCTCGGGGTCCTGTCTCTCTGCTCAGCAGGGAGCCTGCTTCCCCTGCTCTCTTTGCGTGCCTCTCTACCTACTTATGATCTCTCTCTCTCTTCTCTCTGTGTCAAATAAATAAATAAAATCTTAAAAAAAAACACACAAAAGAGGGACAACTTGGGGTGCGTTTATCAGATTCTTCGACCATAAACTTGGCTTTCTGTGGTCTTAAACACCTCGCTAGATCTCCGTCAAGAAAGCCAAAAGGCATTTTCCTTGTATAAATGAAATACGTTTTAAAACCAGAGAGATACTCAGATGTGAGATGTAAATTGTGCTCCAAGGTGTGCTCTGAGGCTAGATATGGGATAATTGTCATTTTATCCCTTATGTTTGGGATAAAACCCACATTTATTAGATTTTCAAGGGGAAGAGCCATTCTAATTACAAAATGAATGTCCAGAACCCAAACAGATGTGGTTTATTATGTTCTCCTTGCTTTCTCCTTTTTCTTGAGTACTCGGTGGTTTTGCATATTACTGCTTCTGGGTGGAGGCAAAAGCATCCTGACAATAGAGGAACATCACTGGAAAGAGTATCTTCGGCACTGGATGCCTCTCGTCACTTAAAATGTACAAAACAGAGCCAAATGAAATGATCAGAACCATTTCTGTAAGGGACCATTTCTTTTAACGATGTTGCTCCTCACAAGACACAGGTAAGATTTGTCAGTATTTGCACTTCAGGGCCAGGGAAGTTTGGATCAGAGTTGTGACTGACTTGTCTAAGGGTGCACAGCTGTTGGTGAGTGAAGAGTTCCAATCTCTCGTGTGACTCCAGAGCCCATTTAACTAGACAAGATCAAAAGAACATACCCATTTGACTCACATTTGGATCTTGAGGAAATCTTATCGGAGTGATTTCCTGCCACCACATTGGACTCTTGTTGACTCTGGACTTCGGTTTCCAGCCTTGGTGAGGCCTTGGACTCTGTGCGGTGGGTTAGTGTGCTCTGTGTGTGCCGATCAGAGCCGCGCTCAGCCCAAACAGCTTGAGAAGACGGGATGGGTGGTGGGAGTGCGGGGTGGGAGCCTGCGGGAAGGGGATGTGCTTAGAAGAGATTTTAAAAGTGTTATCAATTATAGCCATTTATTCTCAAGTAAGTATAGTTTGCATAAATAATCACAATTTTAAGGGCCACAGAATTTGGGTGGCTGCAGCCCAGTGTTCTCAGGTGGCTCATTGTAGGGCAGAGGGCCTGTGTGGTAATGGCCTCACTGTATCCGTTCTTCCTGCGACGTGTTTCCAGAGCAGGAGTTGAAATAACCTGCCTTTGTCCCCAGCTTGGCTGTTAAGTTCCATTTTGCTCCTACAAAGAGAGCTTTATCAGCCCTCTGATCTCTTAAATGAATTACCTGCTTTCGCCTTAACAATACACGTCTGATGGTTTTGCTCCAACGTTTTGTAGACTGGTGGCCTTTTGCAGCCAGATCGGAGGACTCCGGTTATGTAACAGCACTTTGTCCCCAGGGCCAGAAGAAATAAGGAAGTCAAGTGTTCCTCCGTCCCCCTTTTGATGGTGCCCCAGAGCAAGAACTTCAGTTTCCTTCTGTTGGGCTTTTTCGTCAGTCTCCAGAAGCTTGCCTGGAAGTCAGTAAGCCGTGCATTTGTGGGTAGCATTTTTTTATTTTCCCGTGGCAGTTTCAGAGGGATGAAGATACGTGCAAAGGACGAGGCTTTTCAGGGCCTGCCTGCAGGATGCCTTTACAATCACTTGGTGTTTCTGCAGCATCCAAATGAGTAAATTTCCATGTAGTTCTAGTGAGGAAAGGTCTTGCTGTCCAGAGAAGACCAAAACATAAGACGCTATACTTTTAATGCATTCAACAAGTGTTTGTGAATCACCTGTTAAGGGAATGGAGGGTCTGGTCTTGGGGGGATAGGTGCTTTCACAGGCGCTGTGGTGCGTGAGCCTGACCGCGCAAGCGCGCTGCCTGTTTCGGTGTTGGAGGACTTCTCTCGGCAGTGAGGTTCTCAGAGAGTAAGAGGTTGGCAGAAAGTGTTGGGAAGCCTTCGGGAAAGATGGGGGCTCTTAGGTGGGCAAGCTGGAGAGAGGGAAGAGCAGAGTGAGAGAAGGAAATAGGTGCAAAGGGAGGCATGGACCTGGGGTTTTCAGGGGCGGTGGGGCACCTGGCTTGACTGGGGAGCGTGGTTCACATGTGGGAGAGGACCTGGAGGTGGGCTTCTGTAGAGCAGTAGTCTCCAGCTGCATGTGGCTACTTAAGTTAATACAAATGAAATAAAACTTAAAATTCAGTTCCTCCACTGCAGAGTGCCCAGTCATCAGACATGGCTGTCATGACAGAACATTCTCTTGGCCAGCCCTCATACAGGGGATTGGGATTTTATGTAACAGGGTAGAGAGCGGCTGGAGGTCCTCTGACCAGGCAGACAGTAGCGCGATGCCGGCCGTGCCCAAAGAACACTGATGGGGAGGGAGGTTGGAGTTGGGGAAGGGGGAGGCAAGGAGGTGCTGTCAGGTGGGTAGGCCTGTCCCTTCACCGTGCCCGCACACCGGATGGAACGTGAGGCTGGCAGGACGCCTGGGTGGCTCAGTTGGTTGAGCGGCTGCCTTCGGCTCAGGTCATGATCCCAGTGTCCTGGGATCGAGTCCCACATCGGGCTCCTTGCTCAGCAGGGAGCCTGCTTCTCCCTCTGCCTCTGCCTGCCACTCTGCCTCTCTGCCACTCTGCCAGTGCTCGCTCTCTGACAAATAAATAAATAAAATCTTTAAAAGAAAAAAAAAAAGTGAGACTGGCTAAGCTGTTCTGGGAAGAACGTCTGGGTTTGGTCTGATAGTGCCACGGATGTTGTGACCGTAGAGGGTGTCAGGGTGAGAGGCCAGGGCCAATGGTGCAGCAGCAGGGGGAGGCACGTTCAGCCTGAGCTGCCCTGGAAACCCGAGGGAGAGCACGTCTGTGCAGCAAGCGTAGGGGTGGGAGTGAGGATAAAGCGGGGTGATGCAAGCACATGTCACAGGTGAGAGAGGGAAACTTTAAATAGAGGTTGTTTTTGAAGAGACCTACTTTGGGGCACCTGGCTGGCTCCGTTGGTTGAGCGTTGGACTCTTGATTTTGGTTCAGGTCGTATTCTCAGGGTTATGAGATTGAGCCCTGCCTCTGGCTCCATGATCAGCGGGGAGTCTGCTTGAGGCTCTGTCTTCTCCTCTCCTTCTCCTCCTCCCCCACTTCAAATAAAGAAACAAGCCTAAAAAAAAAAAAAGAGACCCATCTCTGTTTTGGCGAAAGCAAATATACATTCTACTGTGTGGCTTTCTCTTGCGTCCTTGGCACATATGCTTGTGCTGACGGCTCTCTCCCTGATGTGCGTGGAAAGGGAAGGTGGAACTACCGTTTACTGAGGACCTGCCATTAAGATGACTCACATACGTTATCTTCTCACCCTCGTGAGGCCCATAGGATCGATGAAGGAACATAGCTAGGGAGAGGTGAAGCAGGGATTCAGACTCAAAACTCTCACCCTTTATCTGATATGTACAAGTAAGGATGGCTTCAGTCTCAGTGATAGACCTTCTCTTGACCTTGATACTGCCATCTCTTGACCTTGCTTGAAGCCTGGTGCTTCTATCACCTTCTGCCTTTAGTGGTTGTCTTTAGCACTGAACTCTGCTTGTCATCTTTTTGCCAAATTTAAGACCTAGATCCTCTCCTGATTGTTCACAGCAGTTACTAGTACATGGGGTGACTTGGACTGACTTCCAACTGGATTGTTCTAGAGCACTGGTTTTCTGAGTGTGGTCCCTAGCCAGTAGCATGAGCATCCCTGGGGCTTTGTTAGAGATGCAAATTTTCAGGCCCTACCCCAGACCCACTAAATCAGGATGTATGGGGATTGGGCCCATCAAGCCATTTTCTTATAAACGTTCACATTAAATGGATGCACCCCAAAGTTTAAGCATGAACCAAATAAATTGGAGAGTTTAAAAATTCTTATGCATTGAGGCCGCTTGGATAGATTTAGGGCATTCTGCATGGCTGTTAATCCATCAGCAGTGGCTGACTGTGAAGGTGTATGGGAAGGGGAATGCCCTTTCAAAAAGGCAGATCTGTAGTAGATTCCTAAGTCAATTATTGCTAGTAAATTATTGCTGGATTATTGACTGTGTGCTTTTGCGCACAGGGCTGGTTATCTTTGAGCGAGGTAGTAGTGATTTTTCAGTTAAGGGAGTTAATGCTCCACATTGTTTTTGACAATATTTTTATATCATTTGGATTTCCTGTGAGTTCTTCCTTGTGTGGTTGTGGATAATTAAAGCCAGATCTGCCTTGTAGCTAGTTAGCAGAGCAGGTCATGATGCAAATGGAACTGCTTAGAGTGCCTGGGTTTTGGAATGAGGTGTAGACAGGCTTCTGCACCTGATTTTTGGCCAGTGTAAATAAAAACTATTTTGAAGTCAGCCTTTGGGAGTTTAAAACTCCAGAGCTGTGGACCCCTGCCGAGTCGGTGATGCTTTGCAGAAACCACTTCCCTCTCTCTGCTAGCCTTCAGCCATGAAAGAATAGTTTTTGCATCTCTTCCTGTCTGAAATACAGTAACTCCGTCCACCACTCCCCACACGCGCATGAGGAAAGTATTCATCTTTCAGGATTCATTTCCTGTCACTTGTCTCAGTGGAACCTTTCCTGAACCTTCACCTGCCTGTGGAGTCTGCCACTCCTGCGTCCATGCCCCAGCCACTCTGTACAGACTTCTTCATAAAACACCTCAAACACTTACGAGTATGCTTCTGTTTACATGCCTTTTCTCCTTTACTGTGTGCATCTTGAGGGCAGAGATTAAATTTAAATTGTGGTTTTTTGGCTCTCATTTTAACTTCAGCTTCTGTCACAGTACCTTGCACATAAGTTCTCGGTGCATTTGGTTAAATAGAATTAAAGCTGTTTGGGAAAGAGCTTTGCCCCATGCGTGGATGGTTATAAATGTCTCCTTAGCCAGATGAGATTTTGGGGGGAAAGATTTATGACCTCAAAAGGAAGATCAGTGTAGATCATCAGTCAAGAGCTAAAACCACCCCGGGGAGCTTTGTGACCTAGAACCAGTGACAGAAGTGTCACTGAGATGGGGCCTCTAGGAGAACAGGGTACTGACACTTGGTGAAAAATCGCAACCCCCATAATTTAATACTTCTGTGTTGTGTATGGGCTGTTTACTTGGAGCCTTCTTGCATTTGCCTCTTTCTATGCTAGCCTCATTTATTGGCTTGAGTTAAACCTATGAGTTAGAAGAAAGTTTTTTTTTTTTTTGTTTTACGGTTGGGAACTGAGTAACAGCAAGCTTTATATTTTGAAGTGCTAGTCCATTCATTATGAGACTGAAGGTTTTTATTGCTGTCTTTGGAATTAGTTCTGCCATCTGAGATGAGGCTGTTAGGTAGATTTGTAAAGTCAGCCCACTGAATGTATAATTCAGAAATCCATAAATAGCTCCATCCAGTCGGAACACTAGGAGTATATTTGTATCAGCAGAGATGTAGAAGCTACATTGTCCTGAAAGGTACACTGATTTTTTGATTAATTGCCAAACAGGCAATGTGCGTCTTCCTTGCCTTTTCTCATGACTACATAGTCTTTCACCGGGGATTCTGGTAGTTCCCTTCTGTGTGGGGATTGCAACTAAGGGGCTTTATCCATGCAACATCACCTGGACTCCCAGGGTTTTTGTTCGTTGGTTGGTTTACTCCTTGTGAAACCTAGAAGGAGCCGTTGGCCTTGTGCATCCTTGGAGCCCTCCGCAGAGCTCTGTGTTTGGATTATCTGCTGACCCCGTGTGATATACAGAGCATCTGGCAGCTGGGGGGAATTCTCAGCTGTCTCTTTGTTATGTCCACAGAAGGAAATGTGAGTTTTATCTTACTGCTAAGGCATTGGTACATTCCTTTTTTGGTCCATGGGAGCCAGTAATCTGATTGTGGGCTTATTTTCTACCATTCCTGTCATCTTCCTGAACTAGTTAGAGGCCGGGGGTGATCTTAACTTACCCGCATGACTATGAATTCCCTCTTGGTCACCTCCTGCATTCCTGAACACTCTGCTTTTGAGTAAAGCTTATTGGGTTTTGGCAACACTGCCTAGTTCATCCTGTCTTGTGTGATTCAGGGGTCCCAGGCAGCATAATGTTAAGAAGCTATTACAGTGGATATTTCTCTTGGTCAGTATCTTTCCTCCCCATATCTCCCATTTTCCAGATCTCCATGGTTATTTTAACCTAGCCACGTCTGTTGGTATGATTATATGTCATTCATAGCTTACTAAATCTCAGAATTAGAAGTGGGTCTTCTTGACTCTGAGACTAAGATGGGTGTTTTAAGAAACGGTGTAGTGGGGGGCGCCTGGGTGGCTCAGTAGGTTAAGCCTCTGCCTTCGGCTCAGGTCATGATCTCAGGGTCCTGGGATCAAGCCCCGCATCGGGCTCTCTGCTCAGCAGGGAGCCTGCTTCTCCCTCTCTCTCTGCCTGCCTCTCTGTCTACTTGTGACCTCTCTCTCTGTCAAATAAATAAAATCTTAAAAAAAAAAAAAAAAGGTGTAGTGAGATTCCAGCCCCAGTCTTGCTGTTGGGTTGGGGTTGTGGTGGTGATGTGTCATTGGTCACAACATATGTGTGTGTGCAGTGGAGGGCGGCAGAAACGCATGTTATATGAAAATGGTCATCATCAGACATTCCACGTATTGAATACCTTCTAGCACTTAGTCCTTGCACTCTATCTCTTGCGTTCATTTTCTCCTTTAATCACCCTGACAGCCTCGTGAGATAAGTATCGCTTTCTGTGTCCTAGAGGGAGAACTGCAGTCACGTGCTGAGATGCTGTGGCTGGTAAGTGATAGAGCTGGAGTTCGTACCGGGCCTGGGCTCCCAGCATCAGTGTGTCACTGCCAGGTCTGCTGTTCCCCTGTGTGGTGTGGGAAGCAGGCTGTTGCCGAGCACCTGTAAAGTCAGGGTATTGATGGGTCATGCAGGTGGAATGAGACACAGAAAAGTGAAATGTGCTGGGAAGAAGGGGAACCCTCCAGGGACAGACACTAGACCTCCTGTGGTAACTGCTCTAGCTGAGTGTAGTGCAGTGGGCCTGTGGTTCTCACAATTGTGCAGCCAGGGGAGTCACATCGCTGGGTCACAGCCCCAGAGTTTCCCATTTACTGCAGTTGGGGCAGGGCCGAAAATGTGCATTTCCAGTAAGTTTCTGGGTGATGCTTGCTGGTCCTGGGACATCACTTTGAGGATTCTCGTAGAGAAAGGTGACTCTGTGTAGGAGGCGAGTAGACGTGGGTTTTAAATTTCTGCTCTGGTACTAAGCAGCTATGGAAGCCTTAGATTCTTCATCTGTAAAATTCAGCAGGGTAATACCTACATTATAGGGTTTCAGGAGGATAAATGTGATTTTTTTTTTTTTAAGATTTTATTTATCTATTCGACAGAGAGAGAGAGAGATCACAAGTAGGCAGAGAGGCAGGCAGAGAGACAGGGGGAAGCAGGCTCCCCGCTGAGCAGAGAGCCCGATGTGGGGCTCGATCCCAGGACCCCGAGATCATGACCTGAGCCGAAGGCAGAGGCCTAACCCACTGAGCCACCCAGGCGCCCCATAAATGTGATTTTTAAAATGACAGCAATACCTAGCACTTGAACAAATTTTAAATCCCAGTGGTGTTAACATTCAGTGTTGTATTGGTTTCAGGAGTGTGGTACAGCGATGCAGTAATTCCTTCCAAGCGTCACCCTGTGCTCATCTAGAACTTCTTAAGTATTTACTAAGTACTAGGTACTTCGAGATGTGTGTCACATGTATCATTTCTTCTTCAACAGTTAACTATTGCTGTCCCACATATAAAGGTCTTAGCACATATCGTAGTTGCTCAGACAATATTTCTGCCCTTCCCTGTCTATATTTAAGAAGGCTGGGAAATGGGTGAGGCACCTTAGATAGTGTCATAAAACTTATTTATTTTTTTTAATTTTGACAATTCAAAAGGAGAACTTAAAAAAATTGGATATTTATGTGAAATGGCTTTACCAGTAATGTTGGATAAGGAAAATGTTGCTATCATCTGAAATGATAGAATATTTCTTCTCGCCGTCTTTATGGTTTTTAAGTACAGTGGATTGTTTAGTTCTCATATAACTATTATTTATCACTTGAAAGGCTTAACCAGCTTTAAGAAATCTTTATAGTTTATCTTTAAAACTAATCAAGTTTTTTACTCTTTCTGTGTTCCGTTAGGACTTCCCAGAGGATAGGTTCCATAAAGCCAATTTTGCCGTCTAGTTAAAATTTTTCACCCATAATTAAATAAAACAAAAAATAATAAAATTTATAACTTTATTTGGCTCTCCCTGAGAAATAATGTCTTACCAACAGAGGCTGTAAAGGAAGGTAAATATGTACAGATTCTGAAGTATGGGATATTTTTATTGGGAATGAATGGGGACATTTATTTTGTACCCAGTGCATACTACACACTTAGCATACCTTCTTAAAATACTGACATTTACTTTCTATGGTTGTTGAGGAGTTAAACGTTAATCCTAATCAGTGTGAGACATTAAAGCAGTGCTGGCGTATAGTTAGCATTTGATGAAAAGTCATTACTACTATATCATGCTCTTCGGATATGTGAACATAATAGATACACTTCAGTCCTCACAGAATTTACAGTCTATAACAGTTCCCAAAAAGGATTTGAGGTAGTCCCTAAAACAATCACAAAGCTCGTAACAAGTGAAGCTGGTCTTCTTTTCATGTGATTGCAAAGCCTGTGGTCTTTCCCCCCAAAGCAATGTCTCCCATCCTGCATTGGAGCTTGGCTTCTTAATCTTGGTGTAGTTGACATGTGACCCACTTGCCAACTTTGAATATCTCCCCATGGTGTCATGGTTTGTTGTGCCCTGGGTTAAGAATAAGATTTGACCAGGTGTGGTTGCACTCGACCTGCTGGGTTCTCCTCCCTGGGCATTGTCCACGCACACAGCCCATTGTTCGCACGGGGCAGGCTCAGGGAGTTGGAGGAGATCTTGATCTGCATGTAGTGGGTGAGGCATGCTAGGTTAGATCGGGAAAGGAGACCAGGTATCTGTTCAGGAAAGAAAGGCATTTGTCTTTCTTGTTTCATGCTTTATTGTAATCATCTGGCTGTAATCATCAGATGACAGGAGGATGTGACAGGTAAAGGGAGCCACAGGGCCAAATAGTGACATAGGCAGTAGGAGTGAGGCTTCAGCTGTGTCTTCTTGACCTGCCAGTGGTTTGGTATGATCCAAGTGAGGGTTTGAGGAGAGGCTCTGAGGTCAGAGGAGGCTGGAGAGGGAGGCAAGGGCTAGGTCATGGAAGGCCTTGTGTGCCAGGAACTGAAGAGACAATGCTCAGGAGTTAGGTTGTGATCCTGTTGGCCATCTGTGAGTTTTGGGTCAGTAACCTGATCACATTTTATTTTGGAGACTTCTGTGCCTTCTTTTGGGTGCTGGGCTGGCCTAGAAACCTGGAGACCCAATTTCTTGGTTGACTTCAGAGGAAAACCAAGAGAACTGACCGAGGAATAATCAAGGAAACTAGGTGAGTAAGTGTGCAGGGTGGGTGCGGGCAGAAGTCAGGCTGGTAGATTTAAGTTATAGAATGTCTCTCCCCACTTCAGTCATCTGCTCTGTGGGATGGAGAGAGGGGGAGAGGGAAGGAGGGATGGGGAGCTAGAGAGACCGATTTATCCAATCCTCTACATTCAGTTCTTCCAGTAAATTTCCCTTAAGAATTAATAAAAATCCTTATATTCTCTTCATTTTAACCAGAAAGCTGGTCTTGTCAGCAAGAGGGAGACTGTCTCTTTAAGTGTTGGCCTCATTATTCTAGCTGTTCCAGAGAGTTGTGAAACATTTGTGGGAGGGAGAGGTTTTTTTTCTTTCGTTCTTTTTTAAGCCACCAGCCAACACCCTCTGACCAATTTAGTTTTGCTTATTAACAAGAATATACGGAGAGGCCTGGGGTTGTACATTGAAACAAAAAGCTCACATACTCGTAAAGTTTTCAAAAATTCTGTTTTAAGGAACACTTGCCATTAAGGAAACCGTACAAAATTTTCTGTAATTTGATTCCTTTCCCAGCTGAAGTTTCCAGATTCTTCCCCATTGGGGAGAATAGTCTCTGAAACCACTCCATACCAAGAACTCAACCAAGAGCTCAACAGGTTTATTGAGCGCCATCTACTGGTGTTGTGTTAATGGACCAAAAAGGCAGTGCTTGGAAACCTTTAAGAATTTGTATGTGTCTTAGTGTTGCAAAATTACAAAGCTGGAAAACAGTATGAATTTTTGTTAGTAGTAGTAGTAGCAGTAGTATTTGAAATAATAGTTTTGTGTTCGCATTGGGAAGGGGGATGCTTTTGGCTGGATTATAAATTGTGTGATTAAAGATGAAGAAGGCAGGTTATAGGGATTTCACTGACCCATACCTTTATCCAGCAAAAGGTTAGCCTGGTGGAAATAAAAATTAAGTTTGAATGTCAAATAAAACTGTTAAATATTTTCTAGCACTGATATCAGTCAGATTTCATTCCATGTATATGGAATGAATTTAGTTTATGCCAAAAGTCAATACATTTCTCAGTGCATTTCTGTTTATGTTCCTTGAGGTACTTTGGGGCACCTTTTAAGGAAAGCTGTATAAACAGTTTTATAAACAGATAGCTTTGCTGTCCAGTCTGGAATGTAGGCTTTCTTATGAGGGGAATGGAGAATATCTGAATATTTTTCCACTTAAGAGAGATAAGGGTAAAGCCCCTTGGTTAAATAAATAGGAATGACGCCACTGTGTTCTTTTCTTGTCACTGGTCCTTTTGAGCCTTAGTTCTGTTTTAAGTGACTTTTTTTTTTGCTTTGTTTTTCTTGTTGGTTTATTTTTGAGGATCCCTGCCCTAAAAAGTTGGCATAGCTAGCTCATTCGATTTTAGATCTTTAATTTCTCATGTAGTTGTCGTTAAGTGTTTAAGGGAATTGAAAAGAGACAGATTGTTTATAGGAAGAGAATCCGGTTAGGAATTCATTTATTCACTCATTCATGCAACATTTACTGAGCACTTAAAGCGACCATTTACACTTTTAGGTAATGATGTTGTATTAAATAAAGCGAATATGCTTCCTGGCCTCATGAAGCTTACAGAATAGTCGGGAGGAAAGGGAGGAATCAGGGAAATGTAGAAATACGTATGTACTCTAAGAATTTATACACATGCACACACACTTATGTACATATGAATATACGTTGTGGATATTTACAAATAAATAAATATGCCAGACTGTAAAAAGTGCTATGAGGAACAAAAGTCAAGATAGATAAGGAGAGCTGTAGCAGAGGAGTTCATGTTCTTTAAGATGGTCGGGGAGGACCTTACTAATAAGAGGACACTTGAAGAGTAATGATCATTAATGCTGTGTTAAAGTTGTTTGTCATTATCTTCTTTGATCTTCCACCCGTGTGTAAAAAAGTACGCAGGGCAGGTAATGTTGTTAACCTTCCATGCTTCTCCTTTGTCTCTGGAGTATAAAGGCTGAAACCCATGGCATTTATTTCCTGTCTTCTGCTTGTGTGTTCCCTTTGCAGAAACTGTGGCACATGACTCCTCTGATGGACTGTGTTTGTTTAAAACATGCAGAAATTGACCAGGCAGACAAAGGGTAAAGTCATTCCAAGAAGAGGGAACCATAGTGATTCTTTTAAAACATGAATCAATATGACTTCACTCTTTTCAAAACCTTCCAGTGACTTAGCATCACACAGAGGAAATAAATCCAAACTCCACCCTTGTCTCCCACCCAGGGCTTATTTCCTGGCGTCTCCAGACTGGCCTCCTCTGCTGTTCCTTGTACATGTCGATTTTACACCTGCCTTACACTTGTCATTCTCTTGACCTGGAACACGTGAAACTTGCCTCTTCTTTCAGGTTCCCCCTGAAATGTGACTTCCTGTAGTAGCCCTCCCTGACCGCCCTCTCCGAAACAGCCGCTCACCCCTGCTTCACACACACTTGAACCCTCTACTCTGTCCTGTTCTTAGTAATGGAACTTTCCCCTGATGTTCCTTTTTATAATAGGTTTGTCCCTCCTGCTGAAGTGTAAACTCTGTGAGGCCAGGAGCCTTGTCTATCTCATGTTTATTTCTTACTTCTTAAGAGTGCTTGGCACGTGTTTGATACTATTGTCCTTTGGCTGACAAGCAAAATGGGCTCCAAGTGTTTATTTATCAGGTCCGTAGCTATGAAGTGACCAACTCTGATCTTAGTGCTGAGCCCATGTTTTTCCTACTTCACTGTCCTGTGCAGAATACTGCTAGAGTAGCATGTTTCATTTAAGAAAGGTGAATGCTCAAGAAAACTGAGGGTGTGTGCTTGTGTAGGCACATGCTTTCTCGCTCTGTTTTGTAATGGTGTCAGTTGCCTAGAAAACAGTACAAGTTACTTTGAGGAGTTATTAAAAAACCAATGAAATTGCACTGTCCAGTGATTGGGGTTTGGGATTTTATTTTTCTTCTGCATGCCTCCTATTTTCTAGCTTGATGGCAGCATCATACCTTTATGTTCATTCTTATCTTAGAGATGCTTGGGTACTACTTTGCCATGTTTTTTTTGTTGTTGTTTTTTGTTTTTTTTTGCCTTATAAATTTGCCTCTTGTTTACCTAGAACACTCTAGTAAAGTAAGCAGCACGAATGTAACTCATGTGTCCTCCTATAATTAAAGTTTGCAGTGTTTTCCTTTTGAGTGAATTCCAGTGTACAGAGAAGGCCAGTGTACAGAGAGCACTTCAGGGTGCTCACAAGGATGGAAATACAAGACCAATCTTTCTTTGAGCTCTGCTGATATATGTTATTTTGTTAGCTTCATTGTATTCAGTGCTTAGAAGCTCTCAGATCTGACCGCTGTTTCCTGAATGATTTCGGATTTTGTTTGTAGCCTCTTTCACCTCTTCCCACACGTCACCCCTGTCCACTCGTTGCAGCTATCATCTCTTTCAAACAAGAGTATGGAATCAGGCAAGAGATGATTCTCGCTGTGGCTCCTTCCAGTGGCCCGTGTTTGAGATGGCCCCGTGGGCAGCCTCCCTCCCCTGACTTAGCTCAGCATAGCATCCAGAGCCGCCTCTGCTTCCTGCAGTATCTGGTCCTTGCTTGTCCTGCACTGCGTCTTACACAGCTGTAATCGTTGCATTTTGTGTTTCTTTCTTCTTTAAAAAGATGTTGAGCCCCAAGAGAGCAAGAGCTGTCTTGTCTGAGTATCTTTGGTATCTGCTGTAGTACCTCACCCAAGTGCCTAACCAGTGTTTAGTTAACTGAAGAAAGGGCTGAGCAAAACAAGCTTAGTATTTTTGCGTATTTGTAACATTTTAAGTTTTTTTTTTTTTTAAAGATTTTATTTATTTATTTGACAGATCACAAGTAGGCAGAGAGGCAGAGAGAGAGAGAGGAGGAAGCAGGCTCCTCGCTGAGCAGAGAGCCCGATGCGGGGCTCGATCCCAGGACCGTGGGATCATGACCCGAGCCGAAGGCAGAGTTTAACCCACTAAGCCACCCAGGTGCCCCAAGTTTTTTTTTTTTTTTTTTTTTTTTTTTTTTTAAGAAGGACGAATATTTGTGGTTCAACCCACAAACATCGATAGAGCACTTTCTGTGTATCAGGCCCTTTGAAGGGATGTTGAATGTACAAAGATGAACTACATCTACCAGTTTCTTCTTAAATGGCTTCGCTTTCAGAATGTATGTTCCTGCACAAGATGGTCTCTTTTGAGCCATGAGCAGCATTGGGCATAGCCATTTCTCCATAGGAGCTTTCTTGTTCATTCCCCTCAAGGCAGAGTTGGGGCATCCATTTCCTCTGCCCCTAGAGACACCAGTTATATCACTTATTGTACAGCATTCTGTCTCTGGGTATGTCTGTCTAGGCTTCTAGAGGGCAGGCACCGGGAAGTATTTATAATTCTAGAACCTGGTTTATAACAGAGACAAAATACGTTGAACAGAAGTCCCTGTGCGCTTGTTTAACACGAATGGACAAATGACTTTGGGCTTATGAGAACAGAACAGAAAGCAAGGTAACAAATTCATATTAATTATGTTTGTACTAATTCACTTATCTACTCGATGAACTGGAACAGAAATTTTATACTAGTGGTAAAACACAAAAGTGTATATATATGCTAAAGGGAGGTTTTTTTAATTTTTGTTTTTACGTAGGCTTCACACCCAGTGTGGAGCCCAACATGAGGCTGCGAGCTCACGACCTAAAATCAAGACCTGGGCTGAGATCAACAGTCTGACACTTAACTGACTGAGCCACCCAGGCACCTCTAAAGGGAATTTTCAAAATAATAAAATATTTTCAAACATTTCAAGGCTCATTTACATACCAGCATTAATGTCTAATACAATATTTATATTTTCAGATATTCATATTTCAGAAATAATCCCGATACTAATGGCAAACAGTCCTTTGTATATTTGATAGCAGTGCGTTATTTGAAAGTCCATTAACTATCATTCAGCCTAGCTTTCTGCCAAATGAGTGTAGATTAACAGTTGTATTTTGCCTGGATTATATCATCTTCACAGGCTTTTGTAGTTACTGAGGGTATGATGAACAACAAGATGGTTAAAATAGAAGCCTGAAACATTTAAGCCCGTGGAAATGAATTGTATCATGAAGTTAGGAAATGATCTTTGTTCTAGTTTATCAACTGAGTTCCCCGGAGGACTGGAGGAAATACATGTTCTAAGTTTTTCCCTGCAGATGGCCCAGTCCGCAGCTGCCATTAACAAGAAGCGATATGGTAGGTCTCATCATCTTTCTTGGTGACACTGGAGTTTGGATCCTGTTTCTGGATTTTGAGGCCCAGGGAGAGATAGAGGAGTGGTACGTTGTGCAGAGGCCCGTTTACGGCTGGGTCTCACGCAGGCTGGACGCAGCTCCTGAGTTCGCGGTGCTTCCGGCCCCCAGTCTCTCCTCCGTTGCCCACCCTGAGGATTGCTTGACATTCGTTCCTTTTCTTGTTGCATGGCCAGTCCTTGCTTCTCTCGGTGCCCTTCGTGCTTCTTTTTGATCCGCCCTTCTCTGATTTCTCCTTTGCTCTGGCTGGCCTTTCTTTTTGTTCTGTTTCTCGGATCAGTTTCCTCTTCCTGCCCTCCCGTGCAGAAACACCAGGGCCTAGGCCTTGGCTCTCTGTGACACAGTGCGCCTGTGCTCAAGGGTGCCGGTGACTCTCAGGTCCGCCTCGCCAGCCCAGACCTCCTGTGACAGCCTCATCTGCTCGCCACCTGTTGGATATGTGTTATCTACTTTTCACCCTGCTGATATGTGAAACTTGACATTTAAAGCTTATCGCCCTCTTTTTCACAAATCATTCCCCTAGCCCACCCCCACATTTTTTCCTTGAGAGATACCCCCTTTCATGTTTACTCTCTTCCTCTCTTTGTCCAGCGCCCAGCCAGTCAGCCACCGTATTTCATCGCATTATTTTCAACAGAATGCCTTTCTCACATGTATTCCTTTTCAGATCGTGTTACTACTACCATAGTGGTTTTAAGCTCTTTTTGCTTCCTTAAGTCATGTTTTTAAAATGTTTTCCCCACATGGTTTCCTCGCCTCTGTTCTCTTTTTCCTTCTTTAGGACTCTGCTGTGGGATAAAAAAACCTTTCATGAACATTTGCCGCTGTTAACACATCACCCTCCACCCCTCTCCCCAGAGTTTTCTTTCAATACAGAGCACAGAGGGCTCTATTTTTTCTTCTTCCCTACCCAGGCCAAGTATGAATCATTTGGTTTGCCATTAACGTTCTCCATGAGCTGCTCTCTGCCACCTTTATTCATTCATGTAGTTGTTTAGAAACTCCCTGTGCTGGATCGGCGCTATGTGACGTGCATACAAGGACGCAGTTCTTGCTGTCCACAGGCTTCATGCAGTGACGAGAAATACGTACGGCTGACCTTTGAATGGCTTGGTCCAGGCAGACATGGATTTCTTTTTCATTAAATATATTGGGAAGTTTTCTAGAGATTTGCTATAATTAAAAAAAAAAAAACCCAACAGACGAACAAATGTAGCCTAGAAATACTGAAAAATTAAGAAGTTGGGTATGTCATGAATGCGTACCATGTTGCCGATCCTAGTCTATTTTATCATTTACTGCCATAACACATGCACAAGTCTGTTATAAAAAGTTAACACAGACACTTAGAGTCTGTACATGGCACCATTTTCAGTCAAGAGAAACGTAAATGAACATGAAAATGAATATCAAATCATAGTGGAATGAAATTAACTGTAGCAGAGTTTCATAGCCACTTCGGGTGCTCTGGCCTTGAGCTCACCTGTTGCCAGTATCTGCTTAAAACTCCACCTGAGGGGTGCCCGAGGCACACCATCCCATCACCACACCAGCAGCTGGGCTCTCCAGGGAATTGCACACGGCAGTAAAAAGTCCTCTCTGGTGGGTCTCATAGAAGTAGTTAAGCTTTCGGGGCATCCACAGTTCTGTGGGTTTTTGACTGGAGCAGGTGCCCCCACCCCCCATGTTGTTCAGGGGTCAACTAATCACGGTAGGACTAGATACCACTTTTGGTTGTCGTTGTCTCTTAGCCGTCTTCAACCTGGCACACATCCGCAGCCTTTCTGTATCTTTCATGGCATTGACAGTTTGGAAGAATACAGTAATCCCTTCGTTTCTTCATAAGAGTATTTCTTATTTTTATTTTTCTGATGTTCCCTTGTGGCTAGATCCATTCTTGGCCAGAGTACTACGTAGCTCCTGTTGTGTCCTTCTCAGAGTATGACTTCAGGAGGCGCACAGTGTTCATCTATCTTTATTGGGATGTTTACTTTGATTACCTGGTCAAAGTATTGGTAGATTTCTTCACTGAATAAATACTACATTTTTTCTTCCTTGCCACTACTTAGTAGTCTGTGGGGAGATCCTTGTAGACAATGTACACATCTTCTTCCTCTTTAGAATTTCTCCATAGATTGATAATTGATAATTTTTGCTAGAAGCAATTTTTACCAGTACAGTTGCAAAGTGATTACTTCCCCACTCTAGCACTGTCTCTACTGGTCAGCCTTTCATTCTGTCATCTGCAGGAATTCTCCCTTCCCTGTTTAATTCATTTACCTGTACTAGGATAGACTCAGGACTTCCATTCTTTAATTATTTATAGTTTGTTACTGTTTTTAATTGTTTTGGTTTTCAAATTGTCCCAGATTTGGCCAGAGGAAGCCACTTCAGTGTGCAACATGTCCCCATCTTTGTTTCTTTTCTTCTTCTTTTTTGAGCACTTCCTTATTTTCTGTCAAAAACAAGATGTTCCAGCATCCTCTTGTACATACCCTGACCTTAGGCCTGGAAATAGCCTTTCTTGGAGTAGCTTTGGTTCTTTTTCATAGAGAATGGTGTTTAGTGACCAAGAGCTGAGCATTAGGAAGCTCATTGCTCCTGGGTGGCACTCTGTTGTGTGAGCCTTTAATGAAATTGAAAACCAGTGGCTTGATTTTCCAAGGGAGAGACTGTTGATTTCAGACTATGGAAAAACTGTAGCTGACTATAAACCTTTGGTTGCCTTAGGAAATGATTGGGTAAAGTGGCTTATTAATCGCCTATTTTAAAGGAGAAAATGAAGCTAATTGCGTGAATGCAAATAAGTGTGTGAATTGTCCAAGGACTCACTTTAGAAATTACTCTCTTGGTACTATAATCATTTGCCGCCTTGTGGAAAGATAGTACTTGAATGTTCAATATTTGCATTGTATTACTTACCTCCTTTCACTTTCCCCATATGAACATTAAGTATAAATCTTGTTATTTTGGCAAACTGGGAAATCGATTTGGGAAGACCTATAAACTCCTTTAAGATTCTTAAACAAAAGGCAGCTGTTGTTATAAGTCATAATTCTGGAAGCCTGCAATAATATCTTTACTAAATATACATATACATATGTCTGCAGGATGCAGAAAACACCCTTAGAAATGTAATTTAATTTTGCACCTTTTAACTTTGAGTATTTGCTTACATAAATTATTTGAGAAATTGTCCCTTAGAAGTTTATTTTTTGAAATGATTCAAATTTATAGAAAAATTATAAGAATAGTTTACATTAAACCCAGATTCACTGTAATATCCTGCCATACTTGCTTAATTATTGTCTCTTTTTTTGAAAGTTGCAGACATCGTGCTCCTTTACCCCACATACTTCATTGTGTATTCCCTAAGAACAGGGATATACTCTTCTAGAACCACAGCACAATGACAGGAAACCAGGAGTTTTAACATCGATACGTTAAATCTGTAAGCCTCCCTCAGATGTTTCGGGTTGTCCCAATAATATCCTTAATAGCCACTCAGCTTCCAACCCAGAATCATGTGTCGCGTTAGTGGGCAAGTTTCTTTAGTCTGGAGTGGTACCTCAGTCTTTGTGTCTCTTCAGTGACATTTTGGCAGAGTACTGGCCAGTTTTTTTTTTCTTTGGAAGGCCTCTCAACTTGGGTCTGTCTGATGTCTTCCTATGACTAGATTGAGGTATTGCATTTTTGTTGGGGATGCTGCAAGTGATGTTTTGTCCTCCGTGGGTGGCATCAGGTGTAGGGTGCTGGTTTGTTTAGTTATTCATCATGTTACCTTTTTTGATCACTTGATTCAGATGGTATCTACCAGGTTTCTAGCTTTCCCTTTGTAATTTACAAGGAAGCAGACTATTTAAAAAACAAGGATTTTTTTCTTTCAAAAATAAACCATTTGTATTTGAAAATGCTAGAAGGGTGCCCGAGTGGCTCAGTTGGTTAAGTGTCTGATTCTTGATTTTTTTTTTTTTTAAGATTTTATTTATTTATTTGACAGACAGAGATCACAAGTAGGCAGAGGCAGAGAGAGAGGAGGAAGCAGTCTCACCGCTGAGCAGAGAGCCCGATGCGGGGCTCCATCCCAGGACCCCGGGATCATGACCTGAGCCGAAGGCAGAGGCTCAACCCACTGAGCCACCCAGGCGCCCCCTGATTCTTGATTTTGGCTCAGTTTATGATCTCAGGGTCTTGGGATTGAGCCCTGTGTTGGGTCTGCCGCTTAGCTGGGAGTCCGCAGGAGGTTCTCTTTCTGCCCATGTGCATGCACTCTCTCTCCCTTTCAAAAATACATCTTTAAAAAAATATATATTGGAAAACATAAGTGTGAAGTACATTAAAGTTGACCTCAGCCACCATCTAGGAGTAGGTAACTGCTATTAAAGTTTTGATGTTTTTCTTTCTTTTCAAATGTGTGTTTTGAGCACCTGCTTCTTCCTATTCTAGACTAAGGGTATATATATATATATACATATATATATGTATATATATATATGTGTGTGTATAATGTGATCATTATGTATATAAATAATCATGATGTATAAAAGGTGGGGCTTACATTCTGACAAATAATAATAGCTAGTATTTCTTTATTGAGATACAAATGACATAAAACATATTAGTTTTAGGTGTACAAATGATTTAATATATGTATATATTACAAAACGATTACTATAATAAGTTTACTTAACATCCGTCACCACATATAGTCACAATTTTTTTCTGGTGATAACTTTTAAGATTTACTCTATTTGCAACTTGCAGATATATGATACGGTATACTAACCGTAGTCACCATGTTATATGTCACATCTGTTCTCTGTTACATCCGCATTACAGTTATTAGAATTATTATTTATTGAACATATGTCCCATGCACTGCTGTAGGTGTTTCACTTTTGTTTTTTTTAAAGATTTGTTTATTTGAGAGAGAGGGAAAGAGTGTGCATGTGTTGGGGATGGGCAGAGGGGGAGGGAGAGGTAGACAGGTCTCAGGCAGATCCATAGTGAGCACAGAGCCTGACACAGGCTCTCAGGACCCTGAGATCATGACCTGATCCAAAACCCAGAATCAGATGCTCAAGCAGCTGAGCCACCCAGGGGCCCCCAGCCCCCAGGTGCTTCACTTTTATCAGTTACTTAATTCTTACAACCTTTGAGTTAAGTATGATTGTCCTCTCTTCCAGCTGAGAATTTAACATAACAAAGAGGTTAAACAGAAAGCGTTGTCCCATGCTGTGATTCAGGGAAGACCATCCCTGTACCCACTGCCATATGTTAATAAGTTAAAAGCCAAATTTGAAAGTTAGAAAACTGATGGACTTAAGGTGTGGTGATAAGACTGATCTTTCCCGAGCAGAATTCTGGCAGCATCGTTATCTGTGGACCTGGGATGCTTTGTACTTGGCGCTGGTTTTCTCGGATGGCCAGTCCTCCACTCTCGTTCTCATAATTAGTCATCTGTCTAGATCTGGCCTGCCATGGCATATCCTTGCCTTCCCTTTGGAAATTCCCTCGCTTTCCCTCTCTCCCATTCTGCTAATCTATTCTCAATGATGTGATGATTAAAAAGAAAAAAGAAAAACTCTGATTTGTAGCATTTGCCGATTTCAGTGGTGTAAATACTGCTATTGATTTCAGGCTGAATGCAGGGCTGGTCAGGGGTGTGTGCTGGGGAAAATGTGCACACCATCGCTGTAATTTCAGTCAGAGAAAATAGATGTAAACCTCAAGATTATAGGTACCAGGAAAGTGTGATAAAATAATTAAAAAGTGATGAGTTTTAAATATTTATTAATTATTAATTATTAATTAATTAATTATTAATCTGTTTTTTTATATAATTTAATTCTGCGCTTAGTTAATTTTTTAATAATGGCTGTGTTCAACAAGTGGCTTTCAGAATTCCTAAAAATATAGCGATGGGCTCTCACGAGCCTGTACAAGCCATCTCCAGCTTACCACGGCAGTTACCTTGCTGCTGATGGGGTCCACCGCCAGAAACCTTATGGCTGACACTGTCTTGCCGTCTAAGACATCAGTGCTGGCCCTTCTTTGACCACTCCTCCCACAGAACTTCCTTACTGTCTCATTCCCCTCAACTTCAGCTAACATATTCCCTGTTTCCAAGGCCTTGTTCCTTTCGCACACTATAATTCACTTTCTCCCTTCGCTCTGATGCTTTTCCCTTGCCCATTCCTTTTTTCCCTGATCAAGATACTGTCCCTGGTTTAAGGAAGACCTCAGGCATAACTCATATCTTGGGGCATGGAGAGTCTGTCGGCAAGATGTTGGGTCTCACGTGGAGAGAAAATCCTTGTTCTACAAAAGGAAGATCTATTCTTTGAATTCCAGGTTAGAAACCTGAGTGGGGAAAAAATTTTGTTTTTGTCATTAATAAATATGTGAAAGTGATTATAGCACCATTAATATATATATCTACTATATACATGAGTTAAAGATGGGGAGAATTGGGACCACAGCTGCCATTTAAAATTTTGTTTTTCTGATGGGCATTAAGGAGAGCATGTGATGTGATGTGATGAGCACTGGGTGTTATATGCAACTAGTGAACATTACATTGAACATTACATCAAAAACTAATGAGGATGTACTATAGATTGGCTAATTGAATTTAAATAAAAATAAAATTTAAAGAACAAATAAAATTCTGGTTTTTGGGGGGGCAAGTAAGTTACTTATTGTGGCGTTTAGGGCTACAGTGCATTCATATCTTGGGGAACACCTATATCTACAAAATAGGGCCATTATAAATTGTCATCTGTCAGCAAAAATAATCCGGTCTCTGACCATCCTGTGAGGTTCAAGGATATGTTTCTTCAGTTTACTGGAGAAGTGGAGATACAGATGCCTCTCTTCCTGGGGCTTTAATCAAGAATGTCCGGAAAATTGCCCTTGTTAATAAGTTCATCTGTTGTCTTTTTAGATGTGTGACAGACTTCTTAACTGGGCAGCCAGATTGACCTTTGTGTTCATTCCATGGGGTGTGTCCTTCCCATGAGCAGGGAAATCACGTACCAGAATATTCCTCAGGGAAGGTGTGGTTCCAGCAATCACCTCAACAAAAATTCTTGCGTAGATCTGTTTTTCAGTCACCCCTGCTCTAGCTTAATCTTGTGAGTCTGTCTGCAGGGCCTCTCGGTGCCCCATACTGGTGTGGGGACACAGGAGTCTTGTAGATGACGTGCGGTGAGAGTGTGGATCGTTTGCTCCCAGGGACTTGAGAGTGCAGAGGGCACTCCTTCAGGGAAAACAGGTACTTTCGTGCCAGGTGCCTCCCACTGAGACCGTGGCTCATTGTAGTGTGAAAGGAGCCACCGACCGCGTGTAAACAAGTGAGCCTGGCTGGTTCCAAGAAGACTTTATGTATAGACACTGAAATTCAAATGTCATGTCATTTTCACAGGTTAAAAGATATTTTTTTCTGATTTTTTTTTTCCCAACTACTTTAGAAGTGTAAAAACCTTTTTTAGCTTTGAACCGTACGAAAACAGGCCGAGAGCTGGATTGCCCCCATGGGTCAGTTTGCCAACCTGTGCTCTGAAGGATGAAACTTTAGAGCTTTCTTTCACACACTTTTTCCCCTCCTCAGGTTATAATGGTATTTCAATACCTTGAGAAATTTATTCTTCTCATGTGCTGCAGACATTTTAGCTGGTTGTGGTTTATCATGACAAAGGGTATTAAATATTTTGCCAGCCTAAGCTTTTCAAAATGTTTCCAAGGTAGGGACTTACACATGAGTCTCAGTTATAATTCTCAAGAGTGACTGCAACCCGTGATAATTCTGTTTTACCAACTGAGCTGTTCCTTGTGGTAGGATGCTTTGAACTTTCCAGTTCAGCATTTGTAGGACGTCACAGCTTATTTGTAGCTCATTCTGAATTCTTACTGTTGCATTGAACAGATGTGGTCCCTTACCATGTACAGGGCACTGCACAAAGCACTGGGGATCAATGAAGAGATGGGCATTTGGGACTTTGGGAAATACTTTGAACTCTGTTTCCAGAATCAACGTTTTGGAGCATTGCTTAAGTTTGATGTTGTGATTTTTGGTTTTCGGTGTTGAATAAAAATATTACCTGCTGTTCTGTAATGCTGCTGGGCCTAATAAATTTTGGCCACAGGGTGGCATGGTTCTCTCAAAGGCTTCATTGTTGCCAAATGGAAAAGGGGGGGAAAAAAAAAAACAAAAACAAAACTCTAAGGAAGGAGCATTCTTGCTCCTATTTAATGCTGAAGTAGCCTGGCTTTTTCTAAATTGGTTTTTCCATAGTGCATTATTCTCTTTTTCCTTTTTTAAAAAAAAAAAAAACAACAGTACATTATTAAGATTTAGATATTACTGAACCTAGTGCTTTAAAATCTTTTGTTTATGGTGCCAACCTGAATTGTCTAATGTTTATGATTGAGAGTAATAGTTAGGACTGTATTTTGTAGGATATATTTAATTTAGACACTAACCTCAAAAAAAAAAAAGAACGTGTAAAAACTAGAAAGAATATTTGCGAATTAACAACAGATATCCTCTCAGCAGTTGCAGAGTCATGGACAAAGGTACTGATACAAGGTTTTTGTCTAATTCCAAGGATTTGATGGAGAGGTAGCTAAAGAAGAGTAGGGATTCCAGATGGTCAGGAAACACATCACCGGAAGTGATTGTCCTGTCCTTGTAGAGTAAGAATATTATCATAGACTGAGAGCTGATTGTATTCCAAGAGTGTTCATGTATTAGCTGCGGGAAGAGGAGGTATTGTCTCCATTAATATAGTCAGGGACAGTGGGGTTTAGAGGATTTAAGTGAAGTCTTTGTAGGTTTGACTGGAGCCCAAGTGTATGCTCTTTGCACCCTGCCACTTCCGGGCTAGCTCATCGGAGACTCTCCTCGTTGGAGAATGGGGCGATTTGGCAATGATTTCTAGGATGTAGGACTGAGAGTTATTACTACCACTGGAACACGGCTCAAGGGCGCGTTCAGGCTGTAAGGATGTAACTAACTGTTTAATATGCCTCCAACGTCCTCTTGGCCTTATTTTTGGATTCTTTTGAATTTCTTTTTTACCTGTTCATCAAGTAAATACCCAAACCAACTCTTACCTTCTTAGTTTACTCATTTGTCCAGCCACCTCCACTAAAACCCTCAGCTTTAAGGAGGACAGAGATCTTATTTTCAGATCATTTTGTATTCTCAGTGCCTACAGTACTTCCTGGCATGTAAGTGCTCAGGGTTTATATTTGTATAACCTACTCGAATGGGACCCAGTTTGGATGAGACATTTGATTTTCCCTTGAATTTGATGTTTTGTGAAGACGGACTCCCGAGGGGAACCTGACTCTCTCTTTCCTTTCCTAGGGCGATTGTGTGGTTACCGTGTTGCTGGCTGAAGAGGACAAAGTTGAGGATGATGTAGTTTTTTACTTGGTATTTTCGGGTTCCACCCTCCATCACTGCACAAGTACTCGGAAGGTCAGTGCCGATACGCTGGAGACCATTGCTCCTGGTAAGTGTTGGGCAGTCTTCACTGGCCTTTCCTGGCTCATGCACACTTCTATTCTGTGTCCGTTAATGTGGAGTGAGAAGAATGAATCAGGGCGATAGAATTCCTGTCAAATCTTTATGTTAATAATGCATTATAATAAAGCATTCTCTTTATATTTGCTTGTTCCACAAAAATCTGAGCCTCACTAGAAAATAGCGAAATAAAATGGTGTCGTAAGTTTAAAAGTAAAAAATCAGGATCAGCAAAAATATTAATTTATGAGAACGTTGAGATTTGGGGAGAACTAAAACAGGTGCTTGAAGATACATGTTCTACTGTGGTTCCCATGGTGTGACTGCAGATTTGAATTCTGAATATCATAGTGGCAAAAGTAAAGGTAAAACACAGTTAATGAGTACTTAATCACTGTTGTAATTATGGGCTTAACAATTAAAAGGGGAAGATAGGTAGTTATTAAAAATGCTTTACAGAAGTCAGGAAATCATTGCTACTTCCACGAGAAACGGCTCATAAGATAATGGCTGTCCCTTGACCTGTCTGTCGCAGCACCTGAAGGTGTATTGATCTGTGTTTGGAAGTGAGCTGCTTTCCTTCATTGACCTGGCTTCGAAGTTAACAGTTGACCAGTTTTCATCAGGATACAAAGTAGGGCGCACTTGGGGGGAGCGCCTAAAAAGTGCTGAGTTAACTGTTTTCCTTTAGAGAATGCAGTGGATTTACTTCTTACTAAACCATTTCCTTTTACCAGTGTTTTTACAGAGCACTGATTCCACTATGTTGAAATAGACCGTGTGAAAAATTATTAGTTTATGAAGCACTTTTAATATCTAGTCTTGCTGGTATTGGTTCAGATTGCTGTGCCATTTGATATAAATGAACTTCATGTCAGATACCCACCAGCTCCTGGAAATTTTTCTGCAGTCAAAGACTGGGATTTAACAATTAGTTGAAAGCTGTATTTATCCTCCTGCTTGGCAAAAATGACATTGAAAAATACAGGATTTACAGATTTTTGACAATTCCTGTGAACATCTTCCTCCCACCCTTTCTCCCCCACCCCCGCAACAAAGTTTTAGGGATTGGAAATTCACCTGGAGTTTAGGATAGATACTGATTTCTTTCTAAAGCGTATTAAGTATCCTCCTTTGTAACTTAAAACTCCAATCATCTCATTTCCTGTGATGTTTATCATGTTAGAAAGGCTTATCTGGAACTTGAGGCCTGCCCTGGAGCAGGTGCCATCCAGTATCACCCTTGCAAAACCTCTGTCCTGTGTGGGTGATGGTGAGAGACAGCTCCGCAGGGGGTCAAGTCAGCCGTGCCTGACTAGACTCTTACCGGGAAAGGAATGGTGGTAATTTTTATAAACTTACTCCTTCCTGAGTTAGAAACAGGTCAGGAGTTAAAGTTAGGGGGTGGTACGTGAGGGTGTGTTCATGACTGTGTGTGCGCATGTGTAAGAAAGCACGGAGGTGGATGTGGAGGGCGCACGGAGTGCTGAGGGAGAGGACAGCTGTGGCAAGGGTGTTGCCCTGTGCCCTGGTTGCAGTCCTCAGTCACGAGGACATCTGCCCGGCAGCTCTGGTCCCTTCGCTGGCGAGGCCTTGCGATGAGGATGGGTGGCAGGCAGTTCCTTTCCTTGGCTTCACAAGCCCGCTGTACCTGTGTGACAGCCTGGGGCTCTGAGTTTGTTCCAGACCCTCTCTGAGCTCCAGCCTCCCTTTCCAAACTCTAGTTCCCATCTCTTCCCTTGCCTTTAGTTCCAAACCTTTCTGTGGGTCTCTGCACCCCTCCTTCCCAGTCACACCCATCTCCGGGTGTCCTTCTGTACTTACTCCGAGGACCCTTACCCTGCTGACCCCAGCGAACCAGAATGGATATGGTACTGTGCTGCTTTCTTCTAACTTGGAAGTTAGCAGAAGAATCCCTGACCCACTTGCGTGGGGCCTGGAGTCCTAGTACCTGCCTTCTCCATTTTCCGCTAATCAACTACCCCCCTTTAAATTATGATCTCTTGCACCTCCCATGTCCCCTGTCATGCTTACAGGGCCCAACAACCTGTCCCCTTCTCACCCCACTTAGCCTGCATAGACTGCTCCTCTTTCGTGTTCATTTGGGCTGATGGTAGGAGGTGCTCGATCACAGCAGAAGTGACAGAGGCTTGGAGTCCCTGCACGACCCTCCTGTACAAGCAGGCCAGACAGAATGTAGCGCCAAACTGTCACATGTGGACCTTTGATATGGATGCAGGGCAGTGGCAAGGTCCTCGCTGGTGAGGTAGGAGCTCTGTGAACTGTTCAAGCGGAAGGGATCCTGAGTACTCCCTGTTGCTCTGGTCACTGTGTGTGAGATCTTTCCACTCACGTGTCTTGTTAAGCTGCCGCATCTGCCGTAGTCATGAGTGGAGGTGTAGGGATAGGGGCGTTGAGGACATTGAGTTGATTTTGAATTTCTTGTTGATATCATAGAGTTAAATATTTTAGTCTAGAATTAAACTGCCTTAATCTGTTTTTAGGGACGTCTTAGACTTGTTGCTTCCCTTCCTTCCACTCTTCACTGAGCTGTCTCCTTCTCATGCCTTCCCGGTCCACCTTGTAAAAATACACAACAGCCTTCAAAGGGTGCCTGGGCGGCTCATTTGGTTAAGCATTGCCTCTTGATCTCAGGGTCATGAGTTCAAGCCCCGCATTGGTCTCCATGTTGGGTGTGGAGCCTACTTTAAAAAAAAAAAATACACAGTGGCCTCCTGTCTGTATTCCTTCTTGCCCTTCTCTGATTTATTTTTCTGCACTGCACTTAAAAACTTCTAACACATTATATCTTCTATTGATCTTATTTGTTTTCTACGTGCCTCTACTAAAGTCAGCTTCATGAGGGCATAGACTTCTGTTTTGTTGGTGTGTGCTAAGAAGTCTGTCCTAGGAATCCCTACCAGTTGATGGAAGAGCGTTTCTACTTTATCTGAATTCACCCCGGTTCTTGGAAGCCGTTCTTCTTGAAAGGCTGTGCACACATGGGTGTGTGCCTATACACACACATGCCCTTTCTTTTGAGAAAAATGCAAAAGGAGTTTGCTCTGGCTTCTTGAGTTGAATTCTTCCTTGGGGGTGGGAGCCTGTGTTCTCTTTCCAGAGCTACCTATGATGATTTGCGTCAGTTAGCTGCATTGATAACCTTGGATTTCCTGTCTGCTGTGGGCAGTGTCAGATTAGTCAAGATTCTTGATTGAAAGTCTGTGCTTGCTTGGTGCATCCCAGTCCCGGATAAGTCTGTTTGCAGCAGCTGCTGCTGGGAGCAATGTCAGTGCACCCTTTCTGCTCACGTGTGGGATGAGCTCTGCCAGTCCTAGTCATTTGGGTTGACTCTGGAAAGAAAAAGAGCTTTGTGTCTTGTTCTTGGTTTTAATGTCATGTTTCATCCACATTGCTGGCTCTGATTTTTCTTTGAGTTCTCTGCATGTTTCACTGTCAGTGTTTTGTAACATTTTAGTTTTTACTAAAACCAGATGATTGATTGACCTTCAAAATGCAACTACTTCTTGATGTTAGTCTGTAACCTTTTATTATTAGGGGGTGGAAGAGAGAAAGGAACATTTCTAAATTGTGTCCTTTAAATGTTTTAACTTCGGATATGAAGATTATTTTTTTCTATTTTCTCCCTTTCTTGCTTAATGAGATGTTTTTAATGAATTGTGTGTGTCTAATTATAAATTGTAAAGGCTTTTTTTATAAATAATCTTCTTGCCTTACCACCATCAAAAAGCTGTAGACATGATATCATACCCCCTTTTTAATAAAGTAAGGCCAATAAAAGCATCTTAGGGGGCAGTTAGGTGGAGACTTTGGTTTCTACTTTATTTGCTTTTGAATTGTTTGGGTGCTTTACAAAGTAATTTTTAATAAAAAACATTTTGAAGACGAAAACAATGTCCTCTCTTCTGAAAATAAAGCTGTCGGGTTCTGATTAACACGAGACACAGACAGACGAGCTATGTAATAAAATGTTACGTTCAAGACACCGATGCATTTTCTGGTTAAGAATATAATTTGCGGGGCGCCTGGGTGGCTCAGTGGGTTAAAGCCCCTGCCTTCGGCTCAGGTCATGATCCCAGGGTCCTGGGATCGAGCCCCGCGTCGGGCTCTCTGCTTGGCAGGGAGCCTGCTTCCCTTCCTCTCTCTCTCTGCCTGCCTCTCTGCCTACTTGTGATCTCTGTCTGTCAAATAAATAAATAAAATCTTAAAAAAAAAAAAGAATATAATTTGCTCTGAAATACTGCCTAAAGTGCATATCCATCTCCAAAGACGAAAGGTATGGCCTTTGTAGTAGAGGAAAATACCTCCATTCTTTTCTCTTTGTATGAAACGAATCTGACTACAAATCTCATCTTAACTAAACAGTGAGTTTCCTTTAGAGATAAAGCTGAGGTTTTTCTTTAAAAGACTTGTGGGGGACTGGTAAGTAATGTAAAGAAGTCTGAGTATCCTTGGAAGATAATTCTTGAGGGATATGGAGTACTGCCTTATTATGTTCATTTTTATTAGCTAAATGTGAATTTAGACCCAGCAAACAATGATTTCAGAATGGAAATGAGACAGGATGTTCAGTGGACGCCACACACTATTTTTATGCAAGGCTTTAGTGCAGGTTCTCTCTTTTCCCAGCATGTGTTACTTAAGAATTTACAGCACAGGTTCTTGTTGGACAGGAAAACTACAAACATACATTGACCTAAAATTTGACCCAGCTCTTGTGTTTTTCTTTCTCACTCATCAGAGGGAAGGTACTATATATAGTAGATTTGTCATTTAAAAAAGAAAAAAAACTTAATTGCTGTGATCAGAATTCCTTTCGGGATTATTAAAAATCAGTGCTCACAGCCCAGGTCCCAGTAAGTAGCTCTACAGGTAGATCACGATGTATCACTCACTTCTTGTGAACCCAGACCTCTCTCTAGTAGCTGATGTCCAAGGTTGCCAGATTGAATTACACATTCGAAAAGAAGTTGTAGACTTTACACTGGCGTAATTGCAGAGTGCTGGACCCCCCCTTCTGTGGCAAAGGAATCGTTACTTTTGTGTTGGACACTTTTAACAGTCTTCCCTATTCTAAAACACCCCTGCTGTAAGGCTATCCCTAGACAGGTAGGATTATAGATTTTAAAAAAATCTTCAGTTACTGTCCGAGTGCTAGTCAGTATGTATAGTTACTATGCTGGAAAAACAAACTGGGGACTAGCTGAAGGGAAAAACCTTCTGCTGTGTACTGTCCCAGCTGTCATGCTTATGTGGACGTTGTGTACTTGGAGCTGAGGGTCTAAGCCTGGACTCTGAGCCACACACATTGTATGGAGGCAGTGGTCCTGCCAGAGGAGTGAAAATTGGCTCGTGGGGGGCAGAAAATCTTTCTCTGTAAGCAGAGACACATGTACAAATATGGGCTAAATCTGTAGCACCAAAGTTTCATTAGATGGGGGGGTGAATATAGAAAAATGTCTACAAAGACTCCTTGGGGGGATGACAGTAAAATACTGAGGAACACTGCCTTACAGTAATAGGCTGAAGTATGGCAGACAGTGTTCTGTATTAACTAGCCCTTTTCCCACAAAAAATATACATGATGAAATTCCTGTGCCTACTGTTTTTTTGTCCCATTCTGCTTAAATACTTTTACACAGAGACATTTTACACACACACGAAATTTGCACATCTGCCACCAGACCACCCAAAATGAACAGTAGGTGCTTTCTGCACCTGCCCATTATCCTGAAGACTGGACATTTCCTTAAACCCCGTATCGCCACTTCTCAGGTACTTGGATGCCAGACTGAAAGACTAAAAGACAGTGTTTCCGTGTTTTCCACCGTTGACTCCTTACCACAGCCTTTCTCTTAGAACAGGAGTGGGGCTGCCTGGGTGGCATCATCGGTGGAGCGTCCAGCTCATGTCATGATCTTGGGATGGTAGGATCAAGCCCTGTGAGGCTCTGAGCTCAGCGGAGAATCTCAGCTTGAGATTCTCTCTCTGCCCCTTACCCCTACGCTCTCCCTCTTCCCCTCCCTCCCCATGCTCGCGCTCTCTCTCTCTCTCTCTCTCTCTCACACACACACACACACACACACACACACACTCTGTCTTTCTCTGTCTCTCTAATGAATAAATCTTTAAAAAAAAAAAAAAAAGGAAAGGAAAGAGAAGACCATGCTCTGAGTGGGGCTGGGCTGGGCTGGGCTGGGCTGGGCTGGTCTGGTCCAGCAAGCACTTTCAGCGTTCCTCTTTGGATAGTTGGTCAGACAAAGTCCCAATTGTTTCATTCTCAAAACAGAAGGCCCGGATGGGATGTGTGCCACTTTTAGCTTAATAGGAAATGAAGTAATTCTTGGGTCATGCTTCAGCGTACTTGTTTATCTGGAGCAATATTTCGTTTCCATGGGTACGGGGCTTCATACGGTGATAAGGAGCCTACAGAAACGCTCTCCAGCCGCATGAGCACACGCACCTCCTGACCCGCCAGCTTAAAAAAGGTTGGAATTCAGTGCTTTTAAGAGGAGCATTAGCAGTTACTTGACATTGTTGCTTCTCAGCTAGGTGGTGGTTCTTCTTCTTCTTCTTTGAAGATTTTATTTATTTATTTGACAGAGAGAGAGCACAAGCCAGGGACAGTGGGAGGGAGAGGGAGAAGCAGGCTCCCTGCTGAGCAGGGAGCCCAACACAGGCTCCATCCCTGGGACCCGGGATCAGGCAGACGCTTAATGACTGAGCCACCCAGGCGCCCCTCCGCTAGGTGCTTTTTGTTGTGTTTTTGTTTATTCTGGATCCCCCCCCCCCCTTTATCTTTTCAGTAGTGCCAAAGGCAACTTTTAGCTCCGGAGCTTTACTGGGTCCTGCGGCAGAAGCTCTTTGTAGAGTATCGGGAATCTCTTTTCCTTGAGTGACCTAAACAGGAACATTTTTAAATTTTTTTCATTTTAGTTTAGTTTTAGAGAGGGAGAGGAGGGAAGGTCAGAGGGAGAGAGAATCTTCACAGGTTCCACGCTCAGCGCAGAGCTGGATGCAGGGCTCTGTCTCACAACCCCGAGATCATGGCCTGAGCCCAGATCAAGAGTTGAACGTGTAATTGACTGAGCCACCCAGGCGCCCCTCAACAGAACATTTTAATAGCTAAATAATATAACTACCAGTCTTTGGTGCCTGTCTCAGGCCCGGTGCTTTGTGCATGGCCATCTCTCATGGTTTCTCACAGTCGGGACGGCGGGTGGCATTGGGCTTCAGGGCGGAGTGACTTGTTCAGGATGACCTACCCTGAGCGCAGCGGATGGTGAAGACTCCAGCGGGTGTTGTCTGACTCTTCCGCTCGTTGCCAGCAAACCTCAGGAACCCTCAGTCGGTCAGGGAAAGATCTCCCTCACCCCAGTAGTTACTGTGGATTTCTGATGTAGAAGAAAGAACGGGGCCTGGTCGCGAGGGTACTGAGAGGGCAGTTTAAAAGATGGAATTGTTGGGGCGCCTGGGTGGCTCAGTGGGTTAAGCCTCTGCCTTCAGCTCAGGTCATGATCTCAGGGTCCTGGGATCGAGTCCCGCATTGGGCTCTCTGCTCAGCAGGGAGCCTGCTTCTCTCTCTCTCTCTCTCTCTGCCTGCCTCTCTGTCTACTTGTGATCTCTCTCTGTTAAATCAATAAATAAAAAATCTTAAAAAAAAAAAGATGGAATTGTTGACGCTTAGGCTTATTCCTTTACCGATTTCTCCGTCTTCTTCCCTTCTTTTAAATTCTCTGGAGCTGCTTCCCTCAGAAGAGGCTCAGTAAAGTTTTCAGACCTTCCTTTTCTAAAAAGACTTGGGATTCTTACTTTCCTTCTTTGTTAGCAGGAGGTTGAGTGGAAGGAGAAGCACCGTGCCCCTGGCCGAAACCTGCTCCTCCTCTTTCTGCTACACTTTTTGTGTAGAGAGGTTGACTGTGGCGATGCTAGCAAATCGGATGTGGTTTCTGTGTCTTTTTGGTATAGATGTGGGCATCCTTAATACCCTGCGTTTTGTGTGTGATGGCCCCTGGAGAGAGTCCTGTCTCTAGGGCGAGTTTATGGCAACAAGACGTTTTATGCAGCGGGTTTTATTACTGGGTCCGTTTTACATAGCTTTGTTTTTTAACATGTTGGGTTTTTCCCCCCTAAATGCTTTATCTGAAAGGTCATAGGAATTAAAAAATAGTCTTGAGACCCAGTCGAGCATAATAGAAAACCCCAGTGTGAGAGAGTAGTGCCTGCAGGCTCGGGTGCTGGTTTCCAGATGCCGGCGGCGAGTGCTGTGGTTGAGGGCGGCAGTCGCTCTCCCTATGTACTCTCAGTTTTTAATATTAAAGGCTGGTCCAGGACACCTTCAGCCCCCCCACTCCTCTTTTACTCCTCAGTGTTTCTTTTGAAAAAGGAGCCTAAAATCATACCAAACACGTTCCAGATTGATGGTACATTTTACTTGGGTTGATCATAGTCTGTCCTTCAGATTGTGAGTTCATGTCCGTAGGGAAGAACACGGGGCCGACAGTTGGATCGCTGCTCCTGGGTTGCTGCTTCCTGGCCTTTCCTGACATTCGCCTCCTCTGATACATAGTTTTATTTTACACAGAAATGTACACACAGACAGAGCTGACAGTAGTTCACCCAACCACCACCACCGTCCACATCTGCCTGCTCACCGATTACTTCTGCTGACGCAGCGGGAAGAGCCAGGCATGCGTAGGCTGCCGATAAACACACATGCGTGTGCGCGAACCACCTTCTGTGTCCCCTCTGTCTGTCTGCACCCTTTCCTAGCTGGATGGAGTTCTGTGCAGACGCTTCTACACTTGGCAGTTTTGAATAAGATGGTGTTGCTTCACAGTGGCTTTTCTGCGCTCAGTGCACCGTGTGTGTGTGTGTGTGTGTGTGTGTGTGTGTGAGAGAGAGAGAGAGAGAGAGAGAGCGAGAGAGATAGAGAGAAAGAGATGAAACTGAAGATCTGGAATATGGGATGAACTCTGTCTATATAGAAGGAGCTCTTAGAGGGAGGCGGATGGTATTTAGGTGTTTATAGGGTGATGGATGCCATTAGTGGCATTGGGACTCCCTTTCTGGTTCAAGCGTTTGGGTTTCTCACCTTTGCACAGGCTTGAGGCTTGTAATGCTGTGCTGTAATTGTCAGTTAGATTCGTGAACCATTCTTACTTTAAAGTAATTCTTCCAACTGAAATACCTATTGTTACACCTGTCTGTCTGATTTCATAGGCAATGAATTGAGGCTAGGTGATGTTGTTTTGGTGATATTATTAAAGAATTTGAGAAGACTCTTCTAATTCTGCTCTTCATGTGTAAGACCTGCAGACTGTCTAGATTTAACAGAGAGGTGTTCTCATTTACCTCGGGCCACGTAGCTGAGAAGTAAGGGAAATTGGTTTGGACCCAGGTCTCTGCTGTCACTAAGTATCCAGGTGTAACCAAGTTAATATCCTCCCGAAACTGTCATTTCCATCCCTTGAACTTACCTTCTGCTTCCATGTTTGGGCTCTTCAAACAGTTCTCTATTCTTGGAATCTTGTTAACGTTCTCTCCCTGTCCAACTTCTGCCTACTGACGCCCACAGGCTTTGACCTCTGGAGAAATGCTGAGGCTCGTAGGGGCTGCTCCCTCATGCAGTGAATGAGGAAGTCGAGGCCCGCAGAAGCAGAGGTGATCTGGGGTCGCACAGCGTCAGAGTTTCCAACCAGGGTTTGAGCATGGTGTGTTTATTGCTTCCCTGTCCATTCTTCCACGGTCCCCTTGTTTCCTCTTCAAGTCTTCTTGTACCCATAAATCTTGAGAGAAGGGGCAGCCTCTAGAGCAAGGAAGCGGGCTCAAGTTCTGATTCTGGCACCCAGGAGCTGCATCACCGTGGGCAAATGACTTAGTACTTCTGTGTGTTGGTCTCTGCATCTGGTGAATGGTATAATAATAGGGTCTGCCGCATAGAGTTGCTATGAGGAGTACATGAACGGCTACTTGGAAAGCACAGAGAGTAGAGCCAGCACACCGCATGTTATGGTGTGTGTGTGTGTGTGTGTGTGTGTGTGTGTTAGGTGAGGTAGGTGCCGTGCATCTGCGTTCTGAGGGCTGCAGAGCTGGGAGCAGGGTGCCTGCAGAAAGCGGCTTCTTAGCAGCCACCTGCTTTGTGACATCTTCCCGCTCATACTCACCTGGGAAATGTCCTGCGTCTCTCCCACCAGTTGCACTGTGTGTTTCTTCTAGAGCCCATCCCACTCTGACTTCTTCGAAGTTCTCTGCAAATTGTTTGATTCCCCCTTACAGACTGTAAACCTCCGGAGGGCTGAAACGGAGGGCTGAGTCTTTCACACTTGTAATCCCAGTGCCCTGGGCTTGGTGCCTATGTAGCTGTTGGATGTTATAAAACAGTTGTTTTTTTTTTAACCTTTAAAAAAAAAAGATTTTATGTATTTGCGAGAGAGTGAGAGAGCGCATGCACAAGCAGAGGGTGGGGAGTGCAGAGGGAGAGAGAGAGATGCGGGGCTCCATCCCAGGGCCCTGGGATCATAACTTGAGCCAAAGGCAGATGCTTAACTGACTGAGCCACCCAGGTGCCCCATTATGGAGCAATTTAAAAGAAATACTTTTGCCAGAAGAATCTCCAAACTACTACCTGAATCTGTTGACTTGTTTCTAATTGACATTGTTGTTTTATACAGTTAGGCTGGCTTCCCTTCAAAGGAATATCAGAAGTTTTTTTTCCCTAATTTCATTTCATATGTTAAATGTATAAATTCAGCACATGCATTGAGTTGAAGTACACACGTGGGCGTCAGGCACGTGTGGGCACAGACACGCACCAGGCAGGGATGCTCCCTCTTCTACAGCCTTCATAGAAAGAATTCAACTCAGAAGGCAGGACGTGTACGTGGTGGAGTGACGTGTTCATGTGAAAGCGGATCTCAGTGGTTAGTGAATCTGTTCTTGTTGCTCAGTCGTCGTACTGGCCTGCCGTTCGAGTATTAGGCTCCTTGCAGGCAGGGACAGAACTCTTGCATCATGATACACTAGGCCACGACCTTAGGCATCAGACTTGAATTTAAATAATGGATTCAGCTTCTTATAATATCTTTGTGACCTTACTTCTCGAAGTCTCAGTTTTGTCATCTGCAACATGAGGATAGTACATACCTCATAAATCTCTTGTACAGAGAAAATGACATGTCGGGTGCCTGATACGTGGTAGTCACTTGGTCAGTAAATACTTGTAACCACCCTAAGGTTACACAACAGTGAGAGATTTGTCACCAGGGTAAAGGGCTTAAAGAGGCCCCTGGAGAATCGTATGCGGAAAATCAATTTACTTATTATTCTCATTGTTCACACGGGAAAAACAATTACAGTTTTCTCTTTCAAAGGCAGCAGAAGGCTTCGTCTGTTCTGTCCGCATCTGAAGCCTCTCCTGGCCTGTGGCCACAGTATGGAAAGTGAACTCCGTGGCCCTATAGAGGGCTTCCTCTGCCTCACCCCACTATGGACAAGCAGTCTCTGCGAGTGAGGGGCTGCAGGGAAGTGGGGCGGGCCGGGGCCTGCGGGGAATCGGCCAGAGCACCAGGTGGCATCACTCACGCAGCAGAAAGACAGGCTCCATTTTCCTTTCTGCGTTTCTCACCAGAGAGGTTTTTTGGAAGAAGAATGATGATGTTAGGGGCATACTTCTAGCCAGTTGAGATCAGTGTTGGGAAGTTGAGGGTCAAGAGGGTGTTCCAATGACGATATTCTGCATGTTGTACATACTTAACGCTGTGAGGCTAAAAATCCAGCAGAGTCTGATTGTCCAGGAAGGCCTTTCCCGCAGAAACGGTGTGGATGTTACTCGAGTGGAACTCTCTGGGGCGGCACGTATGTGGCAGCTCGTGAGGTCTGCCCCGTCTGTACAGTGGGTACTGATCTCCGGCATGCTTGCCCTCCCTGAACAGGGCTTCTGGCCGCAGCATTGCGTCATCCCTGTGAACCAGGCGATGTTGTTGACATCATTACATGACAGGAAAGAACATGTATCTGACAGCAGAGTGCATCTTGTAGGCCTTGAATTTCTAATAACAGTGAAATAAAATCAGGTAGTTTGGTACTTTTTAAGATGTTTCATCATTTGATCAGTTGCGCTGTGGTGATAATAGGGCAGTGCTGGGGAATCTGTAAAAATCCTCCTATATTAACCAGTCTGCGTGGCTTTCTTCCTTTTGGGTTTCCAGATCTAGCTCAGTTCAGTCGTATCAGACTTGCTAGGCCTGACGAGATCCTTGAGCTTTCATTCTTTCCTCTGTTCGAGTTGAACAGCCATAATTCAGTATGTCCTGGGATCTCAGAGACTGTTCGGTGCCAGACGTTAGCTATAGGGGATACATTTAGGGAACAGAGTTGTTTACTGGCAGTAAGGGAACTAATTCATTGTTGCAAATAATAGTTCAGAAAAAGAGCTGAAAATAAGTGTAAAGAAGTTTGGATTGCTGTCAGAGCAGAGGAAGTACTTTCTTTTAGGAAGGAGAACTTGGGTATTGTGCAAGAAGAGCAAAGAGGACCTACTAGTGTCCTCCTCCCAGCGGGAGGACTCTGAGACTGTCCTCCTCCTAGCGGGAGGACTTGGAGAGACTATCCTCCTCCCAAGTGGGAGGACTCAGGGACTGTCCTCTTCCCAGCAGGAGGACTCTGAGACTGTCCTCCTCCTAGTGGGAGGATTTGGAGACTATCCTCCTCCCAAGTGGGAGGACTCAGGGACTGTCCTCTTCCCAGCGGGAGGACTCTGAGACTGTCCTCCTCCCAGCAGAGGACTCGGAGACTGTCCTCCTCCCAGCAAGAGGACTCTGAGACTGCTCTTCCGGCAGGAGGACTCAAACACTGTTTTCTTTGCTCTCTGTGTCTTGTTTAGGTCACGACTGCTGTGAGACCGTGAAGGTGCTGCTCTGTGCTTCCAAGGAGGGCCTTCCCGTGTTTGTGGTGGCCGAAGAAGACTTCCAGTTCATCCAGGATGAGGCGTACGATGCAGCCCAGTTCCTCGCGACCAGTGCTGGGAATCAGCAGGCCCTGAACTTCACTCGTTTTCTTGACCGATCAGGACCCCCATCTGGGGATGTGAATTCCCTTGACGAGAAGGTTGCCCTGGCATTCAGACACCTGAAGCTGCCGGCGGAGTGGAACGTGTTGGGGACGGATCAGAGTTTGCAGGGTAAGCACTTAATGACCCACAGAGAGACCGAATTTAGAATACTTTGCTTTCTCAATGGGGCTGCTTCTGTACGATCATTGTCCTCAAGCCTTTCACAGTGGCTGGGTAGATCTCGCGGTTACTGGAGTAGAGTGTGGCCTTGATGCCTTCTCTTCTCGGAGCTGTTAAACCTGTTCTTGCAGTGAAATGCCCCAAGCAGGGGCTTGGTGTGGCTGTGTGCGGCTGCTGTTTGCAGCAGAGGGCGGCGCACGCAGCGCTTGGCTGCGGGTCTCTAGTTCTCGTGTGTCCTCCCAAGCACAGGAAGTGACCTGTCCTTCATGAGGACAGTAACAGAGTAATTTTTGTCATCCTTTTGGTATTTCATAATCAAAGAGCTTTCATTATTGTATTCTGAAGTTTTTGAGAGACTCCACGGAATTAGAGGAACGAAAAGATGGGGGATTGAGGTGGGAGGGGGGCACCAGAGCTGCCTGGCTTCTGCGAAACCCCACACTTCTTTAACCAGAGCAATTTCACTCTTCACTTATTTTATCTACTGGCTTTCCATGTGAGAGTTCACGGAAGGAAGGGTTACACTTAAAAAAAAAAAAAAAAAAAAAAGCACTGGCATAGTAACCATATGTTCCTCTTAGGGGTTTTCCTACATAATCATTTATGTAGCAGATGCGTATCTACTAGATGCCATGGTTTTATGACTGTATTTAAATGAAAGAGTATACGCTTGGGGTCTAATAAGTAACACCCTCATTCCCTCCTGAGTTCAAGTAGAATGGAAAGGTTTAGGAGTTATGCAGATGGAGGTCAGAAGGTTTGCTTTGCTACTGATGACAGCTCGTTGGGCTGCTGATGCTGCATCTGCCGGAAGGGTTTGCTCCTCTTCCTGCTTTATCCCTGAAAGAGCTCGACAGTCATGGGACTGCCCTTCGGTGGCCACCCGGCTCTGATCATCGTACTCCGTAGGGAGAGCAAGCCAGAAGTCTCCCTCTCTGCCCGAGAGCAGATCCTGAGCAGAAACACCCAGAGGGGACTGGGTCAGGGGCATGCTCAGTGGCTGCTCTCACAGACTTCCTCCCATGGAAGAAGGCTACAGAGGTATTTGCCAGCTTTGGTCCTCTGACATGCTGTGGCCGGGGCGGCAGTGGTGTCCCTGAGCATCGGGGCTGCGGCAAGCTGCCTGCCTCAGTGAAATAAAAAGGGAAACGTGGACTCTAAGGTCCCATCAAGGAAGGACACATTTTTCCTTTTCTCTGTCTAATTAATGTAGACCAAGGAACCCCTCCACTGCTAAGATCTAAAGATCAAAGTATTTGCCATCATTGAGGACAAGGGCACCTTTTCAGAAACCTCCCGTTGAGGCTTTATGCCACAAGCCCCTCCTGTTCTGTATTGCTGTGGCAGCGGGAACTCTGGTTGCTGTGTACACGTCTGTGTCAAGGCAGGGTCACCTCCGTCATTTACGGGGCTTATGGTGTTTTTATGGTTTTGTTTTTGTCTTGAAAGAAGGCACAGGAGTGGGATCATTTGTTCATGTTACCAGGATTAAAAAGAGCTGTTAGAAAGAGCACAGGTCTGAAACTTTGGGTCTGTCACTTCCCCTCTCTGGGCCTTAGCCTCCCTGCCTTTCATAGGGAACTGGCCAGCTTTGCCAGCTTTCTGTGGACTTGCCACGTGCTGCTTCGGTTTCTGTTGCACAAAATTGCTCAAGCGGTACTAGCAAAAGCTGAATCAAGTTTGAATAGTTAGGGAAGTGTGTTAAAGACCACAGTGAGGTACCGTTACCCACCTGTTAGAATGGGTAAAATAAAAAATACCAGGGGCTAGCAAGGCTGCAGAACAGTGCCTGCTACATTGCTAATGGGAGTGCAGAATGATACAGGCGCCCCAGAAGACAGTTCGGCAGTTTCTTACAAGGTTAAGTGTACATTTACTATATGACCCGGCAGTTCCACATTTGGCTGTTTATTCTAGAGAAATGAAAACTTCTTTTTACTTGGAAAATCTTTGCACAGATATGCCTACACCAGCGTTATTTATAATCATTCAAAACTGTAGACAACCCAGATCTTGGTCATTGGGTGAATATGTAAGCCAGTAATGATATGTCCATACGGGAGGACACCACTCATCATGAAAAAGGGGGGTATAACATTGAAAAATAATAAAGGGGACAAATTGTTGGGGGTCCAAATGCAGCAGCCTGGATGCATTTTGCTGGGTAAAGTCCATTTCCAAAGGTTACGTAGTGTGTGATTCTACTTGTGTGGTAGTCTAAAAAGGGCAAAATTATGGCAACAGACAACAGATGAGTAGTTGCCCGGGACTAGGAGTGGGGCTGAGGTCTCACCGCAGGGGGCTGCCACGAGGGAGCTTTTTGGCTGTTGGAACGGCTTTATGTCTTGGTGGTGGTGGTTAGAACAATCTGTGCATGCGTTCAGACTCACAGGACTGTATGCCCCCACAAGTGAGTTTCATCTTAAATAAGTTACAAATAATTAAAAGAACAAAAAAAACTGGACAAGTTAGGTGTATTTACGTTGGAAGGTGAAATGCATGCATGGGCCATGATAGACCTACCTTGAAGTCAGCAACGGGGATCAAGAGCCTGAAGCCAGTGCCAGATCCGCATTCTGCAGCTGAGTTGTTCCCTTCCTGGTGGGCTAGAGCCTGCGCCACCGGATGCCTGAAAGGCAGTGGGGCACCGGTCACGAGGTGCGTGCTGCTGAGGAACAAATGTAAAGAAGCATTCTGCTCACCTCAGTGCGTTGCCAGGATTGTTAAAGGAAGCAGGTTCGAGAGGCGCCTGGGTGGCTCAGTGGGTTAAGCCACTGCCTTCAGCTCAGGTCATGATCTCAGGGTCCTGGGATCGAGCCCCACATCGGGCTCTCTGCTCAGCGGGGAGCCTGCTCCCCCCACCCCCCACTCTGCCTGCCTCTCTGCCTACTTGTGATCTCTGTCTGTCAAATAAATAAATAAAGTCTTAAAAAAAAAAAAAAAAGGAAGCAGGCACGAAGCAGGGTTATCACCTGGGGTAAAGAGGCAGGTACACAGGGCGCCCTGTTACATAATGGGACTCCTTGCTGTTGAAGGTTAGGATGTTGACAGTTGTTCCAACCTGATATTTGCACAAAGGGGTCATACGAGATTTGTGGTTACCCCTCCCACTGTGTGTTTAGATGCAGTGCTTTTTAACTGTTTCCAGGTCAGTGACTCCTTTGAAAATAGCTTAGATCTCTCCTCAGGAAGAAGTGCGTCCGGCTGCCTACCCAGAGAACACGGACATGTTATGTAGGGCTTCTTGGTCTCCCTGCGCAGCAGGCATGAACCTGACGCTGAGAACTCTTGGTTTCGAGGTGACACTGTCGTGTGGGCAGTAGGCTCTACTTGTCTATAGCCTTGCTTCGTTGCAAGAGTTTGTGCAAAGTACTTCACCTCTGGTTCCCTGTTTCTTTATCTGTCAAATGGAGGAAGACCTACTGGGAGAGTGTGGACTGGTGGATAAGCGTTTTGAATATACCTTGACCACCGTCCAGTAACCTGTTAGAGGCAGAACATCGATGAGCTCTGTAAGGGACTTAACCTGTCCTGTAGAAGGCTGCCACAGGACAGCACAGGAGAAACAGTTCCTTGGGGCAGAACGAGGCTGTTTTGCTTTTGCTTTTACTGATCTCTAACTCTTCGCTTTAAACCACGAACGGGAGGGAGGGAGTTTGTCCGTCTAGTTCTTCCATCCGCGGTTACATAAAGGAGCTTCTCTGCTGTCCTTTTGGCCTTAGTTCTGCTCTAAACATCAGCAATAAGGTTGCATCTGGGTGGAGGGTGAATGATGGCTCGGGGAGATCTTCCCTGTGAGTGACCAAGTCTCACTTCCTCGGCCCTGCTGCTCAGTCCCTCCTTGGCTCACGAAGGTTGAAGGTTGAAGGTTGAAGGTTGAAGGTCGGGTGAATGGAGATGATTTTCACCTGAAAGACCCTGCAGGGTAGCAGGGGCCGGCTGGCTGCAGACTAGCTCTGAACAAAGGGTGGAGGAGAAACACCCTGGGGGAGATCTTCGTTCTCAGTCACGGTATTATATGACTGAAAGAAAAGATCTTATCATCTTTTGGGGTAGGAATCCTCCCCACAAGGAGAAATTTGGGTGGAGAGAAGGATTAGACAAGTTTAAAAAAGACTGCACCTAAACCAGCCAGGGCGGTCTCAGTTCTGTGTATCTGACGTTGGTTACTAGAACCTCAACCTAATTGTTTGGTGTTTTAGTTCCCACACCCCTTCCGTGGGACTTTTCCTTAGCTATACTCTCTAATATTTGTATCCTTTTTCGTTGTCATTGTTGCTAAAAAATAATAAAATATAAAAAGATCACTGGGGATTTTTTTTTCTTGGCAGAGGGTTAATATCTGTTGACTTCCAGGACAAGCACTTCCTGGTCATGGCAGGACTTCAGCTCCAAAAGGTTTTGTTGCCGCTCAAACCTTGATTGTGTGGCAGGGCTACAGGGGTCCTTTTCGACAAGCCCATTGCTCACACCGGCCCACCGTTTTCCTTCCCCGTGGAGTGCGAGAATTCCTGCCTCGTGCGGGGCTGCGGGTTTATCCAAGAGGCGGTTCAGAACAGCGGAGAGAATGGTGATTTTGGAGTCACATAGGTATGAATTCAGAGAGTACTGGGAGCAGGGCATTTAGGTGGATTGGTGGGGAAGGAAAAACATGTAGTCTTTGATTGCTATACTGTTCGCAGAATTTAGAACGTTTTGCTTCATCAGAAAATCTGATTTTGTAGACGTATGCCGCAGCGTACTTACCATGAATGTCTGCTAGGCACGTCAGCTTTCTCTGCAGGTCGGAGGGAATGGGTGTGGGAGGTGCTTCCAGTATACAGGTGGATAGCAAGTGAGACTTAAGGAATTTTCTGCTCCCTTCTCTGTGAGTGGAAGCCGGGCGTCCGTAGAGATTTTTCCAGTTGAGTATGGTTAAATGGGAAAGCCCGCGAACCAACCTGTGGCCTGTGAAATAAATTACAGCCTAAAGGAAACAGAAGTAGCAAGAGTATTCCGATGGAAGACTCCCAGGTATAATTTTCTTTAAGAAACCAAAGAAAAATTTAGAAGAGCGTTCCCATTTGTCCTTTAAAAGCTCAAAGAAGTAAGACCTATTATGATATTAGAAAAGGAAGCAACCAGGAGGACAGTAAGTTGAGGGAGTATCTACTTAATATGCCAGAAGCTCCTCGGTCAGGGTTCAACCAGAGCATCAGAACGAGCCGGAGAGATGTGTGGTAAGACTTCTTGCACCGCATGGCTTACACGATTGTAGGGGCTGGCTAAGCAGGTCCAAGATTCGCAGCGCAGGAGTAGAGGAGAAGACCATGGGCAAGCTCAGACCCACTGAAATGAGCCAACACTGTCATCCTCAGTGAGTCAGGAAGGGGAGATCCGGAGCAGGCTGGAGTTCCAAGAGCACAGGCTCAGGCCGGCCTCCAGAGGAAACCTCAGCCCTGCTTTTAAAGCCTTCCAGCTGATTTAGTTAGACCCACCCAGATTATCTGGGATAATCTTCCTTATTAAATCAACTGATTAGGGGCTTTAATTGCATCTGCAGAGAAGTCATCACAGTGAGGGCAAAGAAGGAAAGGGAGTTGCTTGAAATGATGCAAGGACATCCAGAATCCCATAACGTAATTAAATTCAAACTGGGGACAAAGGACTCAGTTGACATCACAGGAAATGCACTTAGCGATCTGAAGGACAAAGTTGAGTAACTCACAGAATATAGAGGGAAAAGACAAAGGATCATGAGAGGAAGAAATACGGAATATAGAGACCAGAGAACAGAAATTGGTCCTAAATTGTAGGCGTGCTGGAGTTTAAACTGAGACAAAAGAAATAAAAGCAGTAATGAAGGATAAGTTGGGTAAACATTTTTACTTATTGGAGGAAAACATGAAAAGGTTCTTTGTAAACCACATGAGCTCGCTTGCCTGATTGCTTTTTACAAAAAGAGGGTGGAGTTAATGGAGAGGGTATGGTCTCTAGACTTGACAGAAGAATTTTCAAATCTTGATGGCTCTTGTTGTGGGTAAGTTATTAACCTGTCTTTGCCTCAGCCTGAGGATGGTGAGACCTCATGGGGTTATTGTGAGTGGGAAAAGCGTTAATACAAAATACATAGCCCAGAGCAGACATTTCGCAGGTCCGGACCACGCATGACACTTCTGGTCGTCTGTTAATGGCATAAAGTGGTCAGCCTACAAGTGCATGTGGCACCTTCTGCTCAGGACCTTAGAATCAGATCTGGGGAGGACGCAGGTGCTGGATCCAAGGTGCCAGCTTGAGCAGGTGCATGGCTTTGTTGTTGGAACTTGTAAATACGGAGCTGACCCAGCAAATTATGGGTCGGAAGTGGTGAGGCTGTAAAGAAAACTGCTTTGAAGGGGGTGTGGAGGTGTCACGTAGTGAGGCAGGAATTGACCAGTCTCTAAAAAGTCACATAGTTCCTGGTCGGAGCCTTATTAGCTTTTTGGTTTTGATAAGGACGTCAGAGAGCTTGTGACCAACTGTAAGGCACAAGTCAGGTGGTGATATTTGATCTTCTGTGAAGGTTCTTTCTGCCCTTTTGTCTGGCCCTGCCACCTGCTCTGAGGTCTTGATTATTACGGTTTCTACCTGCCCATGCAGGGTTTCTTCTGGGGTGTTGATCTCTTTCCAGCCACGTGTCTCAGCTGAACACCCTGTGAATTCTTGAAGTAGTGTGCATAGTTCTGTAGGAAAAATGTAAAATACGAAAGATCGCTTTTGCATCTAAGAATTTACCTTGGCGATAGGGAGACTAGACTGAAAGACACACGACACTGGAAAGCAGTTCGCTGTAAAATCGCTGGTTCAAAGCTGGATTCGTTTTTCACTGCTGGTCACATGAGCAGCACGGAGGATTTGAGTGTAAGGAGAAACCAGTGGGGTCCAAGAAGTCTGGGAATGCCTGGGGAAGAAGTTGAGACCGGTGGTAGCCACGGAGAAGGAGAGGAGGCAGGCACCGCTCCTGGGCGTCATTCCCATTGCAGTGTCCGAGTGGCGCCCCCTGGAGGTGAGTTCCGCCCAGCCTGTAGGGCCTGGTACCGCAACCGTGGCTGCCCCGTCCCAGGTTGGGCACAGGGGATGGCCTGAGGAAGAGAGAGGTTGTTGGTGAACCTGGAACGGAATTTGAAGTCTGAGAGGAGAGAGCCGGGAAAGGGAGGGAACCTGGCTTTGAGTGTGGATCTTGTAGCCCGTCTTTATCCCCGCACTCCGCCTGCCTCTGTTCTGCGTGTGAGGTGAAGGTACCCCACCTAGGGGTGCAGAAATGAAGCTCCGAGAGGTAAGAATGGTTCGGGCCCAGTCTCAGATGGTAAATGGCCACTTCCGAACCCGGATTTGTCTGCCTCCCGAGCCCTTCCTCATTCCACCACTTTCAGCGTGACTCGCTGTACCAAAGAGGGGCCTTCCCCGTAAGTGAAATAAGCCCAAGTGCACGTTTTTCTTACTGAACTTACTAGTATATTATCTTAAAATTAGGCTTATTATGCCTGGAGATGCATTTCTTTCTTTCATTAAACAAAACAAAAAAAAAGTAGGCAGTGCTGGCAATTTGATTTGCCCTTAATGTGGGGGACTAGAAGGACCTGTGTGTACTTAACAAGCAGAACCTGTTCTTAGTGTTTACCTAGCCAGCTCCTGTCTGGGTGTTATTTTTTCTTTAATTATACCTTTTACGATACACCCATCTAAGCCCCAACAGCTATTCCCCGTGTGTCCCCACATTGTGAGGCTGCATTCCCCCACCCCCCGCCGCGCCTTCTTGATTAAGGAAAAGAACACATGTGTGAATTCACTCTTACAAATCCGCCCATATAAATGGATTGCACAAATGTGGTAAATCAGGATATAGAAATGTCATGGTTCTCTTCGGAGACTTTGCTTCTCAAACTGTGTTCAGCTTTGTTGCGTCTTTATGCAAGAGCTGGTCGTAGCCCGCCACCGTCAAGCCTGTTTATGTTGTGGTTTAACTCTAGGATCTTAGGTACTTGGAGGCGGCGGTGCTCACGTAACTTGTTTTTGTGTTTGTTTGCTTGTCCTTTTCACGTTCTCCGTACTGATTTTCTCTCCCACATTCAGATGGTGGTCCCCGGGAGACGCTGATGCATTTTGCCGTGCGGCTGGGGCTGCTGAGGTTGACGTGGTTCCTGTTGCAGAAGCCAGGTGGGCGAGGGGCTCTCAGCATCCACAACCAGGAAGGAGCGACACCTGTGAGCCTGGCCTTAGAGCGGGGTTATCACAAGCTACACCGGCTTCTAACTGAGTAAGTGCTCCTTCTCGCTATTTCCTTCCCCTCATGCCCAGCCCCACCCCCCCACCCCCTGCTTCATAGCAGCGCCGCCCACTTGGCATCTCCAAGTGAGTTTGCCAGGAACTAAAACCTCAGCTCTGTGCCTTGCCTTCTGCGGAGGCTGGTAAGCTCGCTCCTGCTAACCACTTCATTTGTGAGACGCAAACGTAAGTCCTCTTGCCAACTTCTCTCCCTGCCTCCCTGCTTCTCGCCTCTTGATATTTCACTGAACCCTGAGACGAGGTCTCGGCTGTGGGGGCAGCATTCCCAGACCACGTATGTAGCTTATCCCGACTTGGTACAAGAGAAGATTTTTCTCTGCCATACATTTTCTCAGTTACGTCTTCAAGACTTAAGTTAATTAGAAACAAATATCTGAATGTTATCATTGCGTGCAGAAAATATGCTGAACCACTGGGTTTGGGTCTGAATGTAATTTCCGTGAATAAAATCAAGAGCCGTGGTCTCTTCGTATGAGTAGCAGGAGAAAGCCACCGAGTTGTCCTGGGGACGGGCGGTAGGGAGTCCTGCGCGTCTGCACTCTGGCTGGACGCTCTGACTTTTCAGTCTTTTGAAGGAAGGTTGTCAGTCAAAACATTGGAGGAGGCCTTTTTTCTTGTAGAAATAGAGAAAGAAGTACATTACAACAGCCGACTGTTTTCCTGGGAATATCTATAAAAGGCAGAAACATCAGCTGTAGTTTCTCTTGTTTAATACGTAGTTTTTATTATTTTACGGTCACCACATCTTTTCAGCCACATAGTCTGACCGAGAATAAACCCCGTGGGATTTACGTTCTTCACTAATCGAGGGTACCCTCATAAGTTAAGTGGATAGTCCTAAATTCCCAGTCTTTTGCTCCTGTTAGACTTAATTTAGTTGCTCTTTATTTTTTGTCATTTGTAGCTGTCTGGGGGAGTGTGGGGAGTCTGGATGGGGCAAGAAGAGATTTCAGCGTGTAAGGCTACCTACTGTTACTTAAACAGGTCGGTGTTTGGTCTGTTATTTCCTTCACCTGCCCGGCTGATAACTTTTCTGGTCAAGTCAGACAAAAGGTTCTTTTCAGAGGCTCTCTGATGGGTGTTGGGATACCCTGACGGTAGGAGGGGCGCTCTTCGTCTCAGATGAGCTCCGGATACTTGAGCTCTGCTGCGACCGTATTCCAGGAGTGATCGGTTCCATTCCTTCCTACTTCCCATCTGGCCGGTGATTGGATTCCCTCTGCTGTTCGCCTCAGGGCTTTCTCGTAAGAAGCCTGTTCCAGAAGTTGAAACAGTTAACTCTGCATGTAACCGTGCTGCCCTTCGAGAGCATTTCTTCTAAGTGTAACCTTGTAGCTCCGGGTTTTTGCTGGGAAGCAGAGTTGGTTAAGGATTGCCATCCAAATGGGGAAATACAGTGATTACAACAGCTTTATTATATGCTTGGTGAGGATGTCACAAGACTGCGGCGCAGCTTTAAGGAAACCAGGGTGTTTGTTCTTGGAGAAGATTTTTTGGCTTGCTTTATAGCACGAGCTCTGTTCCATATGCGAAAGCCACTCACCTCCTTTTGAAGGGAAAGCCAACTTGAGAAATCTTCAAATGGGGGACCACAGTAGGACGTTGAAATCAGCAAATTAAAAAAATGGGAAGGAGGTTATTTTACTACATCACTCGATTTTACCATGATGTTAATAGACTTTGCTAGAATTTCAACCGTAGGTCAGGAGAGATCATCATTAACGGATAAGGAGGAAAGTGAGATCCAGAGAGGTGGTGACAGGATCAGGGTGACAAGGTGGCCCAGCCAGAACCAGAAGCCAGATCACCTAAGAAGCTGTTCAGAGCTCCTTCCTCTCCTAGGATTCTGAACAAGGGGCACCGAGAACAGCCTGCATGGGCTCCGCGGCCTTTACAGTCCCAGGCAGAAGTTTACACACGTGTTTCTGAGCAAGGAGTTTGTCTGGTGAAACTCACAGGGTGGTTTATGAAAAGCTGAGAGTTGTTCTGTGTGTGACGCCATCTAATGCTTCACTAAGATCTTTAGACTCGAGTGTCCTACCTCTCCCCTTGTTTAAATTAAATTTCTCCTTAGAGGCCCATTTCATTTTATTCTGTCTTTTCCGTTAATATGAAATTGAGGTAGGGTTACATACATTTTTGCCCCTAAGAATATAACTATTTGCTTGCCAGTCTTCATTGAAAATTCAAGTTTATTTCAGTCCTTTTATATGTCTCCCAAAGTAAATTTGTTGTTTTCATTCCTTGCTGCTTACTGTGGGGTTTTTTTGTTGTTGTTTTTTTAGTTTTTTTTTTTTTAATTTTTGGAGGGAGGGGAAGAAGACAGTGCTGATTAGGGTCCAAGTTTTGTGTTTGTGTCTAAGGCATGTTAGATAATTCATTTTGATAAATGGAGTCACTTCTGTGCGAAAATCAGTTCTGCTGTCCTTGGAAGTAGAAAGATAATCTAAATATGACCTGCGTCTTTTGAGAACTCTTGAATTGATACTAAATCCTAGCAGATAGCAGTAATTGTTAGGATGTTTTTGACAGCTTCCCTTTTCTGTAATCTGCTATTATTAACTTCCACTGAGTTCCGTTACAGGAAAGGAGAAATTTTTTTGACTCACTGCTCATATTTTGATCTTGTATTATCAGTATGGTTGTATTTGTGATCGGAAAATTCACCTTAAACAAAATGTCCCAGTCTTGCTTGAGAAGAAATCTTACCCAGAATGCTTAGGCCTCCCCTTGCTTTTAGGTAGATGCACAGTTGTCTCCCCCATTTTGAAAAGAAGTTAGTTGAACATCCCCTGCCTGAGGTCCCCTAATTAATGATGGGTAGAAGAGGGAGGGAACCCAAGTCTTGAGGCTCTTGGTTGGACTAAGGCTAGGAGGTGACATTAGATGGGTGTTGTGTTGGAGTCTCCAGAAGGACATTGTGAGAGCCGGGTGCTCTGAGCCATCCCACACACACACAAGCAGTCTGGGGACCTGGATCACTCCTTTGGGCGAGGGAAAGAGCTGAGACCAAGAGGCAGTTCCAGGTAGTGGCTGATGGCTACGTGTGCAGACTTTGGAGTCAAACCGGAGTTTGTGGTTTGACTCTGCCATTTGTAGCCACGTTACTGTGGACACTTCACAGGACTCGACTCTCTCAGCTTCAGTTTCTCTATCTGCTTAAAAAGAAACTAGGACAAAAATCCCTGCCTCCTGGAATTATAACCAAGTGCCTGACGTGTGTGCTGTGGAGAACCGGGGGTTGTTTGTCACACAGATGATGGTCATTGCTTAGAGCAGGTACAGGGCAACAGGTACCGTAGCCCGAAGAGCGGACAGTATGGTCTAGTGGGCCTGCTTCGGGACGAAGAGCTTAGCCAAAATCGAAGCTTCCGCACTTAGTAGCCTGTGTGACTTGGAAGAAAGTGGGAATTCACCTGCCTGCCTGAGTTTCTCATCCCTTGACGCTACCCGGTTGGCCCGTGTCAGCATGCCGTTAGCCCCGAGTGAGCTGACTGCGGCTACTCTGTCAGACTCTCAGGTGCTCTGTGGAGAAGTTGCGCATGTAGTTGCGTAATCAGTAAGATGGTAGTTCACGGACCAGTGAAACTCAAATTCCAGTTGAGGGTCTCCCTGGAGTATCTTTTCTGTGATATTTATTGTCGGTCTCTGTGAATTGAAGTTGGTAGAGAGATTGGCAGAATTTGTGCTGAGGCGGGCGAGTCTTGAACCCAGGATCTGCCCCTGGGACGCTGTGCTCCCGGGTGATCCCCTTCGCTCCTGAAGCCCCAGCCCTGTTTGTAACATGGGAGAAACAAGAGGGCTGTCTCCAGTGTGAGTTGCTTCGAGAAATAAATGAAGGAATGTACATAGAGTGCCAGCACAGCGACCGATATCAATGGTGTCCATTTACTGCCCTTTCCTTGATTTCCCATTACTTCTAGAGCCAGAACGATTTTTCATACCTTAAAGAAATTTTGCCAAAATCTTGAAAGGATTTCCGGGCAGCGTGTGGTTGTCCCTGCTTTAGATAAAGAGTTTGAACTCATTCCCTCGGGTAATAGATATCACTTGTAAAACCATCAGTTTGGTTCTCTCTCCATGCTGTGGTGGGACGCCTCCGGTGCGCGAGTGCGGGTTGCCGTCGCTGCCATCCTGCAGGAAGAGCAGCCCTGTAGCGAATGTCGGCTCTGGAGTGCTGACATGAAAGTGCCGAAGTACCTCCTTCGCCCAGAGAGCACGTTTCAGTGTCCGTCCTCGTGTCATTTTCTGTACCAGTTCAGTAAATCTCTGTATTTAATGAGGGCCTGCCGCGCACTAGACATCATGGTCGGAAATAGTACGGCTAACATTTCACTTCGGTCTTGGGACAACCTTTCTGAAATCAGCCTTATTTTTGTACTTATTTGTGTTGTGTGGGCGGAGTGTGAAGGCTCAGAGAGCTAAGGCAACTGCCCGAGGCTGCATGGAAAGTGATAGGGCTCCTGTCACACACACATTCGTGGAATTCTGTTCCCCGCAATCTTCCCTGTACAAAACCTCGACCTGAGGAGAGACTCAGGAAGGGGCCACCGGGACACGGGATGATGAACACTTCATTTGGAAAGGGTGAACAGCTTTCTCTTTGGTCCTAGCCTCTGCTTTTCATTCAAGTTACCCAGTGGATGGTTTTAAACAGTGTTGTTTACACTCCAGCCGTCTTTTTACGTTGGTTCTCTTGACAGCCTAAGGAGTAGATAGGTCAGGTGTTGTTATCCCTATTTTGTAACTGAGGAAGTGGAGGTAAAGTGAGTGGCTAGAAGTACAAGGCTACAGAGTAACAGAACCAGGCTCAAGGGCAAAGTCCAAGGACCTGTCCAGGTACAGAGGACACGTGTGTGCACACGCAGCGCACACGCAGCCTGGCGGACACGAGGCACTAGGTGGGGGGTTGTTCTTATCTGGTACGGCAGATCGGCCCCTCTCAAAGCGATTCTATTCTCAAGTCCTTCTTTTAACACTTTACACTTGAAGCCTGGGGTCAGGGTCAGAGGGTTCAGTGACTACTCCTGTGTACTTATTGCACAATGGAGCGGGTACTGTTGAGCAAGACCTTCTGTGGACACAGCGATTGCCTCTTCAGGCTCCTCTCGGCGTCCTCTTGACAAGTGGGTCCTCAGGAGCCCATCTAGCACAAAGCACGTTCGCAGCCTTTGCTTTTGCTTAAGAGGAGAAGGAATGAGGCAAATGTACAAACTTACTTTCAAAAAAGTAGCCAGAGACGGGGATTTTTTTTTTTTTTTAATTAACTTTACATTTCTCTGGCTCAAGTCCCATCTGTCTGAACATTTTTATGTTTGTCCGTTCACCCATCCCCCTTTCTCACTGTGTGATCTGGGTCTCTGTTCTGGTAAAGATAAAGTTGTAGAACTGAGTGGAAATTGGAAGTGGGGGTGGGCACACCCATTTTCTGGGTACCTGCTACTTTGGTGCTTCAGTGTGTCCTCATTTAGAACCTTCCAGCAGATCCTCTGAGGTGTAAATATAGTCCGTATTCCTCTAGAAATGGGAAAGTTTCTAGAGGCTAGATAGCCAGCCCAAGGCCATCTGGAGAGTGAATTGCCGTTCACAAGCCCCGTCCTTAGGATGTTTTTAAACTTCTTGATAGGATTTTGTGAGGAAGCATGTTTGATAACGTTATCAGTCTTCTAAACTAGGTCATTTAATTAGATGATTCATTGATTTGGTTCTCAATGACTTTTTTTCTTTTTTGGTGAATTTGGATTGGAAGCATTTTAAGAATTTTGACATTTCCTAGTTTTTTTAGAAAGCCATTCAAATGGTAATCTCAGGGTTGTTGACCTGTGTGGCAGCATGCTGCTGGAAAATTGCAGAATGCACACTCTGAGAATAATATATGTATTTATATAACAATAGCACCAGCTGTCATTTATTGTATTTGTGTTAGGCACTTTGCATAAATTCTTGTATATTTTATTCTCTCTCCAACTCTTTGGAGATGGTCATATTCTCATTTCAAAAGGTAATCACCATAGCTGCTAAGTCATGGACCAATAATTTGAAGCAGTTTATAACTATAAAACCTCTGAACTTTTACACTGTCTTGGACTTTATAAGAAGATGGATTGGTGTTGCACGTTGGTTGGAATAACAAAGCTCTTCCATATGTCTTGTGTTCCCTTGTGGGTACTTCTTGCTCTGTGCATGCAAATGGCCCTAGCCTGTGTTTGCTCTGAGTGCCCTACAACTTCAGGCTTCAGTGTTTTTCTTCAGAGAGCTGTAGTCACACAGCTTAACTTCTGGTAGCAGATTCTCTGTGGCAACAGCACGTGATCTTTACAACATTTCTGACTTCACTGTGGATCCTGGTGGAAGAAAATAGCCTAGAGGATGGACTTTTTTTTTTTTTTTTAAAGATTTTATTTATTTATTTGACAGACAGAGATCACAAGTAGACAGAGAGAGAGAGGTGGAAGCAGGCTCCCCGCTGAACAGAGAGCCTGATGCGGGGCTCAATCCCAGGACCCTGGGATCATGACCTGAGCTGAAGGCAGAGGCTTTAACCCACTAAGCCACCCAGGCACCCCTAGAGGATGGACTTAATGGGCGAGTCCTCCACACTCTAGAACACATAAACCTTTCGTAACCATTATATGTGATTTTTATTTGGTCACTTTGGGAGTTTCCTTAAGGGGATACCTACAGAAAGAATGACTTGGAAATTTTACGTGCATGTATTATTAACAGAAATAAAAGTGATTATTAAGGAAAAAACTAAGCATGTCAAATAACCCTTTTGGCCAAAATCAATATTGGACCAAAGCACCTGGCTATTCAGCCTTCACCGTGGGAGAGTCGAACATGGGTGTGTCCTGATTGAGTATCGTCTCAGAGCCTCACTTTTCTCGTCTGTACAATGGGAAATGCTAACATGTACATCTTGGGTCTCTTGGGATAAAATGGGAATATGCTTGTGAAGTTCTTAGAAACTGGGTGTGTTCCTCTGCCTGGAGAGCTAGGGAGGAAAACCCATTGGAAGTAAGATGACCACTCAGCTGTGTGGAAAGAGGACCTCTCTGCGCCACCATCCAGCTTTCGACGTGTTTTTTTCCTGGTCAGCCTCACGCACAACGCTAACAATCCCTTGACACAGGAAGAAGAGCCCTAATTTCCTCTTAGATTTTTGGGAGTAAATAGTGGTAGGGTGATGTGGGTGTCATTTTAGTTGTCTGACAGTTAACTCACAAGCAAGGGTTCTGTGCCCTTTTTAAAAATACATAATTCAAAAACTGTCTTCTTTTTTGTTCCTTAGAATTACACCAGCCCTATAGTATCCCATATAGTCACAATATATTGAGCACTGTGGGAGAACCAGACACCATGTTGACACTTTACATGCATGCTTGTTGGCTCTCCCAGCAAATCCAGCATTCCCACTTCACAGATGAGGAAACTGAGCCACAGGGAACATTCGGTAACTGACCCAAGATCATACAGGTGGCACCGTCAGAGTAAAGAATGGAAGCAAGTCTGTCTAACTTTCCAGCATGTTCTGGCCATTACCTTAGAAAAGTTTCATTTTGAGTTATTTAACATCACAGAATTTATAGCAAATTGCTAATACACAGTTGTTGCTCAAATTATGTGTCCTCTTTCCTCTGCATTCTTTCTGTATTGTTGAGGGCAGAGTGACAGTATAAGGTCAAAAGAAAAAAAGGGAAGGAGAGAAGAACCAAGTATCGTGTGCCTGGATGAGAACTAGTCTAGCAGTGCATTCCTTACAAGCACCTGAGATAGTAGCCTCCTATCCATTGTGGGGGCATCGGTCACCCCCTGTGCACCCACCCCCCCGTTTTCTGGCATTTCGCCTCTCCCGCTGCATTTCTGTGCAGTTGCATTTGATCTCGTAGGACTCCCTAAGGCTCGGCACGGTGGCTGTGAGGTGGCTTCAGGGACGAGACTGCAGCAGCCCTCAGACCAGGAACTAGATGCTGCATTTCCTGTCCCAGGGAGACTCAGCAAAACGCGCCTTTGGGAGGGCTGCTTTACTCTTAAAGCTGCAGTATGACGCCGGGGCCCGGATAGGATGGGCTTGCGGTATTCGTGGTGTTGGAGCCGCCACCAGTGAGTATCTGCTTCCAGACTGACGGGTTGTGGGTCTTCAGTGGTGGTTCTCTGGCACTTGACCTGGCCTTCGCTGATCTCAAGAAGATGTATCTTTGAGCCCCCCCCCCCTTGAATGACTCGGGTTGTTAGTACCGGGAAAATGGTTTTTTCTGCACTCGATTTGACAGGATTTTACATGTATGTTAGCTTCAGCCCAGCCTTTTGCTTAAGTTGCATCCTGCTAGGTAAGGTGAAGAGGAGAGGCTGACTGGTTGTTGACTGGGGCATAGCAGTGGGAATGCTGAAATGAGTTGAAATGCACTCTGTGATTGTTGAATTTTGGTGTTCCATCTACATAAACCTTTGAGTTTGGGGGCCAGCTGTGGATCCTCTGTTTGGATACTGTAACCCCATCTCTGAGCAATGGCTTCTTAATGTATGGTTTTCTTGCTATGGATCCTAAAAAAACTTGTAACAAAATCTAATATACCTACTTAGCTTCTGATAAATACCGTATCAGACTTAACAGTGTGTATAATTGGAATGTAGTCATCATTTGACAGTGTTAGAGGGCCATTTTCACACTGGACAGTAGAAGGAGGTACAGAAGTTTCAGAATTAGGTCTAGGTAAAATTCTGGCCTTTTCACTTACTGGCCATATACTTGAACAAATTTTTCCTTATGCCTGTCGTTTCCTCACATGAAAAATGGAAATACACTGATCCCTGCCTCAAAGTTGTTTGGAGGATTATAAGTAAGTTATATTCATCTGATACCAAACTAATAATAGTGTTTTATTCTTTTGTATTTTCACCTTTGTTCTCCTCTTCCTCACATTTTCTCACCCAACTCGGAGTAAAATCCTACTTGGTACCACGGTCTGCAGAGCCCCATGAGATCCGAACCCTGTCCAACTCTGACACCTCATTTTCTGACGTTCGCCTTCTTCCCGTGGCTTTCTCTACACGGGATCCTTGTGCTCTGCTGTACCCTTTGCCTGTTTTATCCTCTCCCAGTAACTCCATATGCTGGCTCTTCCATACTGGTCCCTTCTCAGAGATTTTCCTGACCACCTGTCTGAAGAATGCACTTTCTCCACCCACAGGAAGTTTCTGACATAAGCACCAGCTTTTATTTATTTATTTTTTTAAAGCATATCTCTAACTGTAACTATACCCTTTTCTTTTTTTTTTTTTTTTAATATTTACTTATTTGAGAGAGACAGAGATAGAGAGAGCATGAATGGGAAGGAGAGGGAGAAGCAGACTCCCCACGGAGCAGAGAGCCCGATGTGGGGCTCGATCCCAGAACCCTGGGATCATGACCTGAGCTGAAGGCAGATGCTCAAGTGATGAGCCACCCAGGCACCCCAACTATACCCTTTTCTAATAGAAGCTCTGTGATAGTAGGAATGTTGGCTCCTAATTTACTCATTCGTCTATTCCTAGCATTCAGGAACATAGTAGATACAGCATGAATAGAGGTTGAAGGTTTGAGTGAATAAATCCATCACCTAGGTCATTCACGTTCTGAAAATGTGGTATTTTGAAATGTCTTGAAATAAGAACTTAAGTACAATGTAGAGAAGACCAGTTTCCAGGTGGGATTCGTGTTTGATAAAATGTCATCCCATCTGTAGTATTATCTTTTTCGATGGGCTTTTGGAGACATTTTATCAGTAATGGAAAAATACTTATAGGGACACTTGCAAACAAGTATCCATATAGAACCTAATGCATTTTTGTGTACTGAGAAGTAGTATCTTTTTGTCTATGTGTATACTTTTAAGATTTTATTTACATGCGTGTTTTTAGAAAATGTATGCTTATATGAAAATGATTTTGTCAGTTAAGAAAGAGTGTTAGAGGTGAGAATACCTCTTTAACACCTTTTTAAATGTCATCTAAGAGAAGCATTTTACTCTTAGCTTTTCTTACAGCTCATTAATCCACGCAAGTTTAATACTAAATTACTTGGAATAGATTTTAAAAATGTATCTTTCAGGGGTGCTTGGGTGGCTCAGTCGATTAAGTGTCTGCCTTTGTCTCAGGTCGTAGTCTGGGGGGTCCTGGGATCGAGCCCCTCATTGGGCTCCCTGCTAAGCAGGGAGTCTGCTTCTCCCTGTCCCTCTGTGCTCATGGGTGTGCTTGCTCTCTCAAATAAATGAAGTCTCAAAAAAATTGATCTTTTAACCCTCGTTCAGCCATCAGCTGTGTGAAACTTTGGTTCGTTTATCTGTGCTTCAGTTCTTCATCTATATGCAGGTCGCTGGCCCTTGTCACTGGGAAGAGTAAAAATGGTATTTATGGTGAAATTGCTCTGAAAAACTGAATCCTGCCTTATGCTGTACTATTTTATTATGTACTGTGATTAGTTCCTAGTATTTCACATTCAGTTCAGGGAACTCGTGTCAGTGAATTAATTCTAGAAGCTCTTTGTGACTTCGCTGTTAAAAAGGATGTTTGGATGCTTTTGATTTTTTTTTTTTTTTAAAGATTTTATTTATTTGACAGATCACAAGTAGACAGAGAGGCAGGCAGAGAGCCCGACTTGGGGCTTGATCCCAGGACCCTGAGATCGTGACCCGAGCCGAAGGCAGAGGCTTTAACCCACTGAGCCACCCAGGTGCCCCTGGATGTTTTTGATTTTATAATAAAAATAATAATAAACACCAGCTGGGATTGAACTTTGAAAATACTCTTGACTGGTATTTAGTAAGTGTTCAGCTTTGCCCGGGCCTCTGTGAAGTGTACCTCGGGAGAAAAGGACACGTGGTCCACAGCATCTGTGTGTAGCTGGTTCCGTGTTCCATGTCCCTGTCTGTGCCATGATTTTTCTTTCTCCTGCTTGCCTGTCTCGCTGGGGTCTGTAGATGTTAGGAATGTGAAACGTGGTTCCTGGCAGTCTGCAGGCTTCTCTGCTGTAACCTACTGCTGCTCACAAGGAGGCAGGCCCAGCTGAGCGGCCCGTTCTTTGTCACTGATCTGTGATGAGATGAGTGTGATGTGGAGAGAATGTGTTCAGAAACTTGTATGCTAAGTTGACCAAGTCCTTTAATATCGATTGAATCTAACAAGAACTTTGGGCTTCAATTTTGTATCTTGTGCATTTTACTTTTCTAGTAATTTTTAGGATTTTTGCTTCTGTAATGAATTGGAACTTTTTTTTTTTTCTTTTTTTAAAAATCTGGTCCTTCATCAGTGGTTTGAGCAGCCGTCCTGGAACCCACCTGACCACTGATGGTACAGCGCTGTGCACAGGGAGAGCGGAGCGATGTTCTGTGTCGCTGCATAAGGAACGCGCTAGAGAAGGGAGACCTGAAAAAAGTCCCGTCTAGTGTGTGAAAGAGATGTTGTCGCTTTATTTTCACATATGTTATTTGTTTAACTGCTTCAAAACAAGATGAATCCATTTCAACAATGACTTGGGAAAAATGCTGCCTCAGGGCAGTGGATCATATAAAAACACACGAGCTCATTAGAAGCTTATTGGACTTAGTAAGTATTGGTTCTTTTCTTAAATTTTAATGACAGTAACCTTATATTAAAGTCAAGTGAACTTCATGTCTGAAGAGTCCTGCCTAGACTAATGAGCAAGAGTGTTTTTTTGTTTTTTTTTTTACCCCTCGAACTGGTAAAAGCTAGTTTACAGAGTGATGACTTTGTTGTGATTAAAGTTACCAATTTTTGTAAGTAGAACAAATCACTTATCTATAGGCTTGTGGCAGCTTCTCCTTTGGAAGCTTGTTAATCAGCTGCTTTTAATGGTTACCATTACCCTGGACTTACAGAATCATATTTAGGTCTTAATATTTTATGCTGAGTTTCAAATGCTTTTCAGAAATAAGACTGGGAGAAATGGGCATGCATTCCTTGCCCTCTGTCGTGATTAGATGATTTAAGCTGGTGAACATCTAGGGTTGCTGTTTGATTTTTGTTCTGTGTCTTTGCTTCATGAGAAAGCTAAAGAAACTCAGTCTTTTTAAAGATGTGTTCTCTATTTTCTAGTGGTTGCATATTGGATGGACTTTTCTTCTTGATCTGTTTTTTTGTCATCAGTCCTAAATTATTTTATCCAGATAGTTCTATTATTCTTTCCAAGTTTCAGATTATTTTGTAATCATTTCTGTCTCTTTCCTCAGCCTGGAATTTGATGTTAGTCACAGTGATAATGGCTTTCTTTCAGGGTAATTCTCATGTGCCTGTATTTCTCCTCTCGTTAAGTGCACCTTGTAGGCAGAGGACAGTAAGTAGTAATGAAGTCAGTAACTGTCATAAAATAGACAGTTGTATGTTCTGCGAGAGATCAACCTAGCTTTATAGAAATAAAGATCCAAGTAATACTTTAATAGAAATCTCTGTGTCCTCACTTAGATGGCCTCAGTCATCCAGGGAGGGAAAGGGTGGGAAAAAGAGAAAGCACGTCACTTAGTGAGTGGGCATCAGTCATTTGGGTTATTAGATGAGGAACATCTAAGAAACACCATTTGGTGTTGGCCTGGTGTTGGCATGGGGTTAAGTTAGATGTAACTATGTCACAGTGTAGACTCAGGTTCATTGCTCTGTGCTCCCTGCCATAGAGCTCTTGGTGACACCTGCACTATACCATATAAGTGTGTGTGTATGTGTGTGTGTATGCATATATATATATATATATATATAATATACATACACACTATACACTGCACTATACTGTATCTGTCCTCCAATTTAGGCCAGAAGCAAGAATGATAGCAAGGAGGGAGAATTAGCATTGATTTTTTTTTTTTTTTTAACGATTAGGTTAGACATAATAATATTACTGATAATCCGCCACCAGTAAGACAGATTCATTTCATTTTTAGATATTACCTCCCACACTGTGTTGTTTTTTTAAGTGGTGCGGCTGATTTTCTATTTCGTGTTCCAATATTTTTACTTTATCCTATTCTCATCTATTTCTGTGGTCTTGTAACTATCTTGGGGGCCCTGTAAAATACTTTATCTTGAGGATTTAAGCCATTTACCCAATGTTAAGTGTTAGTTTTAACATTTAAAAAAATCAGAAATTAAGTAATGAATGCTGCTGTGAGCTTTATTTTTCCTTCTGTTAAATTATTTCTAATTTCTAATAAGCTAAATTCCGAGGACTTGCATAATTAGATCAGAGGATCCAAGACTTCAGTATTTATTGCAGACTTGTCAGCCTTGACGGTGCTTTTCTAGTTAACATGGACTGGCACCTATAGGATACTTTAATGTGGTGTTTTACAACTTTGGCTGTACCTTAGAATCCTCTGATGATTCTAATTACACATTAGAATCTCCCAGAGAGCTTTAAAAACTACTGATGCCTAAGGGCCACCTCGAGAGGCTTTTATTTAATTGGTGTGAGGTGTGATCTGGACATCAGGATTTTAAAAAGCTCTCCAGGTGATTCTAAGATGCAGTTAAGGTTTAAGAACTTTGCCTTGGTGGGAAAATTAGACTTAACATTACATCTGAAGATTAATTCCTGAGAGTTCTCTGAATTAGGTTGGTGGCTTAAATCTGAATCAGTTTAAAGAAAAAATCCACAGCTGAATAGGTTGATCATATCAGTAAATGTTAGTATAAATTTGACTTTAACTTTTATGTGTCATGTGAATTTTGGTATGTTAGATATTTATGCAGATATAATTAGTATCATGGTAAGATACTAAAAATCGTTTCTTTTTTTAAGATCTTGAAAACAGTGCAGTAAAGGTGAGACTAGAAAATGGCAGAATGGCTGTCAGAGCAACAAAGTATTCCAGAAGTCATGGAGTCGTTGAGTTAGCCCAAGTAGCCTCTCCAAGGGGAAAGAGAAATGACCGTGGAAGCTATGGGCCACAGAGTATAACCTCGTATCTGTCACGCACAGTAATCTAGAATCTGCGACCCCAAAACTTAACCCCCCAAAGAGCATATGTTAAAAATACTTCATGGGCTTCACTGGTCTGCATTTTCTGGTGCAAAATAGCAGAGGTGGTTTTGGGTGGTGGTTGAGAGCACCGGCTCTAATTCTGGCTCCATGACATAGTAGCTGCGAGGCAGGGCATTAAAGAACTTCACACCTTCAGTTTCCTCATCTGCAAATTGGGGTGATGTCTTTCTTCACAGCATAGTTGAAGGAATAAATGAGGTGACACACAGAAAACACATAGCTCAATATTCGGAACATCGTTAAACCATTAATGAAGGCAGCTGTAAGAGGAAGTGACTAGGGCGTGTACCCCGTGCTTGTGGAAGGAAACAGAAACTAAATGTAATAGTAAGTGTATCTCTGATCCCTAAAACAACTCTGTAAGAAAGCTATGTTATTGCCACTTTTTTGTAAACGGGTGAAAAAACTTGGGCTTGTGGAAGCTAACTTAGCCTTGACCTGGCGGTGATGAAAGGGGAATCCACTCACCCCACAACAGCCTTTGCCATCATATCACCCTGTGATTTAGGCTCCAGGGAAATCTACATTCAGTGCAATGAGATAAATTTGTGGGGATTTGTTATGGCAAGTAAAATATTTTTTCCCCTTAGGTAAAATGTAGGTCCCTCCGTTTTGTCACAAATGGGATGAACAATTTGTGCCATTTTTTTTTTAACTCATTTGAAGGAATGAATGTCACAGTTGTCACTGTCTTTCATTTGAGAGGAATGTGCTTATTTTGAAAGGAGCGAGGCAGTGAGAATCTGGGCTGTGCAGTGTGGCCCTGCCTATTGCCTGGGTCTCCTCAGGCACCGGAGAATGGCTTTGGCTGATCTGCGGCTGCTGTGGAGTAAGGGGGGTAAGTGGGCAAATGGGGGACTTCAGAACGTTTCACCAGAAAATCCCTGTGTGGTGGAGAGCACTGGGCTGGGAATGGACATTCTTTGAACTTGTGTAGAAATTCTTCCGAAGGCCTCTTTGCTCTGTGTAGACTTCACATGACCCCAGGTGCTTCCTGCTATGGCAGCCCCACAGCGGGGATGTCCCTGTAAAGAGCAGCCCCTGCCACCTACAGGTGCTGCAGGAGATGGTGGGGAGCCCAGGCTTGCAGGTCTGTCCAGCCCGGGTTCAGATCCGTCACTCCAGGGCCTGCTAGCTGAGCTCTCAGTAAGGAGGTACTGATGCTTCCTGACCGCCGTGTTGGATAATCTGTTTTCCGCCCCCCTTTAATGGCCACAGCAACTTGGTAGAGGGCCTGTGACCGGCTTCTTACGGATTGGAATGCTCGCTCAAAGAAGCTAAGCCTCCAGCCCGGGCTCTCGCTTCTCCTGAGTGCTGGAATTTGCCACTTGAGGGTAGGCTGATCAGGCCGCTGGGGGAAGCGGTAGAGCTGGAGCAGATGAGTTAGTATTTCTGAGCCTCCATTTCCTCTCCTCTGAACTAAGAATAGCACTTCTCTGAAGGATTCTTACAAGGATCAACTAGTGTCCCTAAAAGCACCTGCCTGTTTGTTCGTTGATTCCGAAATTATACTAGTTTTTTAGCTGCCTTGACTGCCCCAGTGACCTGCCCAGCCAGTCAGGAGGAGGATGGTCCCGTCCTCTGTCTCCGTCAGCATTACAGGAGCGAAGAGAGCATCACAGCGCGGTGTAGCAAGGCTTTCAGGGCTCAGCCGGAGGGGGTTGCCCTGGGGGTTGTGCTGCAAACTCGGGGTGAAGCGGAACCAGCCTGAGAATGGCTGGAAACAATGTAAATTGTGTCACGACAAGATGATTGCAAGTTTCAAGGTAATCATGGCATCAGCGGGCCTTTTCTGTCTTGTAGTCTGTTCTGGGGTCTGGCCGAATGTGGCAGTCTGAGAAATTTTTGGAGGCCTCAGGACTGTCTGACGGAGCAGGAACGAAGCAGTCCCCACAGAGTATAACTGTCACAGTTCGTAGGAAAAGTGCCCCTCTCTTCACAGGGCTGGCGTTCTTGGGAGTAGAAATGAGATTTACATGCATTTACATGTCCTCATCTGGAGCTCTCCCATGCGCTCGTGTAAAAATATAAAACAACAACTGAGGCAATGGTCCCTATTAATTCACCAGTAACAACAACCGGAATCTCAAGTCCGCTTGTGGGTGTGATTTTCTGTCTTGCCAGACTTGATTTGGTGGCAGTAAAATCTTTGTGTAATATTTTTAAGGCTAATTTGAGACTCTCAGGCATATTCCCCTCTGTGGCAGAAATACAAAACCAAGGGACAACTAGATTTACTCACTGGAGACCCAGAAAGGGCTTCTTGTCAAGAGACGGCTGAGTAGTTCTTCTCCAAGTCCGGAGGAGACGAAACAAGGAAAATGGCTGTCCAGGGGGAAGCACTGTAGTTACACATTAAAAAGTCTGTAATTTTGGAATTACGGAGTGTTTAGCTCTGCCCTGGGTTCCAGACAGCCAGAAACAGATAAGCAAACTGTGTCCCCAGCACGATCAGGAGACACCTGAACTCCGGGCGGCGATGGATCCGTGTACATGAAGGAAAGGTGGATGGAGAGAGATCAGGGCTCTGTCTTCCCTTCTTCCCTTACCGGCCCTGCCACCAAGCAATTCTTTTTCTGCAAATGATTTTATTTGAAGCTGTTCACCTACGTAAAAGTTTGAAAACCGCGTGTTCGACGTCTCTGTGGAAGTGTACCTAGCCAGGGTCCCTGGGGGTGCCTTGCAGCTGGGTCCACAGCCTTGGGGCTGCTTTCTTCCCGTTCATCTGCTGTCCGTTTCTTGCGTGCTTCAGGAACGCGGGCGAGTTGACACTCCCATTAGTGGGAGCGTGTGTAATCTCTTCTCAGTTGTCGTTTTCTGGCTGTGAGATGGGGTGCCTTTTGATCAGCACTGCTCCAGTGTTGTGTCATAATTCGCTAAAGTTTTTTCCTTCCTCGTGGTACATAAAGTAATGGTACTTTGACAAGGAATAGCATTGTAATTTTGATCAAACGTGGTGTATTTAGTACATCAGGTGCCGCACTTGTAAGTGTAAAACTTTTTTTTTTTTTTTAAGATTTTATTTGTTTATGTGACAGAGAGAGATCACAAGTAAGCAGAGAGGCAGGCAGAGAGAGGAGGAAGCTCAGAGGAAGCTCTCTCTGAGCAGAGAGCCTGATGTGGGGCTCGATCCCAGGACCCTGAGATCATGACCTGAGCCGAAGGCAGAGGCCCAACCCACTGAGCCACCCAGGCGCCCCAGTGTAAAACTCTTAACCGATTGTCTCCAGACCACCAGTGTGCCGAGCTGTGGTTGTCTCACAGCGGTTCGTGTTTGACCTCAGAGTGTGCAAGCGCGTCTATCCTTGAGGACAGCGGTCTTGTTTGTCCTTGTAGCCCTGGCACCTCGCGCAGTGCCTGCCCCTTAATAGGTGTTCGTAGGTGTTTCACTGACGATCTTTGAATGTGACCTTGTGAAGCAAGACCATACAAAGAAGGTTCTAGTTAGGAGTAATTGGAAAAAAGAAAGTAACTTAATTCAAGTGCAGACACTAAATCGTGCACTAAATTGTGCAAGAAAGGGCGAGTACTCCTAGGATGTTGCACGGAGTAGCTACGAGCAGCCTTCTAGGTGCCAGATAATGGAGACACCGAACGCCGCACCACAGCTAGAACTGCCCTGAGGAGAACCGGACAGGCTGCGTGCATGTGGCTTTAGGGAGGGGGTAGGTAGGGAGACGAACGCTCCCTCTCGGTGTTGGGAGGTCGGTTTCTAATGCTCACCAGCCCCAGCTCCCTCATTCCCCTTCTGTGCGCGTGTGTGTCTGCTCCGTGACTCTGTTCTCTGGAAGAGTATGGTTTTTTTCTATACCACAGGCCCAGAATGATGGGCCGCACTTCCATTGGTCACTAAGCCAAAGAAAGTGCTGATAAAGACAGAGTGTCCGTATACTTGTTCTTCAGCCTGTCTGATTTTCTGTCTTAAACCCTCAGTGAATCCGAGCTCCAGTAAGCACCGTCCTTGTCTTGTGGAGCCTTGTGTTCTGATGAGAGGGATATGACAGGTCCATAAATAACCATGAAACAGCCCAAAGAGGTTTGGTTTCTTTGTTTTAAAGCCACAAGACAGTAACAGAATAAGGTCTTGTGTAGTCAGAGAGGAGGAAAGACTGTATCGCTGGAGAGAAGAATGGAAGAAGTTTGGAAACCGGACTGAAAGAGGGGTGGATTCTGGATAGGCCGGCGCTGCTGGCTGATGAAGTATGGTTGGGGAATGGACGTTTACAGGTAGGCTGCAGAGGGGGGTACAAGAGGAAGAAGGGACAAGAATACGGCCTAAGAGGGGGCCTGGCTGGCTCAGTCGGTAGAGCATGCGACTCTGGATCTCAGCGTTGTGTGTTTGAGCCCCATGCTGGGAGACAGAAGCCGGGACATGACAAAAGAAGAGCAGGGCATGGAAAGCTAGTCGACATGAAGCACGTAGGTGCCTCACTGTGGAAGCCTTGCTGGCCAGCTAGAAGCATCGTCACAGTGGTGCGCCCATGCAGCTGTCATCCCGAGTGGAAGAGACGGTTGTCGTTCTGGTGTTCTTACTAGCTGTGTGGCCTTGGTCGTGAAGTTCTGTGGGCTTCTGTTTTATATCTCCTTACAGGACAGGTGGGGTGTAGGGGTGCTTCACAGAATGCTTAAGATTAAAAGGGAAAGCCTAGGCGATAGGGGCACGCATATGTGCACACTTCACTCCCGATGCAAAAAGAAGAACAAGAAACACAGCAGAACTTTCGGGCAGGAGGGTGGCATCACTTTTGCTTTCAGATGGTTTCTTTGGGTAGATCCGGGGAGCAGTGCAGGTTCTAGGGCAGCTGGCCTGTAACAAGAGTGTCTGCAAGAGTCCAGATAATTCCGTGAAGGCCTGAGCTGGTGCAGTGCTTGCAGGAATTGAAGTAGGGCACTGAATGGGAGACATAAGACCGAAGCAATGTTCTGACAAAGGGTGATGGTATTACTAGGGCTGCCAGTGGTTTCCTTCATGGAAATAAGTTTGGAGTTGCTGCTGCTTTGGGGAACGGGGGGAACATAAAGTTGAGTTTTGAAATTTGAGAATGTCCACTGCCATCCTGGTAAAGACATTGAAATAGTTGTAAATGTGGGGCGGGGCTCAGACTTGACAGCTGGAGAGAGATTTGGGCGGCAAACCAGCGCTGTGGGGAAGAATGAATGAGAGTAGGAAAGTGTAGAAAGTTGACATGCCTCCACATCTAAGGTGTGTGAAGGAGGAGAGAGAGCCAGAGAAAACTGTGTGGTTTTATTTATTTATTTATTTATTTTTAAAGATTTTATTTACTTATTTGACAGACAAATCACAAGTAGGCAGAGAGGCGGGTGGGGTGAAGCAGGCTTCCCACCGAGCTGAGAGCCCAATGCGGGACTCGATCCCAGGACCCTGAGATCATGACTTGAGCCGAAGGCAGAGGCTTAACCCACTGAGCCACCCAGGTGCCCCAACTGTGTGGTTCTTTATCAATGTCCAGTGAGAATAAATTTCAGCAGAGAAATCAGGTCACTATTTTAAAATTCTACAAAACTCAAAGCTGATGGGGACAAGGAAAGGCTGCTGGATTTGGCGTTTCTTGTCCATGGACACATGTGATAAAGAGGTTTTAGTAGCAGTGGAGTGAGGAGGCCCCAAACTGCAGAATCTTGAAGCTTTTGGATGATCAGTAAGGAGATGGAAGGGAGGGGAGGACAGACAGGGTGGGTCAGTGGGTGAGAGCAGTGTTTCTCAACCTCAGCAGTATTGACAGTTGGGGCCTGACAATTCCTTGTGGCAGGGAGCTGTCCTGTGCGTTGTAGAAACTCTGTGCTTGCCTCCCCTGGGTTGGGACCGCCAGAAAGTGTCTCCATGTTGTCAGGTGCCTCCTGGGGGCCAGATTCCTCGGTGAGATCTGGTCTGCAGGGTGGAGTACAGATTCCTGCTGCCGCTTCCCACAGGCACGCAGGGCAATAGTCCTCCCCCTTGCTGCCACCACTGCTCTGTCTCCCGCTACTGCTTTAAGGGGGCGAGGTGTGCGGAGCTAGTCCAGGAGTGCGTGAAACACTGCAGGCGTCCAGGGGAGGATTGCCCAGTCTGGGATGGCAGGAGGCCGGGGGGAACAGAGCAAACCCACTGCTGAGAAGAGGCGTCCTTGACACGAGAGGCGGTGGGCAGAGGCAGATTATTAGTGAATGAAGATTGAGCTCACCTATCAGGTAGCCTCAAGCTTCTCACTGAGAAGGGCAAAACGGTCACCTGAGAATGAAGTAGAGTTAAGACTGGGCCTTTGAGGAGACTATAGAAAATTTCACTAACACAAGTGAAAGCATTCCGGAGCAGCGAGTCCTAGCTCAATAGGGGACTCTAAAAAGTTTCTTAAATGTTAATGAGGGGCACCTGGGTGGCTTAATGGGTTAAGCCTCTGCCTTCAGCTCAGGTCTTGATCTCAGGGTCCTGGGATTGAGCCCCACATCGGGCTCTCTGCTCAGCGGGGAGCCTGCTTCCTCCTCTCTCTCTGCCTGCCTCTCTGCCTACTTGTGATCTGTCTGTGTCAAATAAATAAAAAAAACAAAAACCAAAAAAACCCGTTAATGAAAGTCTTGGGGAAGAAAACCTACAGTCCAACAACTATAATACTATTTTATTTGTGCATTTTACCATCTAGACTTACCTAAATTTTTACCCTTTTTATTTTGCTTATTTCCCTGAACGTTGTAGATTTTAGTGTTACTGGACTGTTATTTCCCTTATTTTTAATGGCTGTGTAATAGTCCAGAGATCTGTTCTTCTTCATCTTACCAAACAGCCCTCTAGTTATTGACCTGGTGGTGTCCACTTTTTAATACTATTATACCTAAAGTTTCAGTAAGCATTTTTATGCCCAGAACTTAGTCACATTTTATTACTGGATGCAGGACAAGTCTTATACAGTGCTAAACACAGAGCACAAAACATACTGGCTTAAAATGCCACTACAGGGGGCACCTGGGTGGCTCAGTCATTTAACCATCTGACTCTTGATTTTGGCTCAGGCTCGCGATCATGAGATTGAGCCCCGTAACAGGCTCTGTGCTCAGTACAGAGTCTGCTTGGGATTCTCTCTCCCTTTCCCTTTACCCCTCCCATTCATTCTCCCTCTATCTTTCTCTCTGTCTCTCTCTTTCTCTCTATCTCAGATAAATAAATAGATCTTTAAAAAAAAGTCACCTCCATGAGTCCTTCCACATTTAAAATTGCAACCCTCAGGGAAACAAAAGCAAAAATGAACTATTAGGACTTCACCAAGTTAAAAAGCTTTTGCACAGCAAAGGAAACAGTCGGCAAAACCAAAAAAACCCTACAGAATGGGAGGAGATATTTGCAAATGTCTCATCAGATTAAGGGCTAGTATCCAAAATCTATAAAGAATTTATCAGACTCAACACCCAAAAAGCAAATAACCCAGTCAAGAAGTGAGCAGAAGACACGAACAGACATTTCTCCAAAGAAGACATACAGCAGACACATGAAAAACATCACTCGGCATCAGGGAAATACAAATCAAACCACAGTGAGATACCACCTCACACCAGTCAGAATGGCTAAAATTAACAAGTCAGGAAACGACAGATGTTGGAGAGGATGCAGAGAAAGGGGAACCCTCCTACAGTGTTGGTGGGAATGCAAGCTGGTGCAGCCACTCTGGAAAACAGTGTGGAGGTTCCTCAAAATGTTGAAAATAGAGCTACCCCACGACCCAGCAATTGCACTACTGGGTATTTACCCATAAGGTACAAACGTAGGGATCTGAAGGGGTACCTGCACCCCAGTGTTTATAGCAGCAGTGTCCACAACAGCCAAACTATGGAAAGAGCCCATATGTCCATTGACAGATGACTGGGTAAAGAAAATGTGCATATATACAGTAGAATACGACTCAGCCATCAAAAAAAAAAATGAAAATGACATGGATGGAACTAGAAGATATTATGCTAAATAAGTCAGTCAGAGAAAGACGATGATGTGATCTCACTCATGTGGAATTGAAGAAACAAAACAGGCTTATGGGGAAGGGCAGGAAAAATAAAATCAGAGAGGGAGATAATCTGTAAGAGACTCTTAAGTATAAGAAACAAACTTAGGGTTGCTGGAGGGAGGGGGATGGATGGGTAACTGGGTTGGGAGATGGACATTGAGAAGGCAGGTGATGTGATGAGCACTGGGTGTGAAATACAACTAATGAAATACTGAACTCTACTGAACTAATAACAATATATGTTAATTAATTGAATTTAAATGAAATAAAGTTAAATTAAAAATAAAATGGCAACCTTCATCTCATCCTGGCTTTATTTTTCTCCGTAGCACTTGCTATCTCAGAAATGCCAGATGTTTTATTTAATCTGACTGCTCTTGTCTCCCTTGCTATGTACATAAATTCCCAATGAGCTGAGAATTTGGGTTTGTCACCAGCACCTGGAATACTGCCTGACCCCTGGCTACTTGCTGGGATGGTGGGGTTTACCCAGACCTTCAGGAAAACGGGTTTGGAAGAGTGTCCGTTGCACGAGATATTCATGAAATCAGTAAGAGAATAATTGCAGGGACCAGTCGTTTCTATCTAGACAGACTGGGAAGCAACAGAATTCACAGGGACAAGGAACTGGGAGATCGAAGGGTTAGCACTCGGGGTTAATTGTGGCAACAACAGCACATTCCTCTGGAAGGAGAGCATGGGAGCTGTAGAAGGTAAATAGTTTGTGGTTACAGGTGGGAATTTCTCAAGGTTTAGGTAGTAAAAAGGAAACAGTTTGAGAAGTAGTAGTGGCAATTGGTAGAAAACTCCTTTTGCTGGGAACGGATTGTGTCCCTTTTTAATTGCCCCTGCTTTGGCAGACAGTCCTCTCTCATTATATTTGGTTCACAGTGGAGTGGTGTATACACCAAGTTGTGTTCTCAAAGGCCTTTTGTTATTAGAGTATGACCGTGTGTGGTAATCAGAGCACTCAGGTATGCTAGTTATGTCTGTCAGTTGATAGATTATCCTGAATTAGTGGCAGTGTCAGCCCAAGCTTCAAAGCTGAAATTACAGAGAAGTCGCATCCCCCCTCATTCGGTGTAGCTGATTGGCTTCTTATTTTTAAGTGACTGTCTTACAAGTAGAATTGACCCTCGAACAATGAGAAGGTTAAGGGTGCTAACCCCTGCGCTGACAAATAACTGCGTATAACTTTTGACTCCCCAAAACTTAATAGCCTATTGATTGAAAGCCTTACCAATAACATCAACAGCCAATTAACACAAATTTTGTGTGGTATGTGTATTATATACTGTATCTTTACAATTCAGTAAGCCAGAGAAAAGATGTTGGTTAAGAAAGTCATAAGAGAAAATACATTTACAGAACTGTACTGTATTTTTGAGGGGAAAAAAAAATCTGTGTGTAAATGGACCCGTGCAGTTCCAACCCGAGTTGCTTGAGTCAACTGTACTTTTCTACTTGAGGTCACTTTACTCCAAGTAGAGCAGCTTGGTTAAGTACATAAAAAACTGAGCATAGTGTATGCTAGGGTCATCTGAAGCAACCCCTGGGGTGTCACTCTTGAGAGTGGACGTTCCAGTAGTTTTCTTTTGGAGCAGCCTTCATCATGACCTTCAGCCAGCGCACGATTCCTCAGTTCTGGGTTTCATAATACAGCATATAGTTAGTTTCAAATTGCAGTTACTATCTGGTGGGTTGTTACTGACAGACAACTATGGTTCAGTAAATGAAACACTGCCAAGAGGGTTTTCTTCTCCTGCTTGTCAGTGTGTGGCATGTCTGTTATTTCTTCAGACTTGATTCTGTTTACTTATTCCATTTTGAAATGTAATCTCAAACATCACCTTCCTCCTTCTTCCAGAATCTCTGGAGTACTTGGCCAATCTGTTAGTTCATAAAGAGATTTCATGTGTTAAGGCCTGTCCCAGAGATTTTTCTTTACATACCTGCGCCTTTGTCAGCTTTATTTGTAGATGAGGTATGTTGATGATGATGAGAGTTGAGCAAGGTCATTTGCTTTTTTAGATTAAAAAAAATTTTAACTTGAAGTTCTTAGAACCAAGTGCTTCTTCCTAATCGTATTGACAACTATAGTATGATATGGCTTTGTTGTCTTTGTCTAATACGGTTGACTTTGAGAGCTGTTAATGAAAGTCGGAGTGCCCTTGCATGGGTTATAGTGATTTCTTCTTCCCTTCCCAGTAGAATCAACTGCAGTCAGCATATGGTGCAACCCAGTGTAAGAGAAATGCTTAATATAAGCCTTTCTTCTATTGAAAACCAGGCTAAGACCATCCTCCTTACATTTCCTCATTAATTGGTTGTTAGCATAATGTTAACTATTTTAAGGTCCCAGACCTCTCTTTATCTTGATCAAAAGAACGTTCTTAGGGAGGAATCCTGCAGTTTTCATTTAATCCATCTGTGACCTCTTACGAGGCGGATGGCTCAGTGAGTTACACGCCTGGCTCACTGGGGAGCTGTAGAAACCAGATCTCTGCTGCATGGCCTCCAGAGCAGTGGGGGAAGGCTGAGAGGAAGAGCTGTGCCCCGGGTGAAGGAGCAGAACGCAGGTAGTCTAACCAGAGCTGCTTGCTTACAGGGAGAATGCTGGGGAACCAGACTCCTGGAGCAGTTTATCCTATGAAATCCCGTATGGAGACTGCTCTGTGAGGCATCATCGAGAGTTGGACGTCTATACCTTAACCTCTGAGTCCGAAACCCGTCATGAAGTCCCATTTCCTGGAGACAGTTGCACTGGACATATTTTTAAACTTATGAACATCCAACAGCAGCTAATGGTAAGGAAGAAAATGTCCATTTTCAGGCTTTGGTGCCCTCACACTTTCCCCTACTGAACCTTCCTAGAATTAGAACACAGAAATGCTTTCCTCAGAGATTGTGAAGCCCAAAGCAGTTTTAGCAGCATTAGATACTACTGCTTAAACATACAAAACAGCAACAGGGGACTGGGAATTTTCCTTTTCTTTTCTTTTTTTGGCCAGGCTTTTGAACTAGTGAAAGATACACATACACACTGCAGATACAGAAATACGCAACAACTAGAACTCTGTTTTCCTGGCATAAAAGGAAATTTGTCTGTTTATTAATTTGTCAGTTTAGCTTTATAAAGCTAAATGAGCAAAACAGTTTCTGAGATTGTTGCTAAAGAACAAGGACCACATTTACTTAAAAGTAAGGCCTTTTCACAACTATTTCAATGAGTGATGATAATGTTACTATATTTAAATTGATAGTTGTATGGTAAAAAGATCACTAAAAAAATAAAGATTTTATAATCCACTCAAGCCTTCAAGATAAAGTTGTTGCCAGACGTAAAAACATTACAGACTCCCTGGTAGCATTTATTATGGATAATATAAACGTCATATGGGTACATGTCTCTTGGCCATAACATCTGAAAGGCTAAGTTTAGATAATTTTTCCACCCAGTTTATTTCAGAGCTGATTAGATTTGGAAAACGCTTGACAATAATTTCATTTAAGGTCCTCTCGGGTCATCGCGGTACCAGAGGCATCTTTGGGAGCAGGCATTATTTTGGAGGCCAGCAGGCCAAGACACTTCACAGCAGGCGTGTGTGATGTGCCTGCCTTTCCCTTTCCCAGTCGTTTGGTGCCAGGACAGGTGTCCTTTTCTTTTCCTCTGAACAGCTTGCCGAGAAGCCTGTTTTTCCCTTGGAGCTCTTCTTCCTAGGTGAATGGTGGTCCAGCTTGTGGGTGCCAGAGTTCCTGCACGATATGGGAACGTTCGACAGGAAACTATGAGAAGTTAAAACTCTGACAGGACGCGTGTGTTAGGAGCTTCTAAAACAACACTTGTTTCCCTGAATCTCTGTAATGTTTGCCCTTTACTAAATGGAATGACCTGCTTTCATGATCTTAGGAGACGGTTATGCTGTCATAGGAATGGGAACAAGCTAAACTTGGACACTCTTCGGAGCATAGCACAGAAGCTTTTTGCGAAAGTCCATTTTTCTTGTTCTCTCTTAGTAGGGAGACTTTAGTTGAGCACAGCACATTGTATACTTGTATGGGTAAACTTTCACGGTAGAGCCGGTAGGTTGGCGGGACTAGTCTGATGTTGAAGAACCATAAGTGAACAAGAACAGTGCACAGTAGATACACACGAGAGTATCGCAGTAGGTCAGAGAAAGGGGAAGAACAAACAGATGTTTTTTTTGTTGTTTTTAATATTTTATTTATTTATTTGACAGACAGAGATCACAAGTAGGCAGAGACAGGTAGAGAGAGAGAGGAGGAAGCAGGCTCCCTGCTGAGCAGAGAGCCCGATGCGGGGCTCAATCCCAAGACCCTAAGATCATGACCTGAGCTGAAGGTAGAGGCTTAACCCTCTGAGCCACCGAGGCGCCCCGAACAAACATGTTTTAAAAGTCATTTGTATTTGTTGAACAAATAGGAGTAGCGTAAGAATTTCTGAAATCTTGATAGAAAGGCAAACCCACTGTAAAGATGAGCTGTATTTTTTTTCCCATTTTTCCTTAGCCTTGCTTATATGTACATGTAAATTTTGCATACTTATGACCTTAGATTTTAACCCTAGGTTTTACCTGTTTTTTTTCAGTGTATCATCAATCTGTATTTCAGCCTTTACCATGGTCTTCATAGTTCACAGCATGGCCTTGGCCTCAGGTTGACCAACGGTGGTTTTTTTCAGCCACTCCCATATAGTTGGTAATAATCTGTTTGTTTTTTAAAATACTGTGAAGTTGCAAAAAGCAGTTTTGACATGACATACAGTTTCCTCAAGCCACAGTACTAAGAATAATCGGGACTTGGATCATACTGGCTTGATATGTTCCTATTTCATATTTAGTACTAGGCAACAGAGAAACTGCCTTTATCAAAAACAAATCTGCTGTGCCACTGTTCTTGAAATTATGAACCCGTAATGGAAAGTGGTAAGCTAGATTGAACGGAGCCTGTCTGGGGGAATAAAGGACACCATGTAACTTCTCAGTACGAATTTCAGGCTCAGGAGCTTCAAATGACAATTTGCAAACGACAAGACTTTACCATACTGAGTAGGACTCCCTTTTATTCATGTACATGAGGTGGGATGGAAGCATACCTCTGCCCCTCTCAAGACCCTTTAAAAATATCTTCTTCAGCTAAAGGTAGTCAGTGTGCCCTTATAAAATAAGGTTTTTGAGGGTCACCTTTCTAAAATAAGTTCATAATTTAGGACAAGCCATGTTGTATATTCTTGACCGTTTTATCACTCCAGTGGATTATGTAGCTACAAGAGAGGAAAGTGGTATCAGGGACTAGCAAAAATCCATTTGTATTTCTTGAGATCAGCTTTTCACGTGATCTTAGGAGGGCTGGAGCGGCAGCGAGTTCTCTCCAGCAGGAGTTCTGCTTCTACATGTCAGTGACGTCTTTTCCCATGGGCAACTTTTATAACTATCTTTCCTTTCCTCCTAGAAAACGAATGTTAAGCAGATGGACAGTCCTGTGCCCTTAATGGTGACAGCACAGGATCCTTCAAGTCTGCACAGTGCCCGAGATCCAGATGGCCAGTTTCTTTGCTGCACGTCGGATCCCAGGGACAGCCAGCAGTGCTCATCTCTGCCCGAAGACCCTGAGCCTCACCCGTGTGGCCACGGGAGCACTGTGGGGGAGACTGAAAGTTCCTCCAGTTTGTCAGGTGTGGCTGCGGAAGAGAATACAGACTGTTCCTGTAAGAAGGAAACCGAAGGTGTGGGGGGAGCAGGGGACGAGGCGGAGCCCTCACTTACTGTGGACCGTGGAGCGGTGTCTGATCCCAGCAGCCGCCTTCTGAGCATACCTGCTTGTGGAGGAGAGGCCACAGGAGACTTTCCATCCGGTCAAGTCAGAAATGGAGAAACTGGAACAAAATCTTCTGCACTGGTCACAGACCAGGAGTCTCTAAGCACTGGAGACCGCCTCCTGCAGGGAGACATGGCCATGCAACCGGGCTCCGCTCCCACTCCGCATTTCTCTGGAGGGGAACTGGCAGTCAACGTCCCAGGGACTGCAGGGGAGACAGAACGTGGTCTCCCGAACGTCGATGCCGCCATCCAGAAGGATGTGCTTGAAGTAAGGGAAGGTACAAAGGAAAAGTTTGAGGACTCTCCTATCAGCACAGCCGGAGCCTCTGACGTAAAAGTCACAAGTCAGCCTGCAGATAAAGCCGCTGCTCCCAACAGCGTCTCTGCCACCGGCTCCCCGGGTGCTAATGAACCTGCTGAGTCTTTACTTGCATCTAGGAAGGGAGAAGCCTCCCCTGTGAAAACTGCAGAGACAGAAGCTTCAAGAAGTTTTGAAGGGAATGCTGGGCCTCCCATGGGTCAGAGCTTCCCGGTAGCTCCAGCTGCTGCAGAAGACACGACTTCAGATGGGCTCGGTCCTTCTGCTCCCTTGGCAGGCACAAGTGAGGCAGCGTCCCCCTCCCATCTAACCTTCCCGGGGCCACGAAAAGACGCGCCGAACAAGAAATCGGAAACTGATTCATCTCCCATTCAGAGCCAGATCAGCCAATCACCCCTCTGTTCTACACCTGGAGGGGACACTCCGTGTGCCACCCCTGCCTGTGGTCAGAGCACAGTGATTGCTGGGGGCGTCCTTGCTGCGAAACACTGTGGTGGCATAGGTACCCAGCCCGAGGACACCACCCCAGGACTGCCCCCCACACAGCATCTCCCCCTGGACCTCTGCGGTGAAGGTCCCCAGGCTCACACAGCCACCCCTGACCCTCCAAGAGGCACCCAGGAACAGGCGGAATTTTGTCCTCGTGAAGATTCAGATAAAAAGGGCCAGAGAAGAGATTGGAACCTCGGAACGGCTTTAACAAATATGCTTGAGGTGCAGCCACAGGTGCTTGTCCCCAGCGCCGAGGAAGAACTGGTGCCAGACCAGGCCGTGACATCAGACAAGACTTCTCTGGCAAGCGGGCCAGGCAGTGAATCAGTAACCAAAGATGACGCACTTTCTCTTGTCCCCTCCCAGAAAGAAAAGGGAACAGCAACTTCTGAACTACATACGGCTACAGATGGTGAAGATGGCCCAGGCGGAGATTGGAGCGGTCCTGAGAAGCAGCCCTCAGAAGACGGTGCTGTAGGCCTGCCCGCACCCTCAACTGCTCTCCATCGTCAGCCCAGAATGGGGAATACCAGCCCCATGGGACTTAGTGGGGAACATGGGGCTCCCCGCCTTTCAGCAGCCCCCGAAGTTCTGGATCTCGAGGGGGGCACCGACGCTTCTCTGCTGCGTGCGGGTAAGGCCACTGTGGCCTCTGATTCCGTTCTGACTGAGGTAGGAAAAACTGAGGTGGTTCTGGAAAGCTCTGAAGCTCAAGGACAAGATAGCAGGGATAAAGCAGTGACTTGTGCCTCTGTTAAGGAAGACAGTTATTCCTCAGGAGCGTTTCAGGAAGAGCAGAGAACACCACCTCCTGGACAGGAGGCACTGGGGTTCTGTGGAGAGCGGAGTTCGGCTGTCTGTGCCGAGGACAGAGCACTTGAGCGCGGCAGTCCCCGGGGCGCACCCTTGGCCTGCCTGAATGCAGAAACTGAGCATAACCAGGAAGTGGCCCCGCCAGCCTCGCTGCTGACTGAAGGTGGGGCTGCACAGAGCCTGGTGCCACGGGGAGCAAGTCTGGCTGCAGACCCACACCAGGAAGCCTCGGGTGCAGAGCAGAGCGGCTCGGCTGCATTGCCAGGCCTGTCACCAGATGGGGCTGGGGCTCTTGCTTGCAGTCGGTCTTCTGCTCTGGATATTGGCGTGCAGAACCCTGAATCCCAAGGTAAAAGCCGTGCTGGTGAGGTGAGCGGAAATGTGGGGTTGGATGTTGCTGTGGTTAATGCCACAGAAGATACTGTCGGGGCCAGAAGAGAGGCTGTATCACACACCGCCCAGGACCTCCCGATTTCAGAAGCCTTGAGCCAGGAGAAGACTGTGGTCCTGGATTTGCCAGGAGCTTCAGCAGACAAAAGTGTGCTGGAACTGCGGGGCACCACCGCTCCCGAGATGGTGCCTGTTGGTTGGAAGGAGGCAGACAGCGGCGGCGTGGCCGATGGCAGCGGGGCACAGGTGGATGCCGACGCGCGCCACGTCCTCCAGCAACCACCTGCCAGAGAGCTACCCACCGACACCGGACTCTCAAACAGTGATAAGCCGGCCCCAGGCAGGGCAGGGGGCACTCCCCCTCTATCCTGGGCCGTGTCTCTGCCGGAAGGAGCAGGCTCCATTGAGGAGGCTGCGAGTCGCATAGTGGAGGCCGTCCTGCACCAAGTCAAGTCCTCGGGAGCCCTGATCAGTGGGTGGGGGACTGGTCACATGTCACCGTCCAGCCCTTCAGAGTCAGGCCCAGTGACTGAGCATCCACAGAGTGCTTCTGCAGGGAAAGGGAGCTCTTTTCTGCCTGGGCGGACCCCACACATGGGCAGTATCTGCGAAGAAGCCCCTGGCAGCCTTGCAGGGGGTTTGGCTGAAAGGGAGAAGCTGGAGAAGATGGTTCTGGCCGCTGAAGGATTTGGGCCTGCAATAGGTAAGCAAAGCAGAATACAGAAGTAGCAGTTTGAGGGACAGACTCTCTTAAGAGCCTCAGAGATATGCTGGTAGAGAAAGGAGGCCTCTTTGTGGTTTAGAAGTGTCTTTTCATTCATTGGGTAAGTTGCCAAGTTAATAGTCACCACTGTCAGAAGAGGGACGTCCTCAGGGCTGGACAGATTTTGCTTCCTGTATTGTAGACTCCAGGCCTGACTGATGAAGCCTATAAACGCTCTGTCTCCCACACCGGAGGAGTTGCAATTTTGCAAACCGAGAAAATGCAAACCGAGAAAATCGCAGGTGCTTTACAATGAGAAAGGAATTTTGCAGATATTTTTATTTGCATGGCTTAGTCCTTTTTTTTCTAGAACTGTGAAAAGCGGTGTTGAAAAAGTACGTTTTGCTTACGAGCCCAGAACACTTTCCTTCCCTGTCATCCTAGTCTGTATTCTGAGCAAATTTAGAGTCAGGGTGGTTTCATGAAACAGCTGTAAGAGTCGTTCTACGCGAATGACCCTACATCCAAAATGGTGGTATTAGGTCATTGGGGAGGGCGGGGGTGGGTCGGGGGAGGGGAAGGAGAGAACGCCCTCCTTTTCCTGCCCGCGGAGCTGACTTCCCGTTCCATTGCCTGATGCTTTTGGGCAGCAGTCTGGGAATCCGGGACCGTGTGCAGGGCAGGGGATGGGATGCAGGATGTCCGCCCAAGCCTGCTGAGCTGCTGTCACAGCGCACACGTTGTGTCTGCTTATCTCGGTGAAGCAGCTGCCCGGAGCAGATTGCTCACACAGCACTCTGTTCCATTTGTGGGTAACCATGTCCAGAGAGAGCAAAGAGAAACCGCTGTGGCTTGGGGGAAATAAACTACGTGAATAAAACTTCTTGGGGGTTGAAGCTGAAGCCGAAGCTGGAGTCCAAGGTGGCATTGACCCCTGAATCGTTAAAGGTCTGTTCGATTCGTACTTTGATGCCGCCCCCTGTTGCCAGGTGTAGACAGAGCACGGGTCTCCATGCTCACCCCCAGCCGGTGTAGGTAAGAAGTAGCCTAATTGTTCTTATTGTTGGTTTGTTTTTGCTGCTCTTGTCATATTTGAAAATCTCCTTAAGTGTAGTATGTGTTTAAAGTGTGGGGGTGGGGCATGTGGAGAAATGACCAACAGAACCAGAAAAGAAGTTGCTTAGGAAAAAGAGCAACGTGTGGTCCTACCCCCCTCTGCTCCCAATAAAGGGTTTTTAACCAATTAAGATCTTTTTATTCCCATTGAGGAATTTAAGAGGCTTTAGGTATTACAGTATTTTTGGTGACTTGGCGTTTTTAGTTTTATTCGTGTTTTGGGTTGTTAGTACTAGAAATTTATTGGCTGCTATCTCAGGATTTAAATGAAAAGGTCTCTAATTTTTAAAATAAGATACAACAACAAGTCTATTTTGGGGGCCCTGGCAGGTTGACATTTCAGAAGAATGGGAGTGGCTGTAAGCTGATACCTGGCTGTGTTCATTTGGGTGCTGTGTCTTTGGCTGCATGGGCTGGAATTATTTGTCTTTCTGGCTCAGTAGTCCAAACTTAACCCGAGCAAGTGCAAATTCTGTGAAGTTTGGGTCTCTAATACCCAGAGAGAAAAGGTAGAAACCGGGGAGAATTTCAGACTTTGATTTTTGGTAGTTTGTAGTTAGGGTATAGATGCTATGAAATGATTTTTAAGATTTTTAAGGTTTTAGGAAGGAAAATGAGTTGTATGAAATTTCCTCAGTATCTCTGGGTTTAGGCTTGATTGATGTGTGTGGGCGAGTTACTGGTTCTGCTACCAAGAAGAGTCATATGTGTTCAGTGCTCATGGTCTTATGTTACAGAGAGAAGTAGCCAGTGACCAAGAAATAGGGGCTTTCTTCAGAAGAAAAAAAAAAAAAAAAAGGCAGAATTGGGGAAAGTCCCAGGTCACATTGCCCTAAAGAAAAAGCACCTGAGTGTGATCTCAGCCAAAGAGTAATTTCTGGGAAGTTTACCTTCCATTCATGGATTTAACCACAGTGTATTACGAGTGAAGAGATGTCGGATAACTGCTGATTTGGAAGGAGCTGCGTGGCACCGGCTTCTGTTTGTAGACGCTGCCAGATAGAAATTAACATGAGAAAACACAGAACTGCCCGTTATAAGGAGGGGATGTGGCTCTTCACTCATCCTGACCATCCATCACCATGGTTTGGGAAGTTAGTCCTCTGGGACTCAGCCAGGACAGGCTGCAGAGGTGGCTGGTGCCCCTCTTGTCTCAGTAACCACTATTCATGGTCGTGATTGGTTGCTGCCTGCTGAGATACATATTTTCACTTGCTGGGTATAGGATAATAAGGGTGTGCCAAAAATCACTTCTCCAAATAAATAAAATAGAAGTCATCAACAACCAAAAAAATTAGTCTTATTTAGAAATGTTTTGATCAGTGAGTACTTCTAAGGTACTTTCTTAGGGTTGTTTTTTTTTTTAACTTTATTTACATTTTATGAAATGTAACATAGGTTTTTGTTCTTTGGGCAAGGAAGCTTGTTTAAATTGCTAGTAAGATTGTATAATTATAAATAAGGGAATTTATGAATGCTCATCTGTAGGACTGTAGCTTTCCTAAACCCGAAGGAGACCTTTGGGCATGTCACAGTGTGCTGTAGAATAAACTCTTTTCTTTGGTGAAAGAAACTTCTCTGCCCTTTGGTGTACGGAACATTTTTTTTTCTGCCAGAGTAGTGGCATGACGAGATTGAAATTGGCCAGAGAAAATTTCCACACGAAATTGACATGATAGTTCTATTTTATTTGTATTATCGAGGTGAATTTTAAATGTCCAGTCTCAGCCCCCTTTAAAAAAAGAAAAAAGTCAAAGGCTCAGTTTGTCTCAGACATCAAGTTATCACTTCCTTCCTGTATTTGCTTGACCATATGGTGGTCAGGTAACAAAAACCACTACTGTTTGGTCTAGTGAGCATAATTCTAAAGAAAACATATAAAAACATTTTGTTAAGAAAAGGAATTCCTCTGGGTGCCTGGCTAGCTCAGTTGGTGGAGTGTATGACTTTTGATCTGGGGGTTGTAAGTTCAAGCCCCATGTTGAGTGTAGAGATTACTTAAAAATCATTAAAAAAAAAAAAAGAAAATTCTTTGTGATTATGTTTTGGTTAGGGAAGAAATAAAAATTAAAATACAAAAAATATATTATTTACTAGAATATTTCAGTCTTGTCCGTTGCAGTGATGGTTAGATGAAAGTGTGCCGTATGTTTTTAAAGAAAGTCAGACTCCTCTAAAAAGGTTTTATCTCATTCAAGACACATCTTTCCTCTGTGTCCTGTGCAAATATAAACATCTCTGGCTTCTTGGATGATAATCAAGATGGACCACCTAGCCTCAGCTCTTGATCTGTTTCCTCAAAGCTTGTGAACTTACTCTCCCATACGCAGTCAGCACCACACTCACGGATTTGTCAGGAAGAGTCAGTAGTGAAAATGGAAGTTCAGCAGACATTGGATTGCACGTCTGCTTAGCTACAAACCCGTGCGGAGGCGAGGGGAAAACCGTGTGGACCTCATGATAAAGGAACAGCTCAGCGCAGGGCCCGAAATGACACCAGCTGCGAATGAATACTTTCCCATTTTGCACAAAAGCAAAAGCAAACAAAACACGTGAAGCCTGGATGTGTTGTGTAAATACTAAAACACGGGCCCTGGTTTTTCAGACGCACTTTGTAACCCCCTTGTTCTCTTCAGAAATGCCAGACTTGAAAGCTGCAGATGAAGTGGATTGTCTGAGTAATGCCAGGGCGAGCTCGGCCTCTGCAGAGGTGGTCTTAGGAGCCGCAGCTGCCACGCCTGACGTGAAGCAAGGCCTGGCGACCCAGGCGGTAAGTGGCAGTTAAGTCTACAGGAGCACAAAATGTGTTTAGCCTGGTCTGATGTGTCTGATGTATGGCCTTGGTTTGTTTTGTTTTGTTTTTTGGTTTGGTTGGGGAACGTGGTTTGTTTTTTGTTTTTTGTTTTTTTTTTCAATGAGAGTATTTTACCCCTTGCCTCTTTTCCCATCACGTGGAGATGTGTCTTTGTTGCTCTGTTCAGCTTTCATACACACATGCACCACCCAGTGCAGGTTTGGAACGAGCCCTTCTGCATGGATCCCTCGGAGACTGTAATGAAAAAGATTTTTCCTGGGAGCGCGAGACTAGAGTTTGTCATTGTGTTTAACAGGTCATAGAAAGGGATCTAGTAACCCCTTAAACCTGACTGTTCTTTCTTTTTATAGAAACTGATAGGAAAAAGATTTTAATTTAGCGTTCACGACTGTCTAAAATATGTAACATATCATTTTTAGTGACCAGAAAAGTCACACTAGGTTTTTTTTGAGCAGCTTTATTGAGTTATAATTCACACACTGTAAGACCCACCCGTATCAAGTGCCTGGTTTAGTCGTTTTCAGTAGATTTCAGAGCAGTGGTCACCCCTGTCTGATTTCAGAACACTGTCATCATCCCAGAAAGAAACCTCCTATGCTTTAACAGCCCATCCCTCCCCATTGTCCGGCTCTTGGGTGTCCCTCATCTCCCTTCTGCCTCTAGCATCTGCCCCTTCTGGAAAGTCACTTGGGATCATATAGTTAGTGGGATCATATATAACTACATGGTCTTCCACAAGCAGTTTCTCTGACTTCGCTTACTCTTTCAAGGTCAAACCATGTTGTAACACTGATTAATATTCTGTTTCTTCTCATTGCCAAGTAATACTCCATTCTGTGGACTGACCACGTTTGATCTTCTTGTTTCTACTCTTGGGTTGTTGTGAGTAATACTGCTGGGAACCTTTGTGTACAAGTTTGTGTGGATGTATGTTTTTGTATACCCAGTAGAGGATTTGCTGGGTCACTGGTAATTCTTCCATCTAAGTACTAACCAGACCCGGCTTAGCTTTTGAGATCAGACGAGATCGGGCGCGTTCAGGGTGGTATGGCCGTAGACGGTCACTGGTAATTCTGTATTTAATATTCAGTAAGTTTTTAAAAATGTTTTTTCTTCGGGTTCTTGAGATTCTTTTTGTTTAAAAGCTGTTAACTTAAAACAAGGGAACAAACAAACTTGTTGAGAGAAACAGTGCTCTAAGCTTTAAAGTCCTTTCTGGTTAATTTAAAAAAAAAAATAATCCTTTGGAAGCTGAAAATCAAGTTTTAAGACTAAATCGTATTTCCCCTCAGAAAATCAGTCTTCTTTGTCTAGACTTGACAGGGCCTTGTTTTTGCTCTTCAGAGGGCTATGTGGTACTTTTTCTTAAAGTTACCCCGGTAGGTAAACAGAACCGTACCCTACCAAGCTATTTCAAGTGTATGAACTGTGATAAGCAGGCTTCATTTTATTGGAGTCCAGTGGTAGGGAGGTGCGGATCGTTGTAGCCGCTCCTCATTACAGATCATGTTCATGACTAATGCCTGGGCGGCTACTTGTAGCACAGGCAGCATTTAAACAAATGTTGCTCTTGTCCCTGGGGAAAGAAAAGAGAACACACCCTGCATGGGTACATGTGTGTCTTTGTTTCCAGAAGCCCCTAAAAAAGGGAAGGAACAAACTCACATCCTTGAATTCAAATGCCTGTTTCTTAGTCTCTCACTGAAGAGAGCCTGCTGCTTGGCCATAGCCCCTTTGCTTTCCCAGGAGGGTTACCTCTATCCTAATTTTATCTTGTCCATTATAAAGAAAACAGAACATTACTTTTTTTTTTTTTTTTTTTAAGCTCCTCCTTTCCTTGTCCTCTTTCCTCTTTTCATTTTCCCTCTGGTTTTAGAGGAGTTGAGAGAGAGAATGCTCCTCTGGTCGGTCAGCGTCTCATGTCCCAGGTGAAAGAATTAGACCCTCGAGAGAGTGCCATGACGGGCCCAAGGTCAGACCCAACCAGAATGGGAGCCAGGAGGCCGACACAGCAGAGTGTGACCTTGCCGACTGCCCCAGGCTCTGTGAGCAGGCCTTCTGAGGAGGTCCCTGCGTGTCTGTGACCTGTCTGTTGCTGGGAAGTACTGGTGCCTTCAGCATTGTGTCTGCCTCCACTTCGCTTGCTGGAGAAAACCTACCTTCGTGCGTCTTCAGGTCTAGGAAGTGGCGATGTTTGTGCTTGCAGTGTCGTTGGACTGATGGGACATCTGAACACTTACCTCTCCCCCCTGTTGCTCTGCAGCACTGGCCCCATCTGCTGTGAACCGGAAGGATAAAGCATGAGCACACACTTTGATGTTCCCCGGGTCTCAGTTTCTCTTTTTTCTTTCCCATTGAACTCTTCCTTTGCTATATTCACTGTGTAGGTTTTCAAGACATCCACAGACTTTTGGTGAAGGACAGAGTATGTTAAGGCTCTGTGGGACAGGCTGTGTCACGACTAGCCAGCTGGACTCTTTATGTGGAAGTAGCCACAGGCTGCACGTGAACATGAGTGTGACTGGGCTGCAGTGAAACTCGATCGATAGACCCTAAACTTTGAACTTCGCATAACATGCAGGTCATGAAATACTCCTTTTTGAATAATTTTTTTGTTACTCATTTAAAAATGTAAAGCCCGCTCTTGGGATTTTTCATGGGCTACACAAAACCAGGCAGTGAGCCCCTGGCCTAGAGAATGCTTGTGCGCCAACAGATGAAGGACAGAGCAAGTACACTTGTTTTGTTTTCCACATTATTCTGTTTTGTGGTGGAAACGCTCGGTGTTGGACTGCACGTTGAAAGGCAGAGTTCGCTTCTGGGTCTCTCCTGAATTAGCTTTTTGACTTTGTCTCTCCAGAGCATGGCTTCCCTGTCTCTCTTTGTCTTCTGGCCTTAACCCCCTGAACTGTGTGTTTGCCGTCTGAAAAGGGTTACTTTTCACCCTGAAAGAGTGAGCTTGAGACTGTAGTGGAGGGTGGAGTGGCATTAGTTTAATATTATTTAATCCTATCTTTCTGACACATGCCCAGCCTGTGTGTTGACCTTGGGAACAGGCCAGTCATTGCTTCATTGAATTACTGCTTCACTGAATCATCCTCTCCCAGTTTTAAAACAGAAAGAAGTTGTGTATCTTATGTTATTGTCTTGAAAACCTAGAACCACGGAGCATTTATGGCAGTTTTCTAGTAAATGTAAATGAGGAATCCATTCTGAGTTCTTAGAGGACTCTCCCTGTTTTTTCACCTTTTCCAAGCACCTGAGGGTCGAAGCACATACAGCCCTCTGCTGAGTCTGGCACTATCAAGTGTTTAAGGAATTTTGCATTCCTTTACCTGCTTGACCATCGGGCTGTACACAAACCCTTACTTGACAAGTCAGTAGTGCTTGAAATCATGATTCATAAAGGAATCTGTATGAAGATGAATGCTTGCATATATTCTCCGAGAAACACAGGTATGTGTTAGATGTTGCAGGCTTCTCAGTAGACGATAGGTGGTCCAGAGAGATAACTTCTTCACTGGATTGAAAATTATTCACAGTTCAGGAGGCCAAGGCATTCACTCACACATACCTGTTCCCATTAGTCATTTTATCAGCATCTTAATGGTTGTGGTTTGTTACTAAGTATGCCAACATTTTAATACTGGTCACAGTTTAATATTCAACCTTATCCCCTCTTACATTATGGGTTTGAAGGTTCTCAGATTACCTTTTGTTGCCTGCCATTTTTCCCCACTCAGTGAGTTAATATATATCAAGCGCTTAGAACAGGACCTACCACTATTTTTATTAATCAATTCCCCAACTTCAGACTTCTGTCTCTGTTTATTTAAGTAACCAGTGGCATACGGTGGTTCCTAAATCAGACGCGGTTTGTTTCTCTATTACTGTTACAAGAGCATCAGGAATGGCATCAGACATTAATTTGAGTTGGGAGATGTGGAGCTTGTTGTACCTCTGGGACCTTTAGAATTTGAATGGACCTTAAAGTCTCTGTAGTCTCAACATTTTTACTTTATAGGAGAAGGTGGTTTCAGGATGCTTAAGTGACTTGACGTACTTCACAGCTCATCAACTCTTTAAGCTAGGTTAAGCTAGACTTAACTTCTATTTTTTTTTTAAGGTTTTATTTATTTATTTGACAGACAGAGATCACAAGTAGGCAGAGAGGCAGGCAGAGAGAGAGAGAGGAGGAAGCAGGCTCCCCGCTGAGCAGAGAGCCCAATGTAGGGCTCGATCCCACGACCCCCAAGACCTGAGACGAAGGCAGAGGCTTTAACCCACTGAGCCACCCAGGTGCCCCTTAACTTCTATTTTAATAATGTTTATCCTATACTGTGGTTTATAGAAAAGTCAAACCGAGAGGTTCTAGTTTTTAGGAATCTGGTTCACCTGGATGGGTTTTTGCATTCTACCCCAGAAAGGTGCTCACCCGTACAGTGACTCTAAGGCCACTACATTATACTACTGTGTTTTCAGTGGTGGTTGGAAACATTCCTCTGGCCATTTTAGGACGTAAGTGATTCACTTTAAAATAAGTCTCATGTTCTTATCACAGTCTGTTAGCTGCTGCTGAATATCACCAAGATACTGTTTATCCAAGCAGTTGGCTTTTGGTGCAGAAATTACTAAGATTTTCCAGACCTGCCTTTTATTTCCTGAAGAATGATATGACTAGGTATAGAGATGACATTGGATACTTAAGTGCAGAATAAAAAGCCTTCTGGGACCATTCTTTTTGAGAATATGCACCATGGTGATCAGAAAAGAATTCTGACTGCTGCTCCCCTGCCCGAGGGCTGCAGACCAGCCTATCCCATGTCTTTTAGGATATTTTACCCTTCAGTATGTGGCCAGGTTCATTAGGAAGGAACTTGCTTCCCTGGGGTGTGTGTTCATTGCAGTATCTCTGTAATAATTACTTTTCCAAATGCTCATCACATAAGCTTATTAGCCATTTGGAACTGTTAATTCAGCAGGCCTGTATATCTTGTCAGGATGCCTGTGGTCCTAGCCACCAAACACTCCCGCACAAATATGCCCAAGCACAACTATAAAATCCCATATGTTGAGTATTAGGTTACTGGGAAAGTCTACTCTTCATTTAACGCACAGTCCCCAGTCAAGAAAGCAATGTAAACCCAAACCGTTCTTCCTTTTTTAATAACTATGCAGCAAAACATCACATTAACTGAATTCCCCTTCTTAATTATTTTTACAACAGTATTAGTGTTTGTTTCTTTGGGGTTGTGGAAAGGGCAGTGTTGAACTATTTCCGGTTAAAATCTCCTTGAATTCTCTCTGTATTTCTGTTACTTCTAATGGAACACGGTGTTTTCTTTCTCTTGTCTGAAGGGGGCGAGCTTGCATTTTCTTCTCTAGTCGAGGAGTCTGGCTAAAAACTTTTCGCTTTGTGTGGCTGGTCACAGCCTTCTTGCTCAGCTGCCGTAGGAAAATACGGCAGCTCTCAGGCTTTTTGGTGACTAACTGGACAAGCCTTAACACTGATATTCAAAATGGCGTCCACACCATACCCTCTTATTTAAGTTTTCAGTTTCAAGAAAGGTCCTTTTAACGATGTCTTCTGCTATCATATTTACGTATATAGTTTTGTGGCGTGTCACCTAGGGAAAGGCAAATTGGCCTCTTTACAAGACGCCAATAAGTCTTCTCTGCCTGTATTTGGCATTTAAAAGAGCCAGGCCTCCGTAATTATCCCTTATGGGTCTGGCGCTAGAGCTCACTTCAACCACAGGAAAACTTACTCCTCAGCTTTTTCATAGATTTTTTTGGAGATATTCTTTCTCTGCGTCTCCTCTGAAATGGAGTATTTCCAGGAAATTCTGCAAATATTCTAGCCAAGTAGTTGCCAAAAAAGAAGTGCCTCGAAGAACCACAGGTTCAGGCTGTAAAATCAGAAGTTAAAAAAGTATAACCTTCAGATAATATATGTAAATATATATAAAATAATATATGTAAATATATGTAAAAGTGTAATTTAATGGTCTGACTCAAGGTTTTTAAGTGACCTTGAGCAGGTTGTCTAATTTCTCTGGCCTGTTTTCTCCTTTGTTATAATGGTTAGGGACCCCCTGAAGTTCCTTCCAGCCCTTAATTTTGGACGAGTGGTCAAATATTGGGAGGTATATCTTATGTGTTGGACCAGAAGGATAATCGTGAAGGACTTTTTTTTAACTGAAGTAGAGTTGACACACCATGTTATGTAAAAACAGTGATTGGACGACTCTGTGTGTCAGATTATGTGAGGAACTTTTTAAAATCACACTATTTAATGGCCAGATTCCTAACTAATCACTTTTTCCCTGAACAGTTCCCAAGATGTTTTGCTCTGAGTCTTAAATTGTATTAATAATCTACTCTTTGGGGGGCCTGGGTGGCTCAGTGGGTTAAGCCTCTGCCTTGGGCTCGGGTCATGATCTCAGGGTCCTGGGATCGAGCCCCACATCGGGCTCTCTGCTCAGCGGGGAGCCTGCTTCCCCCCTCCCTCCCCCTCTGCCTGCCTCTCTGCCTACTTGTGATCTCTTTCTCTCTGTCAAATAAATAAATAAAATATTTTCAAAAATCTACTTTTTTCTCTCTCACAGAGAACAGCTTGATCAGAGGTCATATGTACATTTTGAAAGGAGAGCATGTGCCCTTTTTTTTTTTTTTTTTTTTTAAATCTTCTGTTGGGACAAAAGATCCAAATCTGATTCTTATCACTCTGCTGGCCCATTTTGTACACTCCTCATTTCACTTCTGTTCATTTTTATCTCATTATTTTGACAGTCAAGGATAGTAGCCAAGCATGATGGAAAGTTTATGGAGCCAAATAAACCGAAGTTTAATCCCAGTTCTGCCACTGGATCTGTCGCCTTGATCCATTTGTTTAGAGGCTCAGTTCCCTCCTCTAAATTTGGGATAATGATGTCCTCTTCAAGAATTATTTGTACTAATTAGAGGTAGTGGAGTAGTTAGCATGTAATAGGCATTTTATCAGCATTTGGTAGAATTCTAAACCCATTTTAACCTAAGAATGATCAGACCCACGCTTAAGACTAGGAATGAATGATTTTAGGCAGGTGATGGTTGAGATGGTCTTGGAAGAAATGACCGGTTCTGTCAGGCCACTGTGTTATTTATGGGAAGGGGGTACACTGATTTACCCAGTATTTGTTTCAGCGTGTGCCCGCTGAACTTGGCGCTGGGCCTCAGGTCTGCTACAGTGAAGACCGGTCAGCCTGCTTCAGAGACCGCTGTCCAGCAAGAAGAGACCATTATCAAACCAGGAGGTAGGGTACAGGGTGGTGAGCATAAAAGTAGAGCTGCACAAACCTCTCTCTCTCAGTGAGGTTGATGGCACTTTCTTCGCTTCAGGTTCCTGTGCACGCCCTGGAGGGAGGGAAGTCTCCAAAGAGTGTCCTGTTTTTACAGGGTTTACCTCACACGGCTCTCCACGGTTCAGTTTAAAAGCTGATTATCTTTTGTGAGAGTGAAGATAGTGCGTGCTGTTGGAAACACAGGTGTGGCTATACCCACTGTTTCTACCAGTAGACTTGGAAGGGCCACCTCCCGGTGCTCTCTTAGAATAATAGTGTTTCTGGGTAGCTGGGTGGCACAGTTTCAGCTCAGCTCAGGTCTTGATCTCAGGGTCATGAGTTCAAGCCCCACGTTGGGCTTCACACTGGGTGTGGAGCCTACTTAAAGAAAGAAAAATACCATATTGCTTCTGATCCTACATTCTGTGTTTGGCTTACTGATATCACATGACTTCGCGGCTACATGTTTTTGCCTCTTAAAAGGGGAAACTTTCATCATAGAAAAACTAAGCGAAAAATGTCATTTGATTTGTGAAGAAAGGCTTATCAAGTCCTTCTCAGCGATACGCATGACTGGGGAAGTCACGGATTTCTCATAGGTTTTGTAAGAGGATGCCTGGTGATGTCTTGCTGTCGTTGGCCGCCAACAGAATAACATGTGCCTGTATTTGGGTTTGTTGGCTTTAAACAGAAAAGTTTCCGGGGTACTGATTTCAATATTTCTGATCTCTTCAAGCTGCTCCATTTTGGCATCTAGCTTGTGGCCTTGATTTTGTTCATTTAGAAAGCATTAAATGAATGCTTTCCCCTTTCAAGGTATTGCATCAAGTAGCTAGAGGATTTTCTTAGAAGATAAATATTGTCCCTGTTTCTGATTTATTTAAATAAAGAAAGCGTGTGTGCACAGACATAATCCCAATATGTGAACACAGTGTAGGAGACATGCCATAGGAACCATTAACATGCTTTAGGGGTTCACAGAGAAAAGACTTTTTTTTTTTTTTTTAAGTAGGCTCCACGCCCACTGTAGAGCCCACTGTGGGGCTTGAACTCACAACTTTGAGATCAAGACCTGAACTGAGTTAAGAGTCAGATGCTTGACCGACTGAACCCCCCAGCGTTCAGGAGAAATGAATTCTTGAGAAGTGCTTGTGTGAAATGTAGTAAGGTTTCCTTGGTAATAACCACGTTGTAACATGTGGCATAAATACCCACTGGAAAGAATAGGGGTAGATTGAGGGAGCCTTTGATGTGCTTTCCAGCCTTAAATAGCCAATTCTGTTTGCTTTCACTATGTACGTGCCCCCTCGAAGATCATAGAATTGCCTGAGCGTTGCCCGAAACGCCCTAATTTGTGAGGTAACTGTGACCTGGCAGTCATCCAGGTTAAAAAAAAAAAAAAAATCCCATTAGGAAACTGAGAAAAGTAACATGCCCAGTATGAACAACAGAAGTATTTGGTAGTATGTGAACCATATGGGAATTAAAAAGAGTGGTACCTTTGTATCAATATTTCCATTCAACCAACGTCGATCCATGTTTCCCCTCCTTGGCCTCTTTCATTTCATGCACTGATAGAGGAGTTTTGCTTCCCTTCCGCGGACCCCTGCCCCAGAGCCGTGTCGCTGCTGTGGAACTAGAGGATTGATGTGACGTGGTCCTAAGTATTACCTCAGTGCCACCTGTGTAGTCTTCCAGACAAAGTCAGTCAGCGCGGAAAGTACCTGCCATGACATCTAGACGAGCGTATTTAACATACTCTGAATTTGTCCCACTCAGAAGTCACAGTGAGCCAGAATATTTAGTATGTTGCTCTTCGTTATCTGCAGTTGGCTTTCTGTCCTGACCGAGTCATAGGATTGTCCTGTATTTAAGAGTTTTGAAAGCCTACTCTTTCTGGTGTTGGCGTTTGGGGTTGCACTGAGGTGTGGTAACGAGACAGATTTTTCATGTGTGCTTCTTGGAATTTCTCTTGAAGGTAGTTGCAGAAGATGATTTCTGAAAGTATTTAAACAAATAGTGGGACTAATTGGAATAAATGTAGAGCCTTCCAAAGTGGACACTGGAAAATATTTGGACGTATAAATTTGACTTTTGACCTTTCATTTCTTTGAGATACATACCCATACATATGTGTGGGTGATTATTTGCAGCATAGAACACGAGATACCTCACAAGCTGCGTAGCATCTGGGAGATTTTTGCTCAACCCCTTCCTTGAGGCAGGAAAAAAAAAATGGAGATAATTAGTAGAAAACTGTGAATTATTCTATTGCTTGGAATTTTTTTTGAAGAAGGCTAAATCACTGGAAAAATGTACTTGGTTTGGAGATGTCCCACCACCCCCTTGGTTAATTTGTAAAAATACAGAGCTTAGGGGATCGTAAGATGTGCAATGGAGCCAGTTAAAGGTCTTCTCTATTTATATTCTAGATTCTCTAACTACAGGAATCTAGAATCTTCCAGAAATCATCGTTCTCATTAGGGACTCTTAGTGTAGGGAGGAACTGTCATCTCTATCATGCAATCTGTACCCTTTAATTTGCAAGGAGGGAATTTGAGCCGAGAGCACTCAAAGGGTCTGCCCTTGTTTGCCCAGCTGGTTAATGCCAGAGCCAGGCCTAGGATCCTGAACCCTGGGTTCAGTCTTGGGGTCCAGCCTCTCCCTCTTGCCCACCTGCCTCAGAGATCAGCTCCAGTCACTGCATTCAGCTCCTGAGTGTCCCAGCAGGAGCTGAGGCACCCCGCGAACCTCTCCCAACGTTTCTGCTGATTGCCAGGACTGCACTTACTCGCTGTGGACACCCCTTATGTAGCAGCAGCCCGACAGCTCAGTGACCGCGTTCTGTCTCATTGAGTCCTGTTCTCCCTGCCCTCACCCTGAGAGAAGTCATGGAAGGGCACAGCTGAATCTGTGCCTCGAATCCTGTGTCGTGGCTGACACGCTGTGTGCATCTGCTGCCCGGGGCAGCTGGGGGTGGTGGCGGGGACAGGGACTCTGGGGCACACCCTTCAGCACACTGCCGTCCCCCGTAGATGCTAGCGTGCTTGTGGCTGGAACACGTGCAGGTCATGAGCTAGGGCGATCCGGATGGATTTGAGCGTCCTACCTCCTTGTTGCCTCCTTTCTAGAGCAGGGCCTCTTTGTAAATTCTGTGTGCCTATTCTGGGTTAGCTTCCCTGTCCTGTAATGGAAACTGTTGCCCACCGAGACAGGGGGACTTTAGTTCCAAACAAGCCCACGTGAGTCGCTCAGAAGTCCGGTTAGTCAGATGATGTTTTCTGGCAATCCCACAGGAGAGGAATGACAGGAAAAAGGAGGAACATGGTGCTTGCCGCGTCCTTCACTGGGGCCGCCTCCCAGTAGCCCTGGAAAAAGCTGAATTGTAGGGCCCCCATCCAACGCCCTTCTTCTCTCCATTTCTGTGGAAATAGTAACTTACGGAACGTGTGCTTGTGGTCGGTTTCATTTCTGACATGAGTTTATTTCTTTGCGGTCCTTCCTGATTATTTTGCCACCAACCAAAAATTCTATCATATTCCTTTTCCCCATTGAATCATCTACAATCTAAGCTCTTTTTATGCAGGGGGGCCTGGGGACAGAGAGTAGGTTGGCATCGGGTCTCTCCCTGCCATGCTGGGCTAGTGGGTCAGCTATAGGTCTCGCGGGATTGGACCAAGGCCCGGACCGGTCTGGAGGCCGATGAGGGACAGGAAGCCCTGAAGCCCGCTTGCTGTGTAACCTCCACTTTGTGGGCAGCAGGACATTCATTCTAGGAGGCTCAGGAGTTTTCCTTCTCATTCCACCCCTATGAGGCCAGGGACTGTGGGAAGCCACAGACGGGCTTGTCAGCAGGGAAGCATGGAGAGCATGAACACACAAACACACACACACATCCATGCATGAGTTCCTTACTTTAAACATTTATAACGATTCCAACAATAAATTGTGCTGTTAAAATGCAGTCCTTTCCTGCAGGAGTTACTGTTTTGCATTTCCAAAACTAAATTGAGCCTTCAATTTGTAGACTTGCACTGTTTTGTGCACTGAACACTGTTCAGAGAAACTCGGGATACTGTGGTGGGCAAAAAGAGTAAGAAATATCCCATCCCACAAGAGGCTCTTTTGGGAGAGATGAAGTAATGAAGCAGGAGTTGACACCTGGGTCATGGGAACTCAGAGAAGGAATTACTCATTGTTTAGGCCTCTGCACCAGCGTCCCTCCTACTGTTCACTTTTGGTGGCATTAAGTGGAATACTGCTGAAATGTTTCACTCAAGGGATTTTCCCCTGTTGACAGCATTGCTGGCCTTAAAATAGGGAGTCAGTCTTTTCATTCCAGTTCCAGAAAGTGATGCATGTGTCATGATTGTTTGCCACGAAACAGTTCCTGTCCCTGTCTCCACCATACACAACACAATAGGCTATGTTCCTTCCTAGGAGTCATTAGGTTTCCCTAATGGGATGATCTAAAGGAGAAAAATAGAGCTCTGGCCCTCCTCCCTCATTAGTGCTGAAACCTGGTGCTGTGTCTGCTTCACATCAAAGTCATGGCTTGTTTTTCTGATGGTCTGAGACTGTTCTTTCCTCCTCGAGTCAGGAAAAGGACTTAAATCCTGGTGTTCTTGACATGAAACCTTAATGCACTTGTTGTTGCGGCTGAATCCATTAAAATGAATCCTTGCAAGATGTGAGAAGAAATATTTCAAGACTAGCATAAAATAGAATGTGGAGGGGGACCTGGGTGGCTCAGTGGGTTAAGCCTCTGCCTTTGGCTCAGGTCATGGTCTCAGGGTCCTGGGATCGAGCCCCGCATTGGGCTCTCTGCTCAGCAGGGGGCCTGCTTTCCGCCCCCCCCCCCGCCTCTCTGCCTACTTGCAATCTCTGTCAAATAAATAAAATCTTAAAAAAAAAATAGAATGTGGACAGTGCTCTTAGGTTTGTCTTGTAAGGCAAAGGGTGTGTCCTGTAGGCTTTGGGAAAGTGGGGCACAGCCGACCCCATCCCCATGGTCCTGCAGGCTTCTGTCTTCCAGCATCTTAAGAGATGCTGGACCAATGGTGAACGTGGGAGATTGACATCTGCCCCGTAGTGTCATCATTAAAATGTATCTCTCCCTATTCACTTTGGGTTTAGTCTCATACTCGAAGCTGCTGTGGTTTTGGCTGTCCCTGGAAGAGGAAGGGGTTAGCAAGCTCATCATTGCCTCCTGATCCCAAGTTTGTTTATCCTTCCTTTCTGTTCCTGATGAAGACCTCTACTGCCATGAGTCTTGTTTCTTGGCATGGCTCTCTGGGAAGGAGGATGGGTTAAACAAACAAACAAATACAAAATAATGCATGCCCTTTTAAGAATATGATCTCTAGGGGCACCTGGGTGGCTCTGTTGGTTGAGCGTCTGACTCTTGATTTCAGCTCAGGTCGTGATCTCAGGGTCATGGGAATTGAGCCCCTTGTCCAACTCTGTGCTGGGCATGGAACCTGCCTAAGGTCCTCTCTCCTTCTCCCTTTGCCCCTCCCCCCACCCACACTCTGTCTTTAAAAACAAATAAATAAAATGAACATGATCTCTGAATCAGTCTTGTTTTTGAAAAGGTTTAGACACTCTGGGTTCTCTAGTACAAGCCATTTTGTTGGTAGATAAACATGAAGGTACTTTTGAATTGACTGATGTGAAAAGAGACCTTGATCCTTCCTTTTCAAGACCGTCAGTGGGAGCCTGGAGCAGGAAGGAGGGAGGTAGCAAGAAGGAAAGGGAAGAAGAGCTTTCACTTAGGGGAGTTGGGCAGGGGAAGCAGCAGGGTCACTGAACGGAAAAGTCTCCTGAGAGCGTCTACAACTGTCCAGGCTCTAAAGACTTGACACGAGGCGACCGCTGTGGGAAGACCCAGGCTGCCTGGTTCTTACAGCAGTTGTTGATGAAACTTCTTGTCATTTATCACCCAGCAGAGAGGGGGGAAGGTGGGGATATAAAATGAGATTTTAATAAAAGAAGAAAGGACCAGAAGACTCTACTTCATCTGGAAGGGATTTTATCATAAAACCAATGAATTAAATCTAATGAAGGGAGTGTGGTACAAATCCTTAAATAAGTTAAAAGTGGGACTTGAATTTTTAAAGACAAGCCCCTTACTTTTAAACATACCCAGTTCCTCACAGGAGATGCCAACACTCTTCTCCCTGAGTGGAGCCACTGCTGGGCCACCTATAAGGTAGTAGGACTTGATCAGCATTCATTGCCACAAAACAAATACTCCTTTAGGAAGTTCTTTCTAATAAACAAATAGTAATTAAAACATTTGAGAACTGCATGCCATTGATTTTACTTTTTAACAAGGTGACCTTTTCAAGGTGACCTTTCCTCCTGCCACCCATCAAAAAAGCATGTATATTCTGATGACCAAAGGGAATAGCTGAACCGAGAGACAGCTCAGCTTTGCAGAGAGAGAAAATTGTATGAAGTCTTCTACCACATTTTTAACTTCCATTCCCTAGAGCTGTGTCACCTGCCCCAGGTGTGTAGACCTTCTCGTAATTAGATTAGAACGTTTTCTCTCCATGGAACCTGTGACAAGTGACTCTTTTGGGAATGGCACATGGACATAAAGCCTTCCGTGCTAGAGCTTTGATTTGGAAATCTTTGCTGCAGTATATTTCTGAAATGCCAGTGCTTTTGGCCGGCAAACAGGGGACACAGTTTGTCTTCCGCTTGATGTCTCAGAATTATGTTGACATTGTTGACTGTTATGTGACCAAAATGTCCATCAGTGGACACGAATCCTGCTAGTCATACAGGAACTTGCATTGAAGAGTTACTTGCGTCATTTTATTCAGTTTACCTGTTGGTTGGTCATCCTCCCCAGTCTCTCTTCAGCCATATGGTCACCTAGCAAGTGCCTCCCTGCTAAGTCCTTTCACACGTAGACCATGGATCTTTTCCTAAAGAATTTTATGCACCCGTCAGAAAACCATTTTTGCTTTCCGTTCCTGCTGTAGTTACTCTTAATTTATCAGCTTCATTCAAAATATTGTGAAATGGTTTGAGCTTCACTTCATCTGTAACTAAAGGCATTGGCTTCCATGCAGTCTCTTAAACTAGAACTTTCATCCCAGATTATCACCCCATCCCCCACCACCAGCCCTCTTTTTTTTTTTTCTTTGTCAAATTTAACCTGTCACTTCAAACTCTGATTGAGAGGGTTCATGTCCTCATCCTTTCTCAGCTGGATTCTTTAGTTCTTTCTACCTTATAAACTCAGCAGTTCCAACTTTTTGGACTCAAGATCCCGTTACACTTTTAAACATTATCAGAAACTCCAGAGAACTTTTATTTGTATGGGTTATACCTGCATATATTTACCACAGTAGAAATTAAAACTGAGACATTTAAAAAGTATCAATTCATTTATAAAACAGTAACAGATCACTACTTGTTACTATGAAGGGCCATGTTCTTACGGAAAATAAGTTCCAAAAAAAAATTAGAAGAGTGGCATTTTAATCTAATTGGTTTTAATATAACTTCACCCAGTAGAGAACACTTGGATTCTCATAGCTCTTATGCATTTAACTTGTTACAGTATGGTGTTTGGTTGAAGAAAACAAAGAAAATCTAGTATCAAACAGATACATGCTTGTAAAAGGGAGGAATATTATAATCATCTTCTCAGATAATTCCATGTTTTTATTTGCTACCAGGTCAGAACTGACAGATGATAGGCTCTTAAGAGTTATTTGCAGGGCTCCTGGGTGACTCAGTGGGTTAAGCCTCTGCCTTCAGCTCAGGTCATGATCTCAGGGTCCTGGGATCGAGTCCTGCATCAGCCTCTCTGTTCAGCCTCTCTTTCTCTCTGCCTGCCTCTCTGCCTGCCTCTCTGCCTACTTGTGATCTTTCTCTTTCCATCAAATAACTAAAATCTTTTTTTTTTTTTTCAGAGTTATTTGCAGTGTAGAATCTGAAGTCATATGGTTGAACTTTTTATCCTCTGACTCTTTAAAAATCCACTGGTCTGCCTTGTACTTTAGTGGATCTTTTAGCTGGGCATGATTTTCTAACCGAATGGATCAGTCATTGGGGAAGTACAGATTCATTGAGTAATGTACAACTCTTCCAAATGTTGAATGTCTTTTTCATGTTCAGTATCAGAAAATCGCCTTTGTTAAAATTACCACCAGTCTCATCAGAAATGGCTTTAAGTATCGGTAAATTTGGCAGTTTCACAGTGGCAAATACAAGTTTTCCAAAATTTTCAGTTTTCACTTGAAAGTCTGAATTTTATCATCAGCAGTAAAGATTGCCAGTTGTTTATCTGGAAAAACAGGTTCACTTTGTTCATTTCCAAGAAAATACCCAAGTTCTGAATAAGCATCATTCGTTTGCCCGTCTTTCAAGTAAAAATGTTGTTCCATGAGAAAGGGGGCTAGCTTAGCCCACAACTTAAGACTTGCACGAGTGAATTTCCTCAAGATAACCATCATACCTGGTATGCAGAGCATTTTCTGAATACTTCCCGTTGGTCACATGGAAGATTAAAGAGATATGTACCTAAAGATTGAAATGTAATGAAATTAATGTTTACAGTTTCATCAAGGACGTTCTGTATGAAAATATTTTTGTTTTTTTTCCAAAACTCTGAGTGTATGGCAGTGAATGCTGTAATGACCCCTGGTTCACCTTGGTGCTAACACTGCCTTGATTCTTGATCCTTAAGACCCATTAGCACATCAATATCAACAGAGCAAAAAGGGCAAATAACATATTAGTAGTACCTTGAAAATAGTTGTGACCCCGCAGATACCCTGAAAATGCCTCTGGGACCCTCACGGTTTGGTAGACCACACTTTGAGAACCACAGCTCTAGCTTATGTTACAGATTCTTGCTACAAGTAAATCAGATTAGTGCTTTAGTTTTGTTTTTTTTTTTAAGATTTTATTTATTTTATGAAAGAGATCACAAGAAGGCAGAGAGGCAGGCAGAGAGAGAGAGAGAGGGAAGCAGGCTCACCGCTGAGCAGAGAGCCTGATGGCGGGACTCGATCCCAGGACCCCGAGATCATGACCTGAGCCGAAGGCAGAGGCTTAACCCACTGAGCCACCCAGGCGCCCTGAAGCTTTTAAGTGATGTTAGCAAGGTTAAAAAACTGATTTAATGAGGGTGACAGGAGTTGTACCTAAAAATCAGGTGGAGAAGAGGAGGCTCTTCTTCATTGATAGCCCACTAATATGAGTATTTAGGATTGAACCAAGAACTCTATCTATGTAGAGTTTGGGGAATTGCCTCTGTAGTGAACTAAAACAGAACAAAACTTCTTCCGGTTCATTGGTTTGAGAATTGAAGAAGAGCCATTAGAATTCAGACCTTGGAAAACTGCACTTGTATGAAAGAGAGGTGGTAACAGTCAGCCTTATTAACTAAAGCTGTGCTCTTTGGAAAACCAGTAATGCCTGTTGTTACAGCATCCTCGTGGGGTAGGCAGAAGAGACATACTGTGATAGACTTACACGTGGCAGAGCGAGGCCTCCTTGTGTGTCCTGCTCAGTGCTGGGAGTGCAGGGGAGTAGCCTGCTTCATTAGCTGTATTGTCCTTGACATAGCGAGCGTCTTGTCAGTCCTGTGCAGTCTCCTGAGCCCTGAACACATACACACAGGCACATCATTAAAGAAAGTACCAAATGCTTCCTTGAAACTTAGTCTTTAATAATTCACCATTTTGTGTAGAATGTTGTTTTCACAGTTTTACTGGGAGCAGTTCCCTTTTTTCAGCATTTGCATTAAAAACATTTATGTTCCAAAAAGAGACATCTGCGTTTTTAGAAAGGTATGGGGTTCTATCAGTCTGTTGTGAATTATGAACAAATAAAAATCATTATGTATTTAGTCCGACAGATCTCCAGAATGGCCTTACAGAACCTCAACTGTAGTTTATATTTCAAAAAGCCGTTCAGGGTAGGCTGAGAAGTTCTACTTGCTGATGAATTTCCGTTACGTCCCGTTTAGTGACAAAGTCTAACTACTCATGCCCTTCGTTTGCAGTGAGCAGAGTCGATGCCTTTTCTCTAGTGTCTGTCTTCGTGCCAGAAATGCAGGGGTTATTCAGATATATGAATGAGAGGAGCTTCTGCATCCACGTTGCCTGTACCAGTTTGCTCTCCTGAGAGATGGGTCACCTTGCCTGAAAGATCTTCAGAGGGAGAGGCGGATGATTAACATAGTCACGTATTCACCGTTGATTGCTAAGGCCTGGAATCTATAGGAAGTAAGAGAAATAGGAGAGCTCTTGCGCGAAGGGACTTGTACAGCAGCTGCCCAGATTAGTGTGATCATTGACGGGTGCTGTCAGTGGGGTAGGAGTGTTAACGCAGTTCTGAGAGTCGGCTCTCTGACTGAGGTGCTTCGTGGAAGCATCGTGAATGGGATCACAGAGGAAGCGGTTAAAGACTTGGCCGGTTTTGCAGAGATGGGAAGACCAGGAGGCCAGGGATGCAGTCAGCCAGGTGTAAAGTCTAGTCTGGACGCTGGGTGGTGAAAGCTGACTTGGGTGGCTGCAGTAGAAGAGTCTTAGAAGAGGTGAGATGTCATCATTCTGGGCTTTTCTCCCAGAGTCACCTTTGGCTCTCCCTAGAGCCAAATGCTCCTTATCCCCGAGGGTCACTCTGGCATTTCAGCCTTCTGGATGGAGACTGTTCAGGGACACTGTAAATTCGGTCCAAATTAGGCATTTGGGGATTGGCCAGGAAAAATCTATAAATATCTGTCTTTTCTTACTCCTTTCCCTTTGCCTCAGATGAAGAGAGTTTTTCTCTCCGCCCCCCCCCGCCCCCCGGTCCATGCCTCCCCCAAGGCTAATAATTCTATCTTCTGAGTTCCCGGTCCTTTCTTGACCTTTTTAAAGAATTGCTTCTCCATAAAGCAGCGCGGCATTGAGAAATTCAGAAGTTTCTTTGGTCTTAGTGTCTGGGGAGGCTACCTGCCTTCTCCACTTACACAGAAAAGACTCCCCCCACCCCCTCTGCTTCTTTTTCCCAGGATACAAATGTCTTCAGAGGGAACCTAGTAATCTGATTCCAGGCAAAGGTGTTTGGGTCTTTAATTTCCAGCTTGAGTCAGAATCCATCAGTTACTTGGCTTTGCCTTCCATACGCGCTTGTAGGCTGCCTTCAATACTTCTCTCTCTCGCTCTCCTTTCTTTCTTTTCTTTCTTTCTTGATAAATTAGGCAAAAATGTATTGATGATAATAAAATTAAAATATTACAGCAACTAATACTTAGTACTCATGCCTCAGGCACTTACAACATAATTTACATGTATTAATTCATTTATTCCTCATAGCTACATTTTCTTTGATGCTTTGTCTTGATGGGTTTTGCCCGCATTTTATAGGTGAGAAACCAAGGAAAAGAAGGTTCATACAGTGTGCCTGAGACAGTCTCACTGCAGGGTTGAGGACTGTCGTGCGGGAGTGTCGCTAGCCAGTGAGCCGCCCCTTCACTTCTGCCACGTACTGTAGGGGACGTCTCAGCCTGTGTGGCTTTCAGTAAAGGGCCACCCCACCACCCCGAAACATATTTTTGTGCTGCCATCTCTTCTGACACAAATTCTTACAGTTTCATCTGAGGTAAACCGTTATGTTATACTTGTACAGAACATCAAAATATCTGTTCTAGTTGAATAAAATTATTAAATACAATCTCCAAATGGTAGTGTATAAATGAACAAAACCAGATTTATTCTTTTGGGAATGAGCGAATGCCAAAATAGACCTGGCAGTTGCATTAAAAAGTAGGGGATTTTTTTTTTTTTTTCTCGAAGGATTTTTCTCTTTTTCCTTTGTTTTGACTTTTGGACAATTGATAAAAAGAGCAAGTTATACCTCTGTATTTCTTTGGAAGGCATGACTGTATGGTGGTGTGTGTTTGCCTGGAGGGATGAGGGAAGTATTCCATGGGAAGCTGAATCATTTCTTGGCTTGTCTGACCGAGTGACTATATTAGGGCTATTCTTTTTGCCATGAAGTGAAAAATAAGAAGAGTAAGTTGAGTAATTTCCTGAAGTAATACATTTGCATTTTATGTGGAATACAAAATTTTCCTAGGGGCATGGTTATTTTGAATATTAAGTTTTCACGTCTGACCAGGGCTTTAAACTCTTTTAGACTGCACACCTTTTCTGTGTGTTAACACTGACAAAAAAATTTGTTCTCTTGTTGTTCAGTGACTAAATCTAGTCGGCCATTGGAAAAGTCTAAGGAGTATGACTGGTAATAAATGAGGACATGCTCAGTTAGTCATCCATCCTTTGGGTGTTTGGTGCCATTTTTAGGACTCTGCAAGAGAAACCGAAGAAGTGCCTGTTGCCTTTAAGGAACTCACCGTCTACTTAGAGTCAAAGTAAGCATCAAGGAACAGTGCAGGGCAGAACGCTGGAAAGTGAGTGCCTCAGAGTTCAGGACTATCGAAGTTCAAGGCATAGAGTTTTAAGGTGGGTTAGAGTAGGCAGAGAGATTCCCTACTGAAGAAGGTAGGATTTAAAGGGTGACCTTTGGCTAAGGTGGAGTCATGAGGTGTAAGGGATTCTATAAGCCACACCTGTTCCTAAGAGCCAGGGGTGTTGAGGTGGGAAGAACCAAGTTCTAATTGTGGAAACTTAAGAGACCAACTAGATACCTGTCTTGAGGGGTATAGTAGCTAATGAGACTGGAGGGGACAGTGTAGCGGTACGACATCCAGACCAGGGAGATTAGGCTTGATGAGGCCAAAGACCTTTGTAGTGTCTTCCTGAATTACAGCACAAGCCGTCTGGCTTCTCTGCTCCAAAGTCCTTGCTGGCTCCCACTTGCCTCTGAGTAGAGTCTACTTGTTGGCATGACATCATATGCTTTTATAAGCTAGGTGGTTAATGTTTTCCCAGGCTAAAGTTCCAGCACTCCCCTAAAGGATTTGACGGCCGTTCCTCCGTCATACCTGCCACTCATCGACACCTGCACCCTCACTCACACTGTTTAAAGACAACACCTGTCTCCATAGAATTTTTCTGCCTCATCAGTTCAGCCAGAGATCCTCATTCCTTTGCTGGAATTCTGCATTTCATTTGTACCACCCATGCCAGTCTCATGTTTCTATTTCATGTTACTGTCCCTGCCTTGAGGTTCCAGGAATGGCTCCTTTATCTTTATAGCTCATAACACCTTACAGAGCACCATAACTACAGCAGGCATTTAAATATTTGTTGAAGGGGTAAATGAATTTTGTTAATATTCACTAGTTCATCACTAACTGGCCATGACATGCTAGTGATGACAAAATCCCATTAGGAAATTCTGATCTGTAAATGTCATTGTTGTTTCCCTTGATCTCATTGCCTTTGTTTTATAGAATGAAGTTTGTTCTTATTTCCATAGATGTTCATATGGAAAGGGAGTTTCTTGTTGACTTTTCCCTTCTTTTTCCATTTCCTTGCCAAAACACTGTGCACCCTCCTTACCTCCTGTAGCTGCTGTGAAGCCCTTGTTCATTCCTAACCAGGATAGCAGTGCGTGTGCTCAAGTGTTCTGTTCTGATCTCTAGGACAGAATCTCTTGGAAAGAGTTGAAAGTACACAAAAAAATGGGCATACATGTTGCATAGAACTCACTTTGTGTTCTTGGTCCTTTTTCTCTGTTAATGCTTCATTTACTTCTCAGCAAGTTTTTTGCAATCTAAAATATTTTATTACCAGGTTAGCAATCCTATAGCAACCATTATGGAAGGATTCACTAAGATGCTTTCTTAGTAGGAAAAGTATCAAGAGTTAGGAAAAATTGAGTATACGGACTGAGCCTAAATGTTTCGTTGTGAAATGGTAGACTGTTTAAATCCAGCTCTCATCACTCTGCTACCCCAGAGCTGCCCTACCAGTCCGTAAAAACATTAGCAAAATCCAAGTGTCTTACTCGCTGGACCGTTTTACAGCACTTGACATTGTTTACCCTTCTTTCTATGAGATATTTCCTTCTTTCAGTGTCCGTGGTGTCCCATCTGTGTGTTGATTCCCAAATCTGAATGCTCAGTCCCAGCCATTCCCTGGGCTCCGGATGCATGCACTCGCCCGTTTACCCGGGCTCTGCGTGGGTATCTCTGAAACCCTCAGATTCTCTGCGTCTAAAACCGGCGGATCGTCTAATTGCTCCCTGCCACCGCCTTGTGCTCCGTTCTTCTGTTTATCCGGTCACCCAGGGCAGAGTCCCAGTCAAGCAACACTTCTTTCTCCCTCTCTCCTCCCACCCCCAGTGCCTGTTAAAAAAGTAAATACCTTCAGACTCCCACTTTCTTCTCCTGGTCTCCACATTCATCACCCGGATTCACACCTCCTCTGCCTCTCATCTTCTCCCTCCTGTCTATGGAGCGTGCTCCAAAAAAATCATCTTTTTGAAATGCAGAACTGATCGTGCCTTTCCCTGCCCAACAGCCCGCAATGGCTTGTTCTTGTTGCCGTGGTTCAGAGTTTTCAGTACAAGTCGTGTGTTCATCGGGAACTCGCCTTTTTCTGCGGCTCAGGCCTTATCCTTTGTCACTTGCTGTTTCTCGCCTCTGGGCCTTCACACCATATCCTCTGCCAGAGCCTGTACCCAGCATGCCTCCCTAGCTCTCCCTCCTGGGGCTCCCCGCAGCGCCACGCACGCAGCTCTCACCCGGGGAGCTCCTGCTGCTCCGTCGGGCCTCAGGTTAGTCAGCATCGCCCAGCAGGCCTCTCTGGGCCCGGGAGTGGGTTACACCTCGAGGCAGATGTTCTCTCAGAGGTCGAGTGCCCTGTGCTCCTCTGTTGGAACACTTCTCACCCATTATCGTGACTCCTTCCTGTCTCACTGGCTGCTGTATCTTCAGCGCTAGGCATGGGTATTCAGTAAATATCTGTCTGTTTCACTTCATTTTCCGAAAATCTCGTTGAAGGTTTAGGTCAGCGACACGTGGAGTTGTAGTATACAATCACAACAACATTATGAATTTTCCATGTGAAATTTCTTGGTTTAAGTTGCTCCTGATACTAAATTTGCCATTTTTACCATTCTGAGCATTCCATGTTTTTAAAATACTAATGTATCTTAAAGCCACATTCTTTGGATAAATTAAAAAATTCTTCTTCAGAATACAGAATATTTGGTATCCTGACATAGGTGCAGTTTATTATATGTCACTTACGCCTCAGTAAAGGCGCTTAAAAATCATTGAAGTGATGGGGGTGCCTGGCTGGTGCAGTTGGCTAAGCATCTGAGTCTTGATTTTGGTTTAGCTCATGAACTCTCAGGGTTGTGAGATCGAGCCCCCCGCATTGCATTCCATGTTCCGTGTGGAGTCTGCTTCAAGTTTCTCTCTCCCTCTCCCTCTGTGCGTCCCCCTTCTCTCTGTTTCTCTCTCACAAATAAATAAGTACATCTTTTAAAAAAAGAATCACTTAAGTGATAACTTGAATATTTTTCAAGGTCTGGCTTACCACCTGAAAGTTTCATCTGAACCTTGTGCTTGTAAATGTGTATATAGACTGCTTGGGTGGGGGAAATGGCAGAAGTGTATTTGGATGGCTCTTTAACAGTACAATTAGTGTGTTAAAGAATAAGAGTGTGCGGAGGGTGCATGTTCTTTTTACTCTTAAGGCTTTGAGGGGGAAAGAGGTGCTATTACTGACAGTTATTTCGCTCAACTAAGAGTTGGTAATTGTAGGATTTTGAATTTGGCAAAATTTCTGCATGTGAGAAGTAGTTCTTCCACCATAAGGAAGAAAAATTAGAGTAGCTTTTGTTTTTTGTTGTGGCAGTGCTGCACTGTCTTACGTGATGTGGTCGTATTGATCATGCTACAAATAAATGTTGCTAGAAGACTGAGAAATAACAGTGAGTAGGATTTATAGTTTGATGTGACTGTCTTTGGGAGCTGGTTTTACATACAGCACACAAGTGCATGGGGTGATGATCTAACGGTGCGCTGCTTGGGAGCGGTCTCAGTTCTCCTTTGAGTAGGGTCACTGGACGGGCTCAGCAGGAGAATGCTATTGAGCTCGTATGTGTTAATTTCAGCAAGAAATGTTACAGATTGTTGCATATAGTAAAGGAGATGAAGAAGTGGGACTGGCAGTTCAGTTGGCTTTGTAGCTGGTGGAACAGCATCAGGAATGCTGGTTGCTGCTCTGCCATCCTTCCGGGGCGGCTTTGGGGCAAACCCTGGGCCTCCACTGTTAGCCTTGTTCCAGCTTTACCAATGACACACGGCTTGGAGGGACAGCTGTTACTGCAGCGACAGAATCTAGGTTCAGGATGCCGTTTTAGGCTAAAGTGATAATGAGAGTGTAGAAGGGGAAGATGTAAAGTGGGTTTTTATATAAAACCACAAGGTATGGAACATCTGTTTCAGTATGGAGGAGACCTGTTTTGAGTCCAACAGGAAAGGTACAGGAAGCGAGCTTGTTTCGTCAGAGGCGCATATCCTTGTAGACGGTGGTCATCGTGTTAAGACGGCCAGTTTGATCTTAATCACCCCAGGGTGTGCGGTCACAAGGCCCACCCAGAGCCATCAGGCAGCCAGCAGTTGTGGTGTGTGATGTAGTCGTAATGATCACTACGATCAAGTGTGATCCAGGAGAGAAGCTCTGAGGAGGGCGTGAGTCGTGATGGGAATCTTCAGATATTTAAAATGCTGCCTCACCATAATACTTGTCCCAAGGAGAACAAGTAGGATTAGTAGATCTGTTCATTCTGAGGAAGACCTAGCTCGCGGTTGTCAGTATTCAGACTAAAGTCCCTGTGTTGGATGCGTTCCTTCTGATTTTTGTAATGGATTACTAGAGTGAGAAGCTGTTGAAGGGAAATGTTCAGTATTAAAATGTTGACAAAGAAGTCAAGTCTGTTTAATGTAATAATACACTTTCTACCTGTACTTTCTAAAATTAGGAACGATTTGTCGTTTTTATTGAAAAAAAATTTTCAGTCCTTTGGCATTTCTGTAGAATCTTAATATGAGAATATCAATATGAGTAACAAATTCCGAGTTTTCTTTCCTCAAATTTTTTTTTTAAAGATTTTATTTATTATTTATTTGACAGACAGAGATCACAAGTAGGCAGAGTCAGGCAGAGAGAGAGAGGAGGATGCAGGCTCCCTGCTGAGCAGAGAGCCTGATGCGGGCCTCGATCCCAAGTCCCTGAGACCATGACCTGAGCCGAAGGCAGAGGCTTTTAACCCACTGAGCCACGCAGGCGCCTCTCTTTCCTCAAATTTGAACTTATGTTTTTTCAACGATAGTTGTATTTCTTTAACTATGGGGGATTGCTCAGGGCAAAATAAGATGCATAATGAAAGGAAAGAGGATTTACAGAGTTGAGGGTTAAGGGAGGCTCACGTTGTTAGCTGTACGACCTGACACCACTGGCTGCGGCTCGGAGTCCACCCCTTCCTTGCTTGGCTGCCAAGTGGGCGAGAACCTTCAAGCTCCTGAGGAGGAGTCAAGGAGACGGCAGGTGACGCGCCTGGCAAACAGCAGGTACTCAGGACACATTGTTACTAATCACTGTTGCCGCAGAAGAAGCTGTCCTGTCACTACTTTTCCACCCGCAGTTATCATTCTGCCATCTCTCGCTCTTCCCAGTCCTTTAATTTCACCAGGCTGGTGGCAGATTTAGTAAAAGTCAACATTTGTGGACTTGTTCCTGCTGAGAACTGTCTCCCCGGAGGAGCAGAAGTTTGTGAAGAGACATTTTTAAAGCTTTGTGACTATTTTTCTTATATTCTTCCATCTTAGTTTCTTTTTGCCATTGTTAATTGGGGGCAGAGAATCTGCTGCCACCGGCTGTATGGTCTTAGGGTCTCTTCCTGCGAAGACACTAAGGGCTTCAAGTGGGGGCGCTGCTCTGCTGCCACCCACGCCAGGCGAACTGGAACTGCTACGGGGCTGCCTGCCGGCCTCCCTCTTCTCCGAGGTCTCTTCACCTTCTTGGAATCCCCAGATCTGTTGGAGAAAAGCCTGGGGGACGAGGACAGGAGGCCTCCCTCTCCTGGACCAGTGGTGCTCCAACACCTCAGTTGAAATTAAAAAGGAAATCCCAGAGGGAAATAGTGCTTTTACAGCACTGTCAATAATTTCCTTCTCTCTCGTCCCAGTCAGCTGTCATACATGAAGGACTCTGTTATTCCAAGCAGGCAAGAATTGCCCAGGTGGAGGTGTTTTATCTGTGTTCTAATAAATTTTGCCACCAACAAACGGGTAATTCTGGGTGACTCACTGTTTTGAAGTTAATGAAATCACAGATAAATGAAAATTAACTGTGGTAGACCTTTCCTTCCTTCTGATTACACGTGAAAAGTGGAGGAGGAGAACATAGTGATGCAAGAATCCACTGTATGTTCTCTGCAGCTGATTTTGAGAGAATTTCTCAATTCCTTTTTCTTTCTCCTCTGCATCTGCCCACATCCTCTGAGCTATATGGCAGGTGATGATTTCTAAGTATCAGCTGACCGTATCCAATCAAGAAGGAGCTTCCTATCGTACTCATCCCCTGTCATATTTCAGTTCTGGAAACCCGGGTCCGGAGAGGCCAAGTCGCCATCCCACATTGCTCAGGGAGGCAGCAGCACACCAAGGAACAGAAAGAACCCTTGATTTTCACCCTGGTACCTTGTGTTCTTGCAGGGACCGAGCTGACTGTTGGGAGGGATCGGTTAGCCGTGCCCAGTCTCACGCTGATGCTATATGTTCACTTTGGGGTTATAGGGAAAATACTTAGTAGAAGTAGACTCCTCCCCCCTCCCCCCTCCCCTCACCTCCCTCGGTGCTTACTGGTGCTTACTGGCTTTCGGTGTTCTGTTTGGGTCATTAGCATCCCCACTAGGTGGTGTCCTAATTCAGAAATTTGACTGTGGGGCCTTGAGACTGGGCTCTGCTCTACCTAAGTGAAAGGAGCTGAAGACACCTGACCCATAAGAATTACTTAAATAATTTGGATAAGGTGTTAGATCTTGTAATTAAGTAAATGAAGGGAAAATTTAATCTGTGAACAGAAATGCTGTAATTAAATTACAATGCATAAAATATTCTGGAATCTTTAAGAACTTTTGTTGGTCCTGTGGTATGAACAGAGTAAAGGACTGGTTGCTTCTCTTGAAGAATTTGGGACTCCTTTTGTGGATTGAGAGTGGGATGGAGGACACAAAAGGGAGATACAATTAATCTTGTAAATAACTACTGTGGTGGTAAGGGGCTGGAAATAAGTATATTTTACTATAAGTTCCCAAAATTTAAGAGAAGGGAGGATTTTCTCAAAACAAAAATTTGTAGCTCTTAACTCTGGTTTGGATATAAAACGATTGGTTGCTGTGTTTCAAACTCCTAACAGAATAACTGTTCAGTGGTTCCAGATGTTTTTGATAAAAGCTTGGAATTGTCACAGCAGCAGCCAAAGCACAGGACTGCGGATTCTGTCTTCTGTGGAAAGTGCTGAGCGGATCCAGAGGGGAAAGCAGAACAGACGTGCGCCCCCTTCCCTCCCCACCACGAGTATTTGTTCCCTATCCAGAGTGTTCATCCTAGAAGAAACAACATAGAAGGACAGTTCTAAATCTTTGTAGTAGGTTTCTGTGTGCAGAAGGAGGAGGAAACCTAGATTTCCAGCCTCTGGCACAAAGTCAGCAGATTGCCAGAAATAAAAAGGTTAGTTAGGTCTCAAAACATTTCAGGCAATTGCATGATTTTGAAGCTGGTTTCTCTTTAATTCCATAACGTCTTGAGGACAGAGACCTTGTTATTTGTTTGCCTTCCCTGCAAGGCGCAGAGTATCTGTTAAGGCAATACAGATTGTGTGCATTTAAGTCAGTGAGCACTTAGATGGGGTTGGGAGTCGGAAGCCTCTCTGGTGACTGAGCATCTCTGGTCCCCTGAGAGATGCCTGGGAACCTTGCAAGCAGGAAACATTTGCTTCTAATTAAAACAGAAGGGAGTGGCAGGAGGAATAAACCATGTGGAGGACAGAGGGGAGCTGGCCTTATATTCATACGGAGAGGAGGGGGTTTCTGAATTACAGCTTGATGAAAGTTCATACAGAAGAGGTGATAAAACTAGCCATTTTCCCAAATCCTAAAGCCTGAGGGGTCTTCGCATTTGTGCTGTGGACCTCAAAGTCTCAAAGTATTTGTAAGGTCCTGGCCAGGTTCCCACCCTTTTATTAAGTCTGAGCAACAACTTTATTTACAACTTTTTAATCTTTCTCTAATCATCCCGTTTCTACTGTTTTCCATGCTCACTCTAGTGAAAAGCAACATCTGTTTCACTGTTAGTGTTGGTAATATCACAGAGCCAGGGCTCACGGGGGAGCATGTGGGGAGGGGGAGGCGGTCCACCTGCCTTGGATGACACAGGGGTGGGGATCGGGGCTCCGCATTGGGCACAGCTAGGGCCGCAGTGTAGTGGTAGGTGAGGAAAGGTCTTGCTTTCTCATAGGGTTTGCTGCACTTCCCTCCTTTGGCTGGTTAGCAACATGAACGCCTGGCCTGAGGAAATGGTGACTCATCAGACCTTCTCCACCCCTTTCATAAAACTCCTGAAAAACCTTGTTACCACCTCTGTTGGCAATACTCTGTTTTGAACTGTTTGAAATCTCTTTTCTTCCTCTCTTGTGTGGTATCTGAAGACCCTCACTCACCCTCTTCAGGTCTGGCTGAGGACTCCCCTAGCCCCTTGAGGAAAATAGTGGCAGCCTAACGCTCCTAAAGGATAAGATCTTATTCTTTGCTTTCTCCACTCTTTTCCCCCCTTTTTGCTTCCCTCAGTTCCTTCTTTTCCCCCTCCCAGACCACTTACCAACCAAGCCGAGAGGGTGTCTGAAGTAAGGATAATGCTGGAGTAGGCTGCCCGGAGGCTGTGGCACAGGGTAGGACTGCGGGGGAGGGCGTCTCAGCAACAATGAAGTGACAGAGCCAGGCAGAGGCTCAACCAGTGCCCGTGAAAGCCCTGAAGGGGGAAGTGGTCCCAGCCTAGGTGACCCTCCTCGCTCAGAAGTATTGACACATGGACCCATTCATTCTGCTCCTTTTTTCTTGAATTGTCTTTAAAGCCCCTTCTGTCACTCATTTTCTGCCCCGTCGACCCTTTGCCCCCCCCCCCCCGCAAAAAAAAGGCCAAAAGAATGAACCATTCTTGAAAGATTTTTAAACCATATCAGGCACTTTTGTAGCCACTTCTGGATTCTAGAGACATAGCCCTGAAATACTTGGCTAACATTTTTCTCATATTAAATCATGGGCTTGCATTTGGCAGGGAGCTGCGTGTGCGCCTTGGGTAGTTTCCATTTTCTATACTTCGTGGAATAGATAAGTATGTTGTACTTGCTCGTGATGTTTAGGATGACATCCTCCCCCTTTTATTATCGCGCTGCTCGGACATCAAAGCGTTCGAGTTGCATCTTGCAGTGCCTGACAGAGCCTTTTTCATAGGGGACAGTGTGAGGAGGAGGAGGAGGAGGAGGAGGAAGTGGGTTGGAAAAGGAAGCCTTGTTTTTCTCTTCTCCGTCTGTGGATGAATCATGTTCCCACTGCAATTAGGTTTTCAAGCCTCCAAGGCTGCTGGTGCGGAGCTGAAAGGGCAAGTAGTGACGTTCCTGAGGGTGAGGGAGAAGGGGGGCTGGGGTAGGGAAGGGCCAGCGCCCAAGGAGGGAGGAGGGAGGAGAGCAGGAGGAGTGGTCTTTCTTTTCGCCTTTCCTCTGCTGTCAGTAGAGATTTTCAGCTGAAATCAGAACCAAGCCCCACTGTCTGGTGAGCAAGAGGCCGACTCCATGGACTCTACTTTGAACAGAATCTCCAAGCTTCTACTGGTTTTTGGTTTGGGTTTTTTTTCTATAAAGGAAAAAATTTACCTTCCTTCTCTCTTCTCTCTCTCTCTCTCTCTTTTTTCTTTTTGTAAGCAGGAAGAGAATTTAATGAGAAAATGAGAATGTTTTCATGCCGTCCCTTTGAAATAGAGTTGTTTTACCTTTTTCTCTCTTTCATTTTTCCTGACAAAGTGCAGACTGGATTTTTATTGCCTGCTTTGGGTTTTCCCCCCACGTGCGTCGGCCATTATGTGTAGCCTGTTCATTCTTAATTTTCTACTGGAGTTGTCGCCAGTGATGGAAACACTGCACGCTTCTCTTTCACTCGGGATCTGCATAAAGTAGAACATCAGGAGGCACTTGCTGTTTATATTATGAATTACAAATTTATCACCCCGGTGCTCTGAAGTCACCAGAAAGTCTTTCATCCATTCAAGGAATTGGATTCCACTTGGTTTCTTTTTAATCAATTTTGGACCCTTTGAGGGTTTTATAGAGAGAGGAGTTTGGAAGGCACAGATCTCCAGCTCAGCGTGCGAAATTTGGAACTCTGGACTTGGGGGAGTCAGTTTGAACAAAAATGTATGAGCGGCACAAGAGGCGCTACAGTCTGTGTGACATCTCCAAGGTGGACAGGACAGTGGATGTGGTGTTGCTGAAGGTAAGGGGCCACACCTCCCAGAGCCCACAGCTCCCAAGCGCCTTTATCTCTTCGCATCCGGTGACTGAGTGCCTGGCTGCCCTGTCTGGGGAAAAGGGCTGAGAGGATGTGTGAAAAGTCAGGAACAGAGGGGCGAGGTTGATGATTCTAAGGTTCTCGAAAGAGTATCTGAACAGAGACTATGGTGCGGGGCTTAACAATCAGTCTTAAGCCGCACTTAAACGGTTGAGACATCATTTTGTTTGCTTTAACATGCGTTCTTAAGCTCAGGAGAACCTCATACTCCTGAAAATCACAGCGGGAGAAATTCATCTTCAGAGTTGCTCTTTCCTAAGATGCCTCTGTCTGTCCCTCTATCCCTGTTATCCCCGCCCGCTCACCCTCCCCTGCTCCAGCCCCACCTGTCTGGGCATCGCTCTCTGTTGGTCTCCTTCCTGCCTTTTCTCTGAATCTTTCCTCTCTCTTGTCTTCTGCTGTCTCTTGTAACTCTGTAGGGGCATGAAGGACACTTTTTCCCTTTGGAGGGGTCTCCAGCCTGTTTATTAAGTTGCAGAGTGGTGCTCCCGCCTTGGTTTGACCGCTTTTCGTGGACTCTGTTGGTAGCTGTATTTGTTTGCTTGGCGTCAGTGATGTCGGTGTCTAAGCAGGATGGGGGTGGAGACTCCGAACGGCTAATTGCTCACAGAGGGCGTCCTTGAATCTAAAATTAGTAAGGACTCTTCCAGCCATAAGATGGGAGTCTGGGAATGTTGGACGACTCCAGGAACACTTTTTGGAAGTTTAGCGATTTTCTGGCAAAGGCAGGGGAAATTGGAAGTCGACCAAGTGCTTCACAGATGCCAAAGAACCTCAGTACCTGAACTTGGGAGAGTATAAAGCCGGTGGGGTGTGGGCGGATTGGTAATGTGTCGCCCTGGTCAAGGAGATTTTGGAACTGTGTTATCGGTTTATCAATTCAGTTTATTACTTGAGACTTCCTAAACTTTTTCACTGGTCCATTGAGGCCCAGAAATGGGTCTAGAAGGCTAGTCACAGAAACCAGTGTCATACACCGTGGATGAGGGGCCAGGTAGGAGTCGTGATTTGTGACAGAGTGGTGTCCCTGTCCCTTCTGATTACGGCCAGGTGCTTGTCCGACTTGCCAGGCCTAAGCTGAGAGCAGTTTGGAACTTGGCCTTTTGAACATGTTCCAAGATGTAATCAATTTTAGTTCCTCCGAAATGTGATTACCTCTATGAAAACACAGTGGTGTTTTAAAATTTTTGTCCTCAAAGAAATATTATTTAGGAGAGCTCAGTTTTTAGGACCTTTATACTCTTGACTCTTGATGATCTTAGATTTTACTTGTCTAAGGAAAGAGAAAGAAGCGATAAAAGGAGGGAGGGTAAGAGCATCCCAGTCTGGGTGTCACAGGGAGTATCGCATATTTAAAATAATGCTAAAACGCACAGTACCCTGCACTGTAGCCAGGAAGGAAAGCCTTTACAAGTGGAGCTAAATCAGTGTGGGCTTACTGGCCCCAGAGATGCTGTTTTACAGTTTAACGAAACATTTCCACGTACGTTATTTCATTTGAGACTTTCTGCTCAGGCAGCAGCTGTTCTGTCCACACACCTGCCCCCACGCACTCTCACATGAAGAGCCCAAGTCTTCCCCTGATCTCTAGAGCCAAGTGAGGAGTATGAAGTACTTGACTGACGAAGATGTGATTTTCTTTTTTTCCCACAAGCCCACAACTAATGAAGGATAATTAGTTTTTTAGGTGAATTTGCTTGTATTCTTTTTTTTTTTTTTTTTTTTTGGTACCATGCTGCCAACTGTATAATGAAGGTGTTTTAGTAGAGAAAACGTCACTTCTCAGAAAATAGGCATTCGTTACAATTGGAGTCCTGAAAATAGTGTGTTTGAAATAAGATAACTAAGTTTTTTGTTAATTTTTTTGCTTTAGAGAAGAAGGTGACATTCTTGAGAGCTGTACATTAAAATGTTATTAATGGCACGTTCGATGCCAGCGATGGCGCTAAATCCAAGGGGTACATGATTCTTTAAAATCTTTCTCTTGCTCAAAGACAGACAATAAACAGAGAAATTAAAAAGTAGGGATTACTGTAAGTTACTTGACAGGAATAAACAATGGGCTATATAGGAAATAATCAGAAGGCCTGTTTTAGATAAAAAGTGTTTCTGAGGTGTTGCCATTTAAACAGCTGATCTCCAAAGGATAGAAGGATGCCCGCGCTGCCAAAGGAAAGTGTTCTGGCGAGAAGGAACAGTAAATGCAAAGACCCTGAGGTCCTCAGGAAGCAGTGGCTGGGCCACCATGATGGGGGCACACTGAGCAGGCGGGGGAGCAGTATCCAAAGAGTCGTAAGTGGGAGAGAAAAGCAGGGCCTTGATGGCCATGAGGAATTGGCTCTGTTCGGATATGTTACTTCTCAAATCACGTTTTGAAGAGATCCTTCTGGTCGTGTGGGAATGAGCTAGGCCGCCATTATGGCAGCCCCGAGACACGTAACTTGGTTCTGTGGTCCCGAAGTGGGAAGAGGTGGATGGATATGAGATCCAGGCTTTTCATTTCTACATTCCTAGTGTTTGTCCCATTTTACATATGGAAAAACAGACAGGGAATAGTCAGTAATTTTCCGAAGGTCTCACAGCTCATGTGTAACAGGTAATAGGATGCAAACCCCGCTCTGATTGTTTTCAAACTTCATGCGTTTTCTTGCTATCGTAGACCTCCTCTTCAGTCAGCAGTGCACATGAATATGTATGTGTGAATCAGTTTTCATATAAATACAGATGTGTTTCTTTTCTATGTTATTATGTATTTATTTATTTAAGTAGGCTCCATCATGGGGCTTGAACTCACGGCACTGAGATCAAGAATCAGACGCTTAACTGACTGAGCCACTCAGGCGCCTCTAGACTTCCCTAGTGGAAATAGTCTTAGAAACTCTTGTCGATTGCTTCTTTCCCAGGGCAAGAATTCCTTCCATAACACATAGGGCAGATTCATGACCTCATATAAATTTATTTTGGTGCACGATTTTTTGCAGATTTTTTCCATAATTCTTTTTTTTTTTTTTTAATCATTCAGAAGTATTCTCCAATTATCTTTCACTTTGAACTTCGGAATCATTAATCTGTGTTTTTAAAAAAACTATTGTATGTGGGTACATAGGCCATTCTGTCCTCAAGTGGTCATGTGTGTGTTCTCACTCCACTTTTGTCTGTAGAAATTTGCTCTTTTATACAAATGAGTTCATAATTTTTTCATTTCTTCACCATTTCTAAGTACTGAAAACAATATTCCTAATATGTATTAAATGCTCAAGAAGTTCTGTTAATGGAATGAATTACTCTTTTAGGACTTCTAAGTAGGGATTCCCACGCATCATGGTACGTAGGCTGTAGTTAATGTGCTGGAAGGTTGGCGTAAGAACACAGAGATGGAGGAGGACAGTAAACACAAAATTTAGACTGTGGGCCCGCTGCTGTGGGATTCCACATTTACGACGCAGGCCTTCCATCGGCATCCCAGTAATTCGCCGCAGATTAGCTACACCATTCTCGTCCCGGTTATATAGCCATGCTTTTTTTGGCTTGTGCTGCAATCTGATCTTTTTCCCTTGGCCAGTTCTGTAGAGTTTGTTTCATGGTAGCTCTCCTGCGTCAAGGCCTTCCCTTAAGATTTCCCTAAAGCTGCATACGTTTTCAGTCTTTGTCCTTAGTTCAGCTCTGGCTTCCCATCATCGGCCTCCAACAACCCTGAAATTTTATCTCCTTTCCGAATTCTTTGCTGAATAATAAGGCATAAGTTAACAGTATTCCTTGGTCACTTATGCCTCCAGCCCCCAGCCCAGTACACGCACACTCATCGCTCTTCCTCACTATATGACATTCCCTTGACCCCGCCCTCTTTGTGTGTATAACTTCTTGCTCCTGTGATAAGAGGTTGGTTACTATGAATTACATGCTCAAAATGGGAAATGGAAGAATTTTATTCTTGGCAGGAACCCATTGGTACCAACATGCCTGTTTTTGTCAGCGTCCTTCGAAAAGCTAGTAGGGAACTCACAAGCTGGTGAATGATGGAAGTTTTCACCTAACGTAGCTCAGTAGCTAAACTCATGGTGAGTATTCCCGAGACGCATGTTAACACAAGAGGACACTACCTATCTGAAACTTTCTGCAAAACTAGCATACCAGAAAGAAGGGCATCAGAATCGAGGATTGATTTCTGATGTAAACTGATTTTAGTCCAAGTCGCATTTCTGTTTTACTAATTTTATAACTATAGGTACCTGGAAAAATATTGCCTACTAGTAATAATATGATTCTTCATGTTATTGATAGTTTATTGAGAACATACTTTATAGCTAGTGATTATAAAAGTGTCTGGTGAATCCTTAAAAGATTTGCCGCCATGTTTTGTGCACACTGAATGAACATATTTACAGAGGACCGTCCCATCCCTATCCATGATGTTTGGGCAGACCACATGACCTCATTAGCTAAACTCAGAGGAGTAATTTAAGTCTAGTGTCATTTTCCCGAGAAATACTCCCATCCTTCATAAGTTTGCTTTCTCTAAGACAGTTCGACCTTGCGTCAAACGAAAGATGCAAGGAGGCTCAGGACTGAGGACAACTGCGCACATCTGCCCAGTTGCAATCCGATTCCCTGAAAAGATTTGACTCAAGTATTGGCTTCTCTGTCCGGATGGTGGGTTTTTGCTTCCTTTCGTTCAGCTTATAACTCTGGCTGGATCTCCTGAGACAGTTGCAGAGGAAGTAAATATGAGCAATGGCTGGGAAGGCTGGGTGTAACCCTGAGCCTGTATTATTAGGATGTTCAGATATAAACAGTTGGAGAAACGCTGCCAAAAACAAAAGGCAGTTCCCTCTCTGCTGGAAATATGTACAGCTCTATTTTCAGACTGATGGGAACACAGTGTGGGTGTAGTTCAGATGCTCACAAGGAGTCCCAGGCTTCGTGGCAGGAACGAAGAATTACCTGGACAGCCCTGGCCTTTCCTCTGACCTTCCATTGCCCCATGTTCCATGTGCCTTGTAGTCCCCCCGAATTTTGGATGTTGAATACCCGTGGTGTCCATGATCTAGGGATACTAGAGATCGTGTGGACAAAAGACTAAGTTTGGTTTCTAGCTGAAGAATCATAAATGGGGTTAGAGCCAGAGTTTTTTGGTAACTTCTCCCTCCCAAAAACATGGATATGTAAGAGCAGAGTGTCTACCTTCCTCTATCTTCCTCACTTCCAGCCACTTGCTAAACAAAATTTCTTCCCTCTCCTACCCATCCAGTCTGTTGCCAGTCCTGCGTCTTGCTCATACTAGCTCAAAGATTCCATAGGGCAAAATGCGGAGAGAGGGGCTTATAATCATCTTCATTGGTCTCTTTAAAACTCAAATTATTAACGTCTCAACACTGTTGTTGCTTCCTTTTCTGTCTCCTAATTCTGCTAAGAATCAGAATCTGGCCAAGCCTAGTCGCAGAGTCGGGTAAGAAGAGTGTTGATAGTACAGAGAACCAGCTTATCATCTGCTTATGGAAAAATCTCGGTCTTAGAGGTTACCTTTTGGAAAAGAGACTAACAGGCAAACAGGTGTGTTACCATGTTTGTACTCGGGACTTGGCGTTCTGTCTGGCCTATAGGAAGCACTCTGAATGTTTCCAGTGTAGCCACATAGTTCGGTCTTTAAGTTGTCTCTCGGTATGAGTGAGAAAGAAACAGTTGTTGAAGAACAGCACCAAGACAAGGGCCGACTTATCTGTGATATCAGATTCTGTAACGGGGCAGAAGGACGGGGGAGATGTTTTGTAACCCGGTTTATATCTCTTAAGCAGTTTATTTATATGGTAAGAACGATATGTTCACACAAGAAGACAGTATGCTTGGTGTTGCTGTCACTGTCTACGGGATGTGGTGGAAAATACTGATACGTGTTTTGACATTCTTTCTGCACTTGGTACACATGGCGCTGGCCTCTGGTTAATGGCATTGACCATGATTGGTAGCATCTGGCCCAGACCTTTCTTCTTTAGGTTTCCGGTACTCATACACCTGTTGTATTTCAGTGACTACTCAGTGTTTCCCAGGCTGTGGCCCACGGTTGGTAGAGTCGCGTCACATGGTTATTTATCTCTGTCATCCTGCAGTATGGGAGGCAAATGGAACCCATGGCATTTCTAACTCAGAAGGGTTCCTCACACTTGTCAACTGTGAGAACCACCCTGCCAGTTGTAGTCAGGGTCCCATCTTCCTCATCTGTCTGTTGCTGTGCCTTCGCACTGTTTCTTACGTAAGGCGGCTGCCCCCAAAATGGTGCCTGGCCAATTGTGTGGATGGATGTGTGTGTAGCTAACGGCCAGAGAGCTTCAGGAAGCCTTGTTATGCTACATTTCCCCATCCTTCCCTGGTGAAAAAGTCTTGATTTACCTGAAACCTGAACATTTTTCAATATAGGTTTTACTTTTAAATATTTGTAAATGAGGCCTAATTTGGAAGAAGGAACCAGCTGACAGCTGCGTTGTGGCCAGATTTGCTTAAGTGCCTTGTGTGCATAGAGATGGTGCGCCTCCTCGGCACATCGCTGTTAATTAGCTGTCGGTGACCGAAGCAGGCATCTGGACAGACAGCCCCAAACAAACAGAAGACATTTCTCTCAGTGGCAACATTCTGATATTCAGAAACTTGGCACCCAGAGTTCCATATATTTGTTTCATTTTCATGTTTTATTTTCTAAATATTCTTGTCCGAGGTAGACTGGGACTCTGTCTTCCAACTAATCGCCTCCAGAGATCTGAATTATACTTCGCCAGACTGTTTCAGTTTAGTATTGTTATTAAAGCTTGTTTAAACAATTGTTGAATTCCAAGACAAAGGAAAAAGTCAGAAGAGGCACTTGTGGGGCTGAGGAGAAAACGCCCTTGCTGTTTGTGAGTACGTCCTGCCTGGCCCAGTTCCTCCACATCCGCTACCTCGGGTGGGTTGGTTTGTTTATGGATCTGGTAAACGGAGGCAGAGTGATAACCTTGACGGCTCTCAGTCCTAACTTTTCATTCTCTGTAAAGTCACTGCAGATGATGCATTCAAAGATTAGTCATTAAGCATCCACCGTAAAATCCACACTCGTTACTCGGTTGGGAAACCCACGGAATTAAGATGTGCTTCTTTTCTCAAGAAGCTCACCCTTCAGAGCAGACGCTGTCACCGGTACAGTTAGTCCGCGAGGATACTGTCCGCGAATCTAGCCTCACAGGGTGTGTGTGGGCTCCTCTCCGAAATGGCATCGTGTCTCCTCCTGGGGCAGGAGAGAGATCCAGTCCAGCTGACGGTATTTTATAAACTTCAGTACTGTGAATCTAGAGATATCAAGAGGTGTTTACTTCTGATTCTTACCTGTTCTGATAAATAAAATTCTGATCTTTAATTCTGATCTTACCTGTTGTGTTAAATAAAACATGCTCTTTCCAAAGTCACGAGAAACGTCACAGTTGCCCAGTCCAGTAACTTCTAACTTTCATCTCCTTTGACGTCTCTGCTGCAGTTGGCACCTTGGACCTACCTTCTCTCCTCAGCCCTCTGCTTCCTTAACTTGTGTGAAACTAAAGCTCTCTAAAGCAGAAATTCTTTTGCTTCTACAAGGGTGTGGCAGTCTCTGACTTCCCCACTCACCGTGTCGTGCAATGCCTTGTCTGCAGCCGAAGCAGAAAGAGTCGTTAACTCTGGCCCCGGGTCTCTCTGTGTCATTTGTGACTTGACCAGAAATACGCGCAGCATTTACAGTGTTCCACTCATTCTCTTTTCTATTAATTTCAGCTCACGTTTTCCCAGGCAGCACACATCTCAGTGTGTGCAAGGCCCACAGTAACCAACCACTTCCACATCTCTCTCACATAAACTGGGAATCTTTGCAGGACACTTTCTTGACTACTTCTGCTTTTAAGGCTTCACAGAATGATTTGATATATAGGAGATATTTAATACTTTTTTTATTATTAAATAAGGAGAGAGGCAAACCTAAGGGTGATGCACATTACATCTTCATACTGTCTTCCTTTCCTAGAAAGTAACCAACAGATTAAAATATATTTTCCATTTAAAAAATATGTACTCCCAGGGTACCTGGGTGGCTCATTCAGTTAAGTGTCTGCCTTCCGTTTGGGTCATGATCCCAGGGTCCTGGGATTGATTAAGCCTGGCATCCTGCTTCCCTGCTCAGCTGGGAGTCTGCTTCTGCCCCACCCAACCCCACCATCCCCACTCCTATGCTCTCTTGTGCTCGCTCTCTCTCAAATAAATAAATAAAATCTTTAAATACACACACACACTCCCAGGAATACCACTTCATGCCTCCTAGGATGGCTACAATCAGACAGATAAACCGACAAGAACAGTTACAAGGGTTGGCACAGATACAGAAAGATAAAACACCAGTACGTTGCTAGTAGGGACATCAAAAGGTACAGGCCCTTCGGAGAAGTCTGGCAGTTCCTCAGAATGTTAAACGTGAAGGTATCACATGACCCAGCAGTTTCACTCCTAGGTGTAAACCCAGGAGAAGTGAAAACACACCCAAACAAAAAGTCGTACATGGATTTTCATAGCAAGCATTATTCCAAACTGCTAGGAAGTGAAAACAACCCAAATGTCCATCAATTGAAGAATAAATAAATAAATAAAATGTGGGTATCCCCACACAGCGGAAGATGATTCGGTAGTAAAAGCATGAAGTACTGATACGTGCTGTGACATGGGGAAACCTTAAAAACTCTTTGCAAAGGAAAAGCAGCCAGTCGCCAGAGACCACGTAATGTGTGGTTCCGTTTCTGTGAAGTGTCTGGAGTAGGCAAATCCACAGACACAGAACGTGGACTCAGGATTGCCCAGAACTGGGAGGTAGAGGTGGGGTGGGTACGAAGACTAGCAGATACAGTATCTTCTTGGCGGGATGAAGTGTTCTAAACTCAGACATTTGTTACCGGTTACAGGACTCTGCGAGGATCCTAAGCCATTGAATCATATGCTTTAGGTGGGTGAGTTTTAGAGTATATGAGTTACATCCCAGTAAAGATGTGAAAATGCCAAATTAAACACACATGCGTGTGCGCTTGCACGTGCACAGGCACACACACACACATTCAGTGTGCTGTGGTATCCTGGTATTAATCCTGGAACAGAAAAGAACATTAGTGGAAAGAGAAACGAAATCCAAATCCAGTCTAGAATTTAGTTAATGGTAATGTACTGATGTCAGTTTCCTACTATTGACGAATGTACCAGGGTTATGTAAGACGTTCCTCTTAGAGACACTGGGGAGGGAGGGGCAAATAAGAACTATGTACTATCTTTGTAACTTTCCTGCCAGCCTAAAGCTATGATAAAATAGAAGATTTCCCAAATTACATTTAAAAAACAAAAAGTAATTTGTAAAGAAAAATTTGGTAAACTACCGAAAAGCTAACGTAGATATTGTTTCTTTACGTTTATTCAAGCATAATCATTCAATGAAAAACTGAATCAGATTAAGGTTTTTCACCACATAGGTGTGATTCTGTCAAGAGACTTTTGCTTTCCACTGTGTTTAAATGTTTTAATACTATTTAATATATACTAACTGTCAAAACTGCGATAGGTACGAGATTTTACCCCTCTTGAAGGTTCCCAAGTTAGCCTGACAGTTTCTAGGGTGCTAGCTGAAGTCACAGGGCTCCTGGGTCCAGGGACAAATGAGTTTATTGCTTATTGCACAAAAAAGCACCGTGCGTATCGCTTCCTTGTTGGTTCCTCTTGTTTCCCAAGTCCCCCAAGGGCAGCACAGAGCAGTGCAGGAGGGCGCTGTGTCACAGTCGAGAAACCCCACCCTTAGGAAACCTCAGTTTTTATAATGGGCAGTGAGCCTGCCTGATCTTTGCCCTTGACTGAGACATTATCTTTATTATGCGAGACAGTAAACAAACCTACCCTTTGCTACGGAAAGAAACAGTATCTCTATTTTTCAAGGCTGTTTGATACACAGACTTTTTGGAAAAGATAGTTTAGAACAAAAGGACAATCAGTGCCTTTGCTCACAAGACCTGGGGAAGATAAGAGAGACCCATGAAGACTGTTCCTTCACCATTAATATGTTCTCACCACCGTTATTCAGAAATGAGTGTATTCAGTTGAAGAGATTTGATTTAGAGGCACCTGGGTGGCTGAGTTGGTTAAGCCTCCAGCTCTTGATTTTGGCTCAAGTCATGATCTCAGGGTTGTGATATCGAGCCCTGTGTCAGGCTCCGCTCAGTGTGGAGTATGCTTGAGATTCTCTCTCCGTCTCCCTCTACCCATACCACCACTCATGCTCACTCTGTTTCTCAAATAAATTAATCTTTTAAAAAAGATTTGCTTTAATCTTCATTTCATTATGTGTTAATTGTGATAAATAGATTAATTTTTTAATTTCGATTTAAACAATACATTATTGTAGTTACATACGATTAATGTATTAGTCACATTATGTATTTATCTATATATATTATACATTTTGCAAATTGTTTAACTTACTTTTTCTAATATACAGATGCCTAAAATGAAATGAAAGGTATAATCAGTCCCTTACATATTGAAGGCCAAGAACGTTCAGTTTACTCATTGGCTATGGAATTGAGAAGGCAATGAAAAATATCCTGAGATAAAGAACTTTTGCAAAGGTTCCTAAATTTTAATGAAACTAGAGGATTGTCATGTTAAGGTGTTTGGGAGTTATAAAAACTAAAAACACATATTGCACTTATATTTAAGGGATTTTTTCAGTTCTGTTGGGATATAATTTATATAAAGTCATTTATATATGATATAATTTATATTGTATATATATAATTTATATAAAGTCAAGTTGACGCATCAACAATTTGATGAGTTTTGACAAATGTTTAAGTAATGTATAATAATATCTTGAAGTTATGTATAGCAACTTCTGCAGTCACGGTAGGAATATTGCCGTCACTCCCAAAATTCCCTCCTGTCCCTTGCAGTCATTTGGTTCCTCCAGTCGAATCACTAAAAAACTTCTCACGCTATTTTTGCCTTTTCTGAAATACCATATGGAACCATGTACTAGGTGATGTTTTTGTCTGGCTTTTTTTTTTTTTTTTTCTATTAACATCATGATCTTGAGACTCAGCCATGCTGTTTGTATCAGTGGTTCATTCCTTCTTATTGTGAGTCTGGTGCATTGTATGAATGTACCACTATTTGTTTAGCCATTTACCTGTTGACAGCAAATTGGGTTGTTTCTAGTCAGGGGCTCAGCCGCTCTGAGAATCCCAGGAGAATTCTTTGTGGGAAGATATGTTTTGTTTTTCTTGGGTGAATGAATACCCGTCACTGGGATTGTTGTGTTGTATCAAATGTCTGTTAGTGACGTTATAAGAAATTGCTAACCTGCTGTCTGAAGCGGCTGTACTGTTTCACGCTCTTCTGGTAACGTATCAGTGCTCAGTTTCTTCATGTCTTTGTCAACACTTGGTATTATCAGTCTTTAATTTTAACCATTCTGATATGGACCATTAATTACTCTTTGTGGTTTCAGTTTGCTCTTTCCTGATGATTTATGATGTTGGGCACCTTTTCTGTGTTCTTTGCCAGTCATGTATATTCTTTGTTGAAATAATTTCTCAAGTCTTTTGCCCATTTTAAAACATGTTTGTTTGTCTTATTATGGCATCTTAAGAGGTTTTTCGTCGTCATTTATAATTTAATATGTGCTTTAATAATTTATATTTTAATATAGTTTCTATTACTAGTCCTTTAGCAGATAGATCCTGTATAAATATTTTCTCCTAGTCTGTGGTTTGTCTTTTCATCTTCCTAACAATGCCTTTGAGGAGCAAAAAAATTTAATTTTGATGTGGTCAATTTTTTCAGGTTTTCATGTGTGCTAAGAAATCTTTGCCTGACCCAAGATCACAAAAATATTCCCCTCCTCTAGAAGTCTTGTAGTTTTAATATTTAGGCATATTTTTAGTTCATTTTTATAGTTGATAAAAGATCTGAGGGAGACTTACAAATATTCAGGGTTTTTTTTTTCCTGCCAACCTTTTTTTTGTTTGCACGTGGATATCACTTGTTGCAGGATTATTTGTTCAGAAGAATGTTATTTTCCTGGTTGGAATAACACTCGGCATCTTTGTCAGAGATCAATAGGCCATATCTGTGAAGGTCTGTTTGTGGATTTTCTCTTACTCCATTGATCTAAAAGTTTGTCTTTGTGCCAGTATCACACTGGCTTGATGACTGTACCTTTTGTAATAAATCTTAGAATCAAGTAGTGATCGTTTGGGAGAGAATTCACAACTTAACAGGACTAAATTTTCTGATGTATAAACATGAGGTCTCTATTTAAGCATGCTTTAATTTTCCTCCTCAGTGTTTTCTGATTTTTAGAATACAAGTCTTACTCAGATTTTCTTAATGATTTTATATTCATTGATGCTATTGTAAATAGTATTACTTTTGTTTTTAATTTTTTTAATTGTTCACTGCTAACATATAGAACTAGTGCTGCTTTTTTATATATTGACTTTGTATCTTGCAACTTTGCTAAGATGATTTATTCCAGCAGCAGTTTTGTAGATTCCTGAGGATTTTCTATGGAGGCAGTCATCCTGTCTCTGAATAAAGGAAGTTTTATTTCTTCCTTTCCAGATCCGTGTGCATTTTATTTCTTTTTCTGCTTTACTGAATTGGCTAGAAACCCCTATACAGTGTGGAATAAATGTGATGAGCGTGGACATTCTTGCCTTGGTCTTGATCTCAGAGCGAAAGCATTTGGTCTCTATTAAGTATGATGCTAACTGTGGGTGTTTTGTGTGTGTGTGTGTGTGTGTGTATGTGTGTGTTGTTTTTTTTTTTAATAGATACCCTTTATCAGGCTGAGGAATTTCGTTTCTGTTTCCACTGTTCTATGAGTTTTATCATGAATAGATGTTTACTTTTGCCCAACACTTTCCTGCATTTCTTGATAATCATTAATTTGTGGCATTTTTGGTCTGTTAATAAATTGATTTTTCAACATTCCTGGAATGAACTTGGTCTTGACAACTTGATCTCTTTTCTGTGTGCTAGATTCAGTATCTTAATTTTCGTTCAGGATTTTGCAGCTGAGTTTCTGAGGGATTTTGATTTATATTTTTCTGATAATGTCTGTCTAGGTTTACTGTCCAGGGGATGCTGGACTCATACAAATGAGCTGTGTGTTGTTCCTTCCTTTTCTATTTTGTGTAAGAGTTTGTGTAGAATTGGTATTACTTCTTCCTTAAATGTTTGGTGGCATTCACCACTTACGTCTTCTGGGCCTGTAGATTTCCTTATAGGAAGGTTTTTAACTGAATTCAATGTCTTTAATAGAATAAGGGTATTCAGGTTATCTTCTTGAGCAAATTTTGGTAGTTTGCGGTTGCCATGAAATGTTTCCATTTAATCTAACTTGTTGAATCTGTTACAGTGATGTTCATAATATCTCTTTGTTATCCTTCCAATGTCTGTAGGATCTGTAATGATGACTTCTTTTCATTCCTTATGCTTGCAGTTTTTAACTTTCATTCTTGGTCAATCTGGGTAGACTTTACTGATATCATTGATCTAGTCAGAGAATCAGCTTTTGGTTTCATCAATTTTCTTTTTATTTTTTTAAATATTTTATTTATTTGTCAGGGACAGAGAGAGGGAGAGGGAGAGAGAGGGGCAGGCAGAGGGAGAAGAAGCAGGCTCCCCGCTGAGCAGGGAGCCCGACATGGGACTCGATCCCAGGACCCTGGAATGGTGACCTGAGCGGAAGGCAGACGCTAAACTGACTGAACCACCCAGGCGTCCCTGATTTTATTTTTCTGTTTTCTATTTCATTGACATCTGTTCTTTGTTTTCTTTATCCTATTTGCTTTGGGTTAGTCTGCCTTTGCTAGTTTATTAAGGTAGAAACTTAAATCATTGATTTGCGACCTCTTTTCTAATATAGGCATTTAATGTTACAAATTTTGCTCTAAACACTGTTTTAGCTTTGTCTCACAAATTTTTATATGTTATGTTTGAATTTTTGAGTTTGAGATATTTTCTGATGTTTAACTAATTACACAATGATTCCTAAAGATTTCTTCTTTGATTCATGGATTTTTAAGTTTTTGTGTGTTTTTTTTTATTTTGTTTTGTTTTGTTTTTTTAAATGTTTGTGGTTTTTCCAGGTAACTTCTTATTTTGGTTTCTGATTTTGATACTGTTGTGGTCCGACTGCATATGTAGTATGATTTTAATCCTCAAATTTGATACTTCTTTTATGCCACAGAATATGGTCTGCTTTGGTGAACATTCCATGACTATTTGAAAAGAATGTGTATTCTGCTATTGTTGGGTGAATTGCTCTGTATGTGTTGGGTGGATCAAAGTGGTTGCTAATATTTTTCAAGTTTTCTGTATCCTTACTGATTCTGTGTCTAGTTTTATCAGTTATGGGGAGAGTACTATTGAAATCTTTCATGGTAATTTAAAAAATTATATTCTTTTAAATTTAATGATAGTAGATGGTTATGATGTTAGTTAGATGACTGAGAGCTGTAAAGGCTAAATTAAAAAAATATTTTAGGGGAATGTTTTCTTCTTAATATGCTTTGGATTCCCATAGACTTGTTTTCCATTGCCAGTCCTGTCGCTTACTACCTCAGCAACACTGATGAGCTTATTCTTTGGATACGGGTAATACAAACTTCTTGTAGCTATTGTGGGGATTAAATTAATAATACATAGAATTCTCTACTGTCTGATCTCCAGTGGACAGTAACTCTTGAATACATAGAAATTATTTTTGTATTTTTTTTAACTTGCAAGTAAAGATATCAAATATCTATTTTAATCTTGGATGCATTGCATTTGTTAATTTTTTTTTTTTTAAATTTCACCCTTGGCCTGCACCAGGTTTTCTCTTTGTGTATCTTTTTCCTGTTGCTTTTATTGGAGCCTTAATTGAGCATAGCATGCCTTGATTGTGTTGTGAAAAGGATTTTTTTCTTGTCCTAATTTTTCTCACTTGACAATAAAGTATTAAAAAGGTAAGAGTGTTGGTACAACAGATACACTTGCAGCAGCTGTAAAATCATCTCACATTACTTCGCTGTCTGAAAGTCGATGTGTTTTTCTTTTCTTTCAGATAAATCGAGAAAGCTGGTGTACGATAAAGCCGTGCCCCGATACAGCACCTCTGTTGGCCCCCACAGAGAGCCCAGGTGAGCAGTGGTCTTCCAACTTCCAGGTGCTTGAATAACTGTGACTTAAATCTCCATTTTTTACACTGCAGTCCCTGTCTGATTACAGACCTCTTTTGGAGTACTGTCCTTCCTTACTGTGCCATGCAGTAAATCAGAAGAGAGGGGTATGTGTGATTTGGTTTGTAGGCATTTTGTCTCAACTGAGAATATGGAGTGTCCTAGAATTAACCTAAATTTCATGTGAATCATGTGAATCTTCACATGTGGCTTTTTGACTCATCACTTCTGTGAAGGCATCTGTGCTGGGCACATACCTAGGATCGTGGTTTCTCAGTCTGATAAAACTATACATATTTATTGAGAACTAATCCTGTGGCTCTCCATTTTGGCTGCACATCAAAGTTATCTGGGGAGATATAGAAATACACCGCTGCCTGGGTCCTGCTCGCAGAAGTTGTGGTTTAATAGGGCCTAGGCTGTGAGCTGGACCTCAGAATCTTTGAGAAAGCTCCTTTGGTGACTCCACTGCATAGCCAGGATTGAGAACCCTAAACTTTGGAAGTATTGTCCCAATGGAGCCTTTCCTTAAACACCCATGAAGTGTTAGTAACAATAGGTGAGGGTCAGCTGCTAAGCCCTGGCTTGTTAATGGCTTGTTAATGACATAGCATATAACTTGTGGGTAGTTAAGATGCCCATCTTTTTCCCCAGGTTTAGCCACTAATTCACAGTGATGTAAGGAAAGTTCCCTAATGTCTGTGCACTCTATTGTCTCCCATCTCTCAGGAGTTACTAGCTCTCAGTGGGGCATGTTGCCTGAATGACACGGTGCGTAACTGTAAGTCCCTGGGCCTGTTGTGAGTGCTGGTAATTTGTACCCTGGGCTCTTGAGTCGGCTTGAGTCAGCAACACCTCTGTTTACCTTTATAGGTTTTACTGACCTGCTTTAAAATTTACTGAATCCTCACTGACAGGTAGTTGTGGATGTCCTGTGGTAGTATTAAATCGAAACACAAACTTTGCAAATCCTGTATCTCCCAAGAGCTTTCCTACTGATTCTCAACTCTTCGACTTTATTCTGAAGGAAGTATTAGAGACAGAAATGAAAAGTGTTCTTCCCTAGTTTTGTCTCACATGGAGGATATTATGCTGTAGTTTTGTTTAGGGTCCCAGCATGCTGTAAGATTGACCCTGTTCACGGATTTAGCTGACACTTAACACCCCACCCAGCCCTCTAGAATCTTCTACTTAAAAGTATACTACTTCCTGTATCTTGGTTCCTTGAGCTGTTCAGGGTCTTTTCTGAAAGTACAATAACACCCAGCCATGCACGCAGTGAAACTGTCTTAAGTTTCTCCTCATGCTGGAGTTCAGTTTACTCATTTAAAGAAAGGAATTTTGAACCCCTGAGCATTTTCCCCAGGATGTCCTCTTGGATTTTGTTGACCGTGTCCACTCCATACTCCAGCCCCAAGCATAACTACTTTGGTGTTTTTAGAGTGGGTCTTTTTAACCCTCCACGCAACAGCATCCGAGATCTGGATTTTGCTATGGAGCTTCAGACCTGAGTTTTTGATTTTAGCAAATTTTGGGGTGAGTTCTAAGCCTTTTGGATCCTGGAGGTTTCATTTATGTTACGAATACGGCTCAAGAGAGCAATAGTTTAAAACCAAGGAGGATAACATGTTTTAAAATCACTTTCGATATTCCTCCATTATGGATAAATACAGATTTATTTAAGTACAAATAAATACCAGTGCATCCTGAGTAGCATGGTTCAGCAAATCCCAGTGGGCGCTGCTGGTGGTTTTTCCTGTCTTTCATGGCCTGCTATAATTTGCTTGCATGTGTATAATTTTAGACCCAAATGACTAGACAGCATCTTAAAAATGACACGTTTTCCTAGCTTTTAAAGAAGTTAATGTCTCAGAACACAAAAGTTTATAGGTAGGTTTATATACGAGTCATAATACAGGACTGACCCACGTCAAGGTAATGTCCTTACCAGATACTTGCACAGCGTAGGTTAATCCCAAAGGCTCGACTTCATTAGGTGTGTTTGTCACACACCTGCTGTGTGCAAAGGGGCAGGGCTCTGGTTACCGTTTTCATAAATTCTTTCTAACGGTCTCTACAGCTGTTTTAGGGAAGTTCTGATCATCCCATTTCACTGGTGTGGAAATGAAGGCTTAGGGGTTAAATGACTTGTTTCCTGGGATCCTTCTGCTAAGTCAGTGGAGGGAGATTTAAGCCAAACAGGGCCGACTCTAAAATCAGTCAGTGCTCAGTGTTCTTGCTTCTACCTGCATGTGTTGCTCCCCCTTATTCTTAAGGAAGAGGGCCGGTAGGAAGGCCTGTGACACAGGGTGGGAATGAGCTTTGCCTTTTGTGGGGTTTCATGATGGCTTAGGGTCATTTTCTCCCCCTTGTTCCCTGTTTACTTACTCTTCTCCCCCCACTGCCGGCCTCCAGCTCAACAGTTAGGATTGTATCACACAGCGGAGTCATCCTCCAGCTTGATTTGCTGGCCCAGATTTATTTTCTGGGTGAGCTCTTCCTACCAGGGCTGAATCTGGATCTTCCCTGTGAATTTTCCATTAGAACGTCTTGAATTGGTTTGTTTTCCAGTCTGGACTTGGGACGTGGTCTGTTTGCCTGCCAGCTGGAGACCAGCAGCTCAGCATAGTTGCTGTGACAGCCCTTTCTTTTCTTGGCCAGCCCCCTGTTTTCCCTTCAACCATGAAATGGAGTTTTTGATTTTTCCAAGTGGGGAAAGGGGGAGAAGTAGAAAGGTCACACACACCAACTCCACCTAAATGAGTACATACTCTCCGAAATTGGTGGCGGGAGGGGTGGTCCAGAATACCCATGATTTCCAGTCTTTTAAAGGCAAGGCTATTCCCATTGAATGAAACACTCAGAAATAGTTTGGACCAACCGAGATTGAAATAGATTAGGGTCTTTTTTTTTTTTTTTTCCTTTAATGAAACATTTTCAGATTAATCTGTGGGCCCCGCCTCGCTCCTGGTGGCATCCTTTGTGTACTTCTGTGTTGGAACTGTCTCTTCATATGTCTGCTTCTATTACAAGATTGTAAATTACCCCACACACATACACAGACTAAATATCTCTTTTTATTTGGATAATCCCCAATACCTAGTCAAATACTAACTGACAGAGGAGGTAATTTTATGGTCAAGCAGTTCATGACCTGTATACCAGTACAGTGCTTCTTTGATCCTTCCTCTAAGATTCCCAGCTAATCCAGCGCAAAAAATTTATTAATGATCAATAATTAGCTAATTCAGATAAGAAGAAACTTTCTTTTCTCATCCTGCAGTGTGCACGCACACATGTGCTCTCTCTCTCTCTCACACACACACACACACACACACACACACACGTACAATTACTGTCCAAACATAGACCCTGAGAATTTAGGGAGACGTTGGGGGTTGTCTAATCTCCACTTCCCCTTCTGTGTATGCATCTTTTCTGAAACCTCTTGACAAAGTCGTTCAGCCTTTGTTCCACCCCTTCTGGTGAAGTGACAGGTTACTTTCTGAAACTCCCAACCCATTGCTCAGAAGCCTACTTCTAGCAAAGCTCCGTGGCTTCCACACAGCAGGCTTGTTGTTCGGCCTCTGGAACAGCACACAGCACATCTGCAGCTGCCCTTAGACACATTTTCTTCAAGCTCCTGGGCAAGCCACGTGGTTCTCGAGTGTTTCCACTGTTGTGACCTCATCACCATGCATGCATTTCTGTTTATCAGTGTTTGACTTTAAATGTTACCTAGGGACAGACATCATCCTGTGGGTGCAGTCTAGCTGTCACATAATGGTAGGACTGCCCCCATTTTGGACTTGGGTACATTGTCTATTAATAGAGTCTAAAGCCATCGGTATTTTTTGTTTTGCTGTCACCTTATATCATCAGCCCCTCTTGAATCTGCTTTCAACCAAAACCTCCAGGTGGCGTGTTCACGACCTGGTAGCCTTCTGATCTGTTGTGTCCGTCATCTCTTAGTATCATCTGCAGAGTTGATATATGTCTGTCTGAATCCCATATAAAAATGCTAACTGAAATGGAAATGCTTCACTCTCCACACTTCTTGAAGGAGGTTGATATCTACCCACTAGCTGACTTTCTTTGGGCTCCTGCTTTTACCGCATACAAATATTTTTAATTCTTTTGCTTCCAGGTCTTATGTCCCTTTTGTGTACAGAATTAATAGGAGAAAGTGGGTTAAATACCTTACTAATTTCAGTGTACTGAGTGTTTAGAATTCCTTGATCTACAGCATAATGTTTCTGCCAGGGCACCCTCTGTCTGATTCACCAGTGTCCCTAGGATAGTTTCTGAACTGAAGACAGATTCTAGAGGATACATTTCTCTTTAGTGCATTATTCCCCCAATGTCAGGTCTGTTTAAGGTAGAAGCTAAACAATTATATTTCTGTTATTACTCAGTAGAACCCATAAGTGCAATATACTGACGTTTGTTTTAGATATGCTTCCCCTCCTTTATTAATCCTAGTATTGGCTGGGTAACAAGTTTCCAGAAAGAACTTAAGTCTTAGAAATTTGGCCATAAACCCTATCACATAGTTTCCTAATAAAGGACATCTGATTTTAGTAGCAAAAGAAAATATTTTTTAACTACCAAGGGGAAAAGATTACCACTTAAATACCTAAATATAGATGGAATTCTGGTTCTAAATTGCCATTTTATCTTTTGGTACCTTTGGTTTACATGGCAAACTCATGGTTGTCTTATAGTAACTGTCACCCTAGAATTGGGATACTAGAGTTAAAAAGCTACTAATCTGACCATGTCCTTTACAGCTGCTTAATACTGGAAGGAGGGGACGTTAGTTGGTTGACTTACAAGGCGAATTGCTGCAATGAAAAGGTATTGGCTGAATATATTTTCTTCCTCAGAATGTGAGAACTTCCTGGATGTTGGACTGGGCAGAGAGTGTGCCTCAAAACAAGGAGTCCTCAAAAGAGAATCCGGCAGTGACTCTGACCTCTTTCACTCACCCAGCGAAGAAGTGGACAGCATTATCTTCCCCAAGGTACTGTCCGCCCCAGTACGCGACTCCTGCCGACCGTACTGAGCATCTCCAGCTCTGTGTGATCCTGGAGAAGAAAGTGTCCTCCCTTCCAGAGAAGGGAGCTCCAGGTGTCCGGGGCTTAGAAGAAGGCATCAGCCACTTTATCCTCTGTAGCATTGTGGCTGGTCACACGCAGGCTTTGAAACCTAACGAAATGGGAGTTCCTTTGGTGTGAATTAAATCAGAGGAAGGTGAATGCTTTTCAGTGGGCAGGAAGGGACCGCAGCTCAGACTGTAACACGTCATGTGTGTAAACTAACCATAGAGGCATTTCTGATTAATGTGTTTAGGCCTGAAGCTCGTTGCCCAGCTTGGTGAGGTCACCCCTCCTCATCTAGCCTGCTTAATTGGAATTTTCTAGATCTCTGCTGGGGAACCCAGACTTTCTTCTCCCCAGTGAAGAGCCAGACCCATGCACATGAGTCACCGTGTGTTTTCATATCATCTGAGGCTCGCCGAGGGGTCGGGGGATGGGGGCGGTTTGCTTTCTTTTGCTTATGTTTGTATCTAGTAGCAGCGAGTTCTGTTTTGTCTCCTGAGAAGCAGAATAGCGGGCTTTCCCACAGCACGATCCGCAGTGGTGCTCAGTCACACACCACACGTGGTTGTCTTAATCGCGAGGGGGTGAGGGGGCAGAAACACAGCAGCTGTGAGCACGCCTTTGTGAAGCTGTCCCTTAAGTTACGGGAGAGGCTTGGCATCCTGGGATCCTGGGCTAGTGCATATTTAAAGCCTCTGTAAATGTCCCCTCAAACACTTTCTTTTCACTTGTCCAGGGGCTCTCATGTGCCCATTTTGGCCTCCCCTAATTCTTTTCCACCATGTTCCTTTTCCTTGTCCTCACTGTCTTCCGGGAGGGTCCTTGGAAAAATTCACAGAACTTCAGGATTCCTGTCATTGTTACTTGCAACAGATTGATTCAGTGGGTTCTGTAAACTAAAAAAATCTGCACCCTGGGAAGATCTCTCCTCCTTTGAGTTGATCTAGAAAGAGGGAAATCATGATTTTTTTTTTTTTTTAATAATAGAATTTGGGTAATTTCCACTGTGACTTTGAGATTTTCATTGTAAGGACTTCTGAACCATCCCCCACTGCCAAGAGGAATGACATTCTGAAGGGGCATGTCTCTCAGAATATTTTATTTGTGTCTTAGATAAACAGATGATATCTCTTAGTTCCCGCTTCAAAATCGAATCACGGACAATCACGGAAACTGGGTCATGAATACCCGGGGATTTGTTAAACATTTATGTGTGTCTGAAATTTTTCATAGTCAAAAGGTGTTTTAAAATTGCGGAGTCATGGGGCGCCCGCGTGGCTCAGTGGGTTAAAGCCTCTGCCTTCGGCTCAGGTCATGATCCCGGGGTCCTGGGATCGAGCCCCGCATCTCTCTCTCTCTGCCCACTTGTGATCTCTCTCTCTGTCAAATTAAAAAAATAAATAAAATTGCGGAGTCTTCATTAAGAAAGACTTGCTTGCTCCCTCCTAGGTGCGTGAGAGTTCGTCCCTGGACGCTGCCATGTCTGCAGAATGGTAGTGATCTCTGCTCGCTAAACCCAGTGATTTTCCTAACTAAAGAGAATTCCAGTTTCCTCTGTTTTGCGTCCTTACTCAAACTGCCAAAAACGTTGAGGAGATTGTTCAGACGAATGGCTGGTGCTAGATTGGGCAGTTTTTTCAGGATGACTAGACAGATAGAATTGCTAAGAGTTGGAGCATACTCCCCAGAGCAACTTCTACCCACATTTTGTACCGCAGTGGCTCAGAAAAACCAGAAACGGTGGGTGCACCGTCATCTCTTTGTGCGAGCACGAGAATGTCGCGTGGCCTGGGGCGAGATCTGGAGGGTTCTTCCTCTTAGCTCTTTCCACTTTCCCAAAGTTGGTTGTGACCAGGAGAGGTTTTGCAATAAGAGTTTTCTCTAGCTTTCCTAAAGCCAAGGGGTTGCGTATGAAAGGAAAAGGGGAGAGCAGAGAGCAAGAGAGAGACAGGCTAATACTTAACAAAGTGGTTACTGTGTACTCAACACTGACCCGAATTTCTTATAATGTATGTGATCTCATTTTGAGCTCCCCACAACCCTGTGAGGTGGGTGGTTTTATCCTCATTAAACTCCTGAGGGAATGCGGGCTCTGACTGGTAGAGAGGTGTCGTCCAGATTACTCAGCTGGTAAGTCACAGTCCTGAGATCGTACGTAGGCCTGACTCTCAGATCTCTTCCCTGTCTCGATCTCCAGACACCTGCTTTAATAGCCAGTGATTTATACAGAAGCAGGGTGGTGTCCCTCCCCGGCTGCCTCAGTGGACAGCCACACAGCGTGTGCTGTGAAACATCACCCTGTCCTGGAGTGCCTTCCCCTCTCCCGTCTCTAAAAAGTCATCTCTGGGCAAGGCATACAACATTTTTCTCTGCGAACCATGAGTAGTGCGTTAGGTCACTTCCTACAGCCGTGTGTGTGTGTGTGTGTGTGTGTGTGTGTGTGAGAGAGAGAGAGAGAGAGAGACAGACACACACACACACACACACACACATACTCTGGCCTCATAGAGGTCTCTTCAGCCTGCAGTGTTGGTCACAAACCCTTTGCCTTACCCTTCAGTTTCCATCCAGCCTGCCTTCCAGTAAATATGACTCGGGTGAGAGGAGCTTCCTGATTACTCTTCTGAATATTTGCTAGTTCTAAGGTCATCGTCTTCTCCATAGATCAACAGCATAAAATTTAGATTTTTTTTTAAAAGATTTTATTTATTTACTTGAGAGAGAGCACACGAGTTGGGCGGAGAGGGAGAAGCAGGCTTCACCGCTGAGCAGGGAGGCCAATGCGGGGCTCGATCCCAGGACCCCAAGATCATGACCTGAGGTAAAAGCAGACACTTAACCAACTGAGCCACCCCAGGCGCCCCTAGGTTATGTTTTTAAAATAGGAAGAAATCTTGGACTTTTTCTTGGCACTTGCAAAGAAAGAGTGATCATAAAATACATAATCTCGGCTACCCTATTATCCAAAAGGTTAATTGAAGTCCACGAAAATATTCATAGTCGCTCTTTTCCCAAGGAGAATTAGATAAAGAGCTCACACCTTGTTTTTTTTCTCTAGGCTGTAAAATGTATCCACAACTGAGAAAATCCGAGTAACTCCCCTAAGATGCTAAGTCTTAAGGAAGCACACTTCCTTTCTTACGCTAGTTCGCTCTCAAGTACTTGGTCACCAAGCCAAAAAGTTTTTAGCCTTTCAGGTATAAAAGTAGCTGTACTTAAAGAACCCAAATTCAAAAAACTTTATTATTTATGCATGCACAAGTATTGAAACTTACTATAATTTCAGAACTGTGAAGCAGCTCACTATCACATGCTTAAGATTCTTAGACAAATTATTGCACACAAATGTATTAAGCAGTTGGCACATATTAGGTATTTAAAACATAAGCTGTTATTTGCCAAAGGCACATGACAGAGTGCCTTGAGTATCATAGACAACAATTTATAAATATTTAATGAATAAGTTATTAAAAATTAAAGGACTAGTATTTTAGCAATATTAAACATTCCTTCGGGTGTGGTAATAGAAAGTGTGTAGTTTCTATATTTTTATATATATATATATATATATATTATATATAATGTTTACCCTTCTCTCTATACCTATACATTACCAATCTGATGTGATTCTTGGTTAAGAGAGCCAGTCAGGCATTTTCCCCCAACATTTTATTGAGAAAATGCTGCAGCATCCAGGGAAGATGGAAGAGCTGTGCAGTGAGCACCCACCACCTGGATTCCACCATTAACGTCATACCCTTGCTTTGTTACACACCTGTGCAACTGTCCTTCCTTTCTCTACTCACCAGTTGGTGCATCTAATTTCTTCAATGCATTTTTTTTAATTTTTTTAAGGATTTTATTTATTTGACAGAGATCACAGGTAGGTGGAGAGGCAGGCAGAGAGAGAGAGAGAGAGAGAGAGAGAGAGAGAGGTGGGGAAGCAGGCTTCCTGCTGAGCAGAGAGCCCAATGCGGGGCTCCATCCCTGAACCCCGGGATCATGACCTGAGCCGAAGGCAGAGGCTTTAACCCACTGAGCCAGCCAGGTGCCCCTCTTTAATGCATTTTTAAGCAAGCTACAGGTAACAATCCACTTTTACCCCTAAATACTTAGAATTCAGTAATAGAGTTGTTTTTTGTTGGTTTATTATAAATTCTCCATGCAGTGAAATGCACAGTTCAGTGACTTTTCCCTCGGCTTTATGAGTTATAGCGGATAAAAATTGTGCATATTTAAATGTACAAGAAGATGCTTTGATAGGCAAGTTGTGAAATGCTTACCACAATCAGGCCGGAAGTGTCTGTCACCTACAGAGTTACCTCTTTGTGCAGGTGATAAGAACACGTGAGAGTCACTGTCCTAGCAGACTTCAGGTCCACAATGCATCGTTAGCAACTGTGGTCGTCATGCTGTCCATGGGGTCTTCAGAATTGCTTCATCTCCTGAGAGCTTGGTCCCTTCGACCAACATCTCCCCATTTCCCCCACCCTCTGGGGAAGCCCTGTTCTACTCTGTTGCTCAGAGTTGCCATTTGTGGTTTCCATATAGAAGTGACATCATGTAAAAGTTGTCTTTGGCTTATTTCACGTAGCGTGATGCCCTCAGGGTCCATCCATGTTGTTCCAAATGCCAGGGTTTCCTCCTCCTTCTTCTTCTTCTTCTTCTTTTTTTTTTTTTTTTTTTTTTAAACTCTGAGTGACATTTACTTTACCTGTTCAGCCGTCTGTGATGCGTAAGCTGCTTCCATGTCTTGGCTGCTGAGAACATGGGAGTGCAGGTACCTCTTCAAGACCGTGGCTTAATTTCCGTTGGATATATACCTAGAAGTAGGATATTGCTAGATTCTAGAGAACAGTTCTAGTTTTAATTTTTTGAGGAACCTACTTACTGTTTTCCATAATAGCTGTACCTCGGTGACTTTTAACAAACCCATTCATCTTTATAACCCAAACCTCCGTATGGATCAGGCTGTTACCTTCACTTTGGGGAGTTTGGTTATGCCCCTTCTCAGTCTGTCTCAACCCCCGGAAGCAACAACTGTTCCAATTTTTTCCCATCACAGGTTAGTTCTCTTTATTTCAGAGCCTCATACAAACAGAATATGAATGTTACTATTTCTACTGGGTAGACTAGTGGAACTGATAGATCATATGTTAGGTATAAGTTTAGTCTTATAAAAAGTGGCCAGACCTTTTTCCACAGTAGTTGTATCATTTTACATTCTCACCAGCAGTGTATGAGAATTTTGGTTGCTCTGTGTTCTTATCAACATGTATAATTGTTTTAACTTTAGCATTTCTGGTGTGCGTGTAGTGGTAGCTCATTACCGTTTCGATTTACATTTCCTTGACAACCAGCGATAATGGTAAACACATTCTCATGTGTTTATTGACCACTTGCATATCGTCCTTTGTGGAGTGTCTGTTCACATTTCTTGCCCATTAAAAAAAAAAACTGATTTGTTTGTCTTTTTGTTGTTGAGAAGTGGGAATTGTATATGGTATCCTGGATACCAGTACTTCATTAGATTATGTTTTGCAAATATTTTCTTGCAGTGCATGGCTTCCCTGTTTGTTTTCATAAACATGTGTTGTTGTACTAAATGTTTAGAATTTGGGTGAAGTATAATGCATCCATTTTTTTTTATGGCTGTTGCTACCTGTGTCCTGTCCTGTTACTGATTTGTCTGCCCCCCCCCCCCATCAAGATGTTTTCTTTTAGGACATTTATAATTTTGGCTTTTACATGTAGGACTGGAGTCCATCTTAATTTTTTAGAACATTTTTTATCACAGATCTGTTGTATATAATAATGGGACTGAGTCCTAGCTGTACTTAGAATCATCTGGAGAGCTCTAAGAAGAAGAAAAAGAATCTGGCCCTTACCCTAGACCAGTTAAATTAGAATCTTACTATGTAACCTCACTAGACCTCAGATTCTCGTGTATCAAATGAGAATAATACCTACTAAGTCAAATGTGAAAAGAACAAATACATCTAAATCACTTAGTGCAGAGCCCCCCATGTGGCAAGTATCCAGTAAATAATCGTTAATCACATTTATGGAATAGTCACGTTGCACGTATACCCAAGTAAAAGTCATCGTTTCCCCAGCTTTATGTAGACAGCAGCAGCATTTAATTTAGCCTTTTTCGTTAACTTTTATTTATATCATTATTTTGTAATTTCAGTTTCCCTACTTTATTTTACCTTAAAGTAAGCAAAACAGTATCCTTGGGTCACTGCCCCCAGAGTCCAAGCTGTCGCACGGGGGCTAGAGCTTGTGGACAAGCCTTTGTATTACTCACTAGGCCCATTTTTTGCAAGCTTTCTCTTTGACTCCTAGAGATCTTTGTAAGCCTGATCACCGTTTGCAGATTTTCAAGATGGCATAAACTGTAAGGAAAAAGAAGCTGTTGGTAGCCACGATAGTTTTTGTGTGTGTTTCCATCCTCCCATATGCAGGAGGAAAACCATTCAGGACAGCTCGTGGAAGGAAGGGCTCATGTGTCAGTCTCAGCTCTAGACTCAGTTGTCTTCCTTCCAGTGCACTCACTTTGGCACAAACAAGCACAGCTCCCAGCCACCCCTCCTCTCCTGTGTCTACCTTTCTGCGTCTCTCTTCCTTCTCCGTCCTAACCCACTCCCAGTACTGCATCTTACGGGAAACAAAAAATAAAAAAAACTTGTATTTAGCAGAGAATTATATTGGCCATCTGCCTTTAAGGGAAGAAAAACTACATTGGCACCTTTTCTGCAGACAATCAGGACTAATACAAGTCTCTGAAAGTCATTTAATTAGCAGACTTTTTTTTAAGATTTTATTTATTTATTTGACAGAGATCACAGGTAGGCAGAGAAGCAGGCAGAGAGAGAAGGAGAGATGCATACTCCCTGCTGAGCAGGGAGCCCAACACAGGGCTCTATTCCAGGACCCCGGGATCATGACCTGAACTGAAGGCAGAGGCTTTAACCCACTGAGCCACCCAGATGCCCCAATTAGCAGACATTTTAAGAGAAAAGACTTCTCCAAAGAAAGACCCAATATATAATTCAAAAACTGTTTAAGAATGGCTTCAAATATTAGGCATGGAACATTCTGTTATGTGACAGAAGCCATAATTTTTCCCCTTCTGGTTTATAAATGGAAAAACAACATCCCCAAACCTGCTACTTTCTGTGGGGGGGAGGGGACAATGGTGAAAATATTGCTTCTTGTATCTCTTTATTTGGCAGATATCCATAAGAACTTATTATTAATAAGTTAATTAGTTCAGAGACCGGAAGGGAATAAAAAAATCAGACGCTTAAAAAACCCACTTGTTCCCTCTGTTCATGATGAAAATAGACAGTACCTTGCCTGATATTAAGGTCTGGCCTCTTCCGATGGAAAGATCATCATCTTAGGTAGACACATTGAGAAAGTGGCTCATCCATAGACCAATGCGTAGCAGCACAAAGACTGAGACCATATTCTGGGTTTAATTTTTTATTACACCCCTGACTACTTTCTGTTCTGCCAGGGTAGCATAAAGACATCATGAAGCTGGGAAATTCTTTTGAGAACACATAAGTCTTGGGCAAAAGTAATTCAGAGCCTTCTTTAGATTCAATCCGGCATTAAAGAAAAACCATTCACCTCCAATATTTAGGAATGAAGACTGACCTCAATTATTGAGTTTGTCCTGGTTTTCCCTTTTCCAAGTAATAACTACAGGCTCATAATTGTTGAACACTAGGAGGTGTCCTAGCACACACCAGGATCAACACCGTGTCGCAGATCTGTGCCAGACAGATTTCTTCCTTAAAATGTGTACAAACAGGCCAACAATAATTTTCCCATCTTGTTTTAATGTCTTACAAAAGGGTGGATGCTTGTTTGTTAAGTCCCGGGTGAGTAAAGTACCACAGAGATAACAGGTGGTCTTTCAAGGCGGTGCCCCTGCAAGGCCATTAGGTGCCAAATCAAGAGGAAGGACCTGTTCTGTCGTCCGCACATCATTTCCTCATCGGGAAGCCCCAGCTTGTGAGAATATATGATAAATGGCCAAATGGAAACTTGAACTCATTTTCATTTCCTTCAAAGCCTAGCTTGTGTGTTTGACAATAAGCCCATCATGCATTTTGCTTTACGTGGCCCTTCTGTTTGTCCCTTGGTACTCTTCTGAGAATTAAAAACAAAGCAGCTCGAGGGTGAGTATATAGTTTCCTAGGACTGCTATCACCAATTACCACAAATTTGGTGGCATGAAACAACAAAAATGTATTCTTTCACGGTTTGGGAGACAGGAGGGCCTACAGTCCATGTACCAGAGGGGCGGCAGCTTTTCCTCGGGAGGCTCTGAGGGAGAATCTCTCCCCGGCTCTTGTCGCAGCCTCTGCTGCTGACCAGCACTCCGTGGACTCAAGCTCTACCTCCCTATGTCTCTCCCCATGTCTCTCCTCTTCACGCAAGGACACAGCTCCTGTGTTGTATGATCTAATCTTAACAAATTACATTTGAGGGGAGGACACACTGAGAAAGCCAAGACATCCTAAAGTCAGTATTTGTGACTGTCTACATTGTTCCTCTCTCTGGAGAGCAGCTCCATGATTGAACGCTTTAAGACGTGCAGGTTAACCCTCGGTAACTTAAAGAGAACAGTTGAGTTTATTTTAAAATATTACCTACCCGATTTTACAGTCTACTTGGTTAAAGCATCATTTAATTTTACAGTGTGGCCCAGTGTAGGGAACACAGGGCTTCGAGATCTTGTCCTTGCAGAGGCTTTTTTTGAAGAGTTTTTTTTTAAAGTATTCATTTAAAGGGGGTGGGGGGAGCAAGAGCACGAGAGGGGAGGGGCTGAGGACGAGGGCGAAGCAGACTCCCTGATGAGCAAGGAGCCTGATGACATGGGGCTCAGCTTGATCCCAGGATCCTGGCCGGCATCATGACCTGAGCCGAATGGCAGATGCTTTTTTTTTTTTTTTTTTAAATAAGATTTCATTTATTTATTTGACAGAGATCACAGGTAGGCAGAGAGGCAGGCAGAGAGGAGGGAAGCAGGCTCCCCACTGAGCAGAGAGTCCTATGTGGGGCTTGATCCCAGAACCCTGGGATCACAACCTGAGATTAACCCACTGAGCTACCCAGGCGCCCCCCCTTTTTTTTAAATAATTATTTTTTACTGTGTTATGTTAGTCACCATACAGTACATCATTAGTTTTTGATGTAGTGTTCCAAGGGTCATTGTTTACACATAACACCCAGTGCTCCATGCAGTCTGTGCCGTCCTTATTACCTATCACTGGGCCAACCCAGTTTCCCACTCCGTCCCACCTAAAACCCTCAGCTTGTTTCTCGGAGTCCATAGTCTCTCATGGTTTGTCTGTCCCTCCGATTTCCACCCTCCTTCATTTTTCCCTTCCTTCTCCTAATGTCCTCCATGCTAGTCCTTATGTTCCACATGTAAGTGAAACCATATGATAATTGACTCTCTCTGCTTGACTTATTTCACTCAGCATAATCTCCTCCAGTCCCGTCATGTTGATGCAAAAGTTGGGTATTCATCCTTTCTGATGGCTGAGTAATATTCCATTGTGTAAATGGACCACATCTTCTTTATCCATTCGTCTGTTGAAGGGCATCTCGGCTCATTCCACAGTTTGGCTGTTGTGGACATTGCTGCTATGAACATTGGGGTGCCTATGGCCCGAAGGCAGATGCTTAACCGACTGAGCCACCCAGGTGCCTGCCCCACCCCTGCAGGGTTTTTTATTTTATTTTATTAATTTTTTTTTTCCCTGCAGGGTTTTTTAAAGATGATGGGAACAGAGCAGGGCAGTTTTAGTTGGAATCAGCCTGAGTTCACGTCTTGGTCCCTGCTCAGTGCCTGTGTACGAGGAGGGCCTGAGAGTCAGTCTGGGTCCCGATGACCCCCACATCTCCCTTTTCATCTCATCCGTCACACATCATTTCAAGAGTAATTAGCTGAGGAAACCAGCTGCCACAGAGTAGAAAAAAACTCCTATAAGCTGGAAGAGATTCAGCCCAAAAGTTGTAGAGAATGATTTTGAAGTGTTAATGTAAACATTTGAAAATACTCTCCTTCTAGAGAATAGGTCTTACTTTCTGTTCAAAAGCCCAAAGGCTCATTAGTTCTCATAATTTTTAAAATCTTTCTCAAAGAACTGTAAGTTTCTTCACTCTTAATTAAAACTTTGAGTAGACTGGCTAATTAGGAAAGTACTGTGAAGGAGGAAAAATAAACCACAGAATGCCTTTCCCTAGTCCCTTCTCCCTTTCCTGGAAGAACACAATAAAATAAAGATGTTAAGACAGTTCAGTGCCCAGATCTGAGAGCATAATCATGCATCTTCTAGATGTTTGTACTTACTTCTGGATAAATTCATCCTTCGAGTCTCAGGATGCTTATCTTTCCCTCACCTGTCACACTCTGTGCTCTGGTGTATGTAGCAAACAGAACGTTGGGCTACTGGGAATCAGAACTGGACTATTAACCCCCTGACACTAGCCAAGAAAAGAACCTTATCACGTGCTCAAGACTCCATTGCCAGGACTGATTATTTTATATGTAATTTGGCTCGATGACACGGCCAGTCCCTAGTGAAATGAGAAAAGGAATAGATTTCTTCCAGGTAGGCATTTAAGGCCAGAATGTGGGCATTTGTGGCAGATTTTAGGTAGGGTCATAAGCTATTCTGTGGTTTTCAAAGGGCCTCTTAAAACAGTTACAGACTTCCTTCGGGAATATTAACTTCAGGTTGACATTATGGCAGCCAAACAGACAACCTTGTTTTTAGTTAAAGCTTGGGGAGGGAATTAAACCTAATAGTATATGGATTTAGAGTTTTCATACAGAAGCCCCGGATACATAAGGGTTCTCTTTGTTTCAGTTGGTGGTATTGGCCTGTGGAACTGACCTGAACCCGGGTTAGATGTTTTTCCCCTGTAAGAAAGGAATGGTCTGGAGGCACCTGGGTGGCTCAGTAGGTTAAAAGCCTCTGCCTTCAGCTCAGGTCATGATCCCAGGATCCTGGGATCGAGCCCCGCATCAGGCTCTCTGCTCATCAGGGAGCCTGCTTCCTCCTCTCTCTCTGCCTGCCTCTCTGCCTACTTGTGATCTCTGTCGAATAAATAAATAAATCTTAAAGAAAAAAAAAAAAAGGAATGATCTGTGTACCTACCTCCAGTAAGAGGGTGGAGAGAGTACAGACCTCGACCACCCTTCATCGGGAACTCTCTAAATCCGACTGGGACTGTGCTTTCAAAAAGAAAACACCTGTTTGATGCCAACTGTGATCTTGCCCATCCTGCCCACTCTGCAGCCGCTGTGAAGCCACTGCGGGGTCGGCAGTAAGGAGGCCGTGCCCTTTCCAACTGTGGGTGTTTTCTCTCTTTGACAGCCAGAGGAAGAGCCGCTGGTCTGTGACATCACCGGATCCAGTTCGTCCACCGACGACACCGCTTCCCTGGATCGACATTCTTCTCACGGCAGTGATGTGTCCCTCCCCCAGATTTCAAATTTGAACAGGTCCAGAGATCAGCAGGGTCTTGACGGCTTCTACAGCCATGGCGTGGGAGCTGAGGGTCGAGAGAGCGAGGGCGAAGCTGCCGGCTCAGGTGAGATGGAGGAGGAGGAAATGGACAGCATCACCGAGGTGCCCTCGAACGGCTCTGTGCTGAGGAGCTCCATGCGCTCCCTGTCCCCTTTCCGGAGGCACAGCTGGGGTCCTGGGAAGAACGCGGCCAGCGATGCAGAAATGAACCAGCGCAGGTGAGGTGGACCCGGCAGGGCTGTTGGTTTCGTTTCTCGATGTCCGCTTGCGTTTGATTCTGTGATTTTGTGTTGTCGTGGTAAAAGAACTTAGACACCATGGTACGGAAGAAAGCAGATGGGCTTTGGAGTCAGGAGAACCTGGGTTCAGACCCCAGCTCGGTAACTCACTATATAGATAAACTTGGGCAAGTTACTTGACCCCTCTGAGCTTTAATTTTCTCATCTGTAAGTATTTGCAAGAGTATTTGCAAGAATAAGTATTGCAAGTGAAATAGGCCTGTTACGTGGCGAGTGTTTAATAAATGCTAACAGTCATTCAGGCCAGATCTGTTAATAACATTTATAGATTAAAAACTTGTGGAAGGGAATAGTGTCCTGTTGACTTTGAATTAAAAAGCAAACATGAGGTCTCAGCCTCAACACCATCTGTTTTCTTTTTTTTTTTTTAAGATTTTATTTATTTATTTGATAGAGATCACAAGTAGGCAGAGAAGCAGGCAGAGAGAGGAAGGGAAGCACGCTCCCCGCTGAGCAGAGAGCCCGATGCGGGGCTCGATCCTAGGACCCCGAGATCATGACCTGAGCTGACGGCAGAGGCTTTAACCCACTGAGCCATCCAGGTGCCCCTACACCATCTGTTTTCAAAGTGCTTCCCAGAAATTGCGGTCCATTTCTTAATGCAGAATGTTTGGACGGAGTCTGAATGATTATTTAATCAGTAAGCGAGCTTACGAATCATTCGGTATCATTGGATGGTTGGTATTTCTCCATGTACCCTCCAGTCCTCGGGGGCGTGCGTATGTTGACCCCGTGTCAGACCTTCCATGCGGAAGCAGGCTGGCAGGAGGTAGTTTGGAGTCGGCCTCTGACCATAGGCTGCTTTCAGGAATTTAAGCAGACGGCTTTCAGTCTAACGACCAAGTGCCGTGATGCCTGCTATACGTACCAAGTTGTGCTTCCACCCCAGCTACTTTCCAGCTGAAGAAAGGCAGCCAAGGGAGCAGGCTGATGGTGTGAACACAGGTGATGTGACAAACTCACCTGGAGCGGTTATGGCTTTTTCTCTTTTTTAATTCGCTGACCTGCCTCCTCATAACGTCGCTCCGATTTCAGAGCTGTAGGTAGACTCTGAGGGCACTTGCCCCCTCGCTTATTCTTTTATCCCACCAACACATACTGAACGCCGGCCCCGTGCAGGGCATTTCTAGGTTCTGGGGACACAGGTGAATGAGCCACAGTCCCTGCCTTCGTGGAGCTCACAGCGATGCCTTACACTTGGCTCATGTGCTACTCTTCTCAGACTTGTTTCACAACAGACTGTCCCTGTGATTTTCCAGTCCTCTCCCCAAGTCAGGTGGCATTGTCTGCAGGTTCACAGATGAGACAGGTGTAGGTGGTTGATACCACTTACCAGTAACTAGGTTCCTCGTCTCCTAGTTAAGTGCTCTTTCTGTGATTCCATATTATTCTCTGATAGAGTTCAGGAGCTGCCCTGAAAAATCAGCAGTTGCTTTTTCTGCTGGGTAGTTTTTATGTACATTTGAAAGCATGGATTGTATAAAAAGCCATTTCTAAAAGCTTTCCTTCCCAGCTTTATTCACACTATATTTTAAAAAAGCATTCACACCAGTTAAAAAAAATAAGCCAGGATGTGGGGAATGATCCCTATAGCCAGAATTCCCTTCCTGAAGCAAAAGCAGTCTCTTGACATACTGTCAGGATGCTAACGGCATCCAGAAATGGGGGTTTGTTCTAAACACAATCCCCTTTTCTTTATAACCCGCTATGGGTTCTTTTGCCGTGACTTTGATTTCAGAGCTGGCTTGACTGTGGCTCCTGTAGCTCAGATGAGGAAATTAAAGCTCAGACTGAGTGATTTGTCCCAGATTACATGGTGCTCTTAAGACCAAGCGAAGACTAGAGCCCTATCACCTAATTACTCCTGTGTGCAGCCCGTGTAATATCTTGGCCGCTCCCATGTGAGCCTAGCCTTGGTAGTCCCCTTGCACCACCGCCCCAGTGCCTCTGGAGATGAGGGAAGGACTTGAATGAGTTTGATGCTTATAGCCTTGTCTGCATATTATATGACCTGAATTTTAAAGTCTTAAGAAAATCCTTTGAACGCTTTAGATGGCCTTTTTTTAATCCTTTTATAATTTAATAAACCTCTGTCATCTGATTAACTCTTTGGAACAAGGAGGAAGCAGAGTAACCCTCCCCAGAAATTGTCAGGCCGTCAGGCCTTTGTGGTTTGTCTCCTCCTCCACACTCTCTCGTCCCCTGCCTTCCTGTACTGTTTCTCTGAGTGGCTTGTGTCTCCCCCAAGCCTGTGATGTCTGTGTGCTTCATGCGTTTGTGTCCATTTGTTTCACCTCAACACTGACCTCTTCCACCATTCATTTTCAGTTCATTGCGAGTTCTGGGGGATGTTGTCAGGAGACCTCCCATTCATAGGAGAAGGTACAGAGTTCACTAACTTGATGGACTAACTGTGTTGCCTCTGAGCTTCTACTAACAAGCATCTCATTTTGCTTGATCCATGATTAAAACCATCTTTTACAATAAAGTCACGTCTGCTTCAGGCAAATAAAGTAGAGGTATTTATTAATTGCTGATGTCCATTTGCATATGAAATGGTTTTGTGAGTGAAATTTTTTCCTATTCTATTTTTATCTTTAAAGGAAACTTTTGTTAGTGTTTTTTCCATCTTGTACTTACTGATGTTCAGGTCACTTTGATAATAGGGGCTCCCCAACTGTCCCTAGGAGAATTCAGACACGTTGATTGTGCCTGACTAGTGGACTCTGGGGAGTGCTTTTTCTTCCCCTTCCCACCCCCCAAAAAGGGGGAAGAACTGGAAAGAATTGTGAGCTGACACACAGGCCCTAACACATTTTCAACACATTCTGGGCCCCCTGATCATCTCTACTCCATTGTTGATGTAGTCATTTCTGAAAAGAAGTAAGAGTCATCAGCTTATCTCCCAGTAATTCCTTAATTATTTTTTGTCAGGTAACATTTTAAAGCTAACAATTAGTAACTTATGAACTGCAAAGTCATTTCTACTCCAAAAATGCCGATTTGCTTTTCAGATGCTGAGTTTTACTGTGTTCAGAAATCGCCACTAATGACCTTTCCTTTCATTATTTGGGGGGCGGAATTCAGAAATCCCAAAACGACAGTGGAGTTACACATAGCCTCTCATATTGGGAGACATCTGTAAAGCGATGTTTTCAATTCTGAGCCGAAGCTCTTCCTTGGGAAGCTGGCAGGTAGTGGTCCTCCCCGTTTCGTCTTTTTCCAGTGGGTTCCTCCTCGAATCCCAGATTTCAGGCGCAGAATTGAATTCAAATACAAATACCCCGTGAATCTCAGGTGATCGTAACTCGGTTGGGTTGTTCTCCCAGGGGAACAAGTCGTTAAATCCCTTTTCAGTAGAAGCCTTGAACCCTTGAGAGATCTAGTTGCCTCTCCCGTCAGGCTCTTCACTAGGAACGTACTAGAAGCCTGCACTCGTTGACAGTGGAAGGTGGCGGGTTGCTGGATGCCGTCCCACTGAGCACACAGAGCTTCACAACAGCAGCAGACTCCACTTCACCCTTAGTCATTTTATTTTATTTTATTTTTAAAGATTTTTATTTATTTGACAGACAGATCACAAGTAGGCAGAGAGGCAGGCAGAAAGAGAGAGGAGGAGGAGGCAGGCTCCCCGCTGAGCAGAGAGCCCGATGTGAGGCTCGATCCCAGGACCCTGGAATCATGACCTGAGCCGAAGGCAGAGGCCTTAACCACTGAGCCCCCCAGGCGCCCCAACCCTTCGTCATTTTAATGCAGGAAGAATGTGAAGTATAATTTAAAATTCTGTATGAAGCTTAGCTAGTAAAACTGGAACATTCCCACAATTGTTAAAAGGTGGAGAGCAGGATATTTGTGGGTTGTTTGTTGTGTGTGTGTGTGTGTGTTTGTTTTAAGAATCTGGTATTTTCTAAATCTCAAAATGAGGCCAGAGAACCTTTAAATGTTGCCCCCAGTAATAGAGGAATTAAGGAGATTGGAGGATGCTCTCTTAAACACTCTCGTGATAGGAGTTCTCTGCTAGAAGGAAGGGCGGGTCTGCAGCTTCCTTCCTGCAGCCTTAGGACCCCCGTCATGTCCTCCTCCTGTCTCCCTGTCGCTCTCCATTCTCTTCATCCTAAATGTCACCCTGTTCTCGCACATCGTTATCGTTTTCTGAGAGTAAAGGGATGTTTAAATCTGTAGGAGAGTTTTTTTTTTTTTTAATGATAATTTGGTAATGTATGTTCAGTTCCTGATTTACCATGTTGTGTTTTGAATAAGTTGGATATCTTTAAAAATTTTATTACGGTTTAGAGATTCAAAATGAAGTGAATAATTTCAGAGAATGGCCTTCTTAGTCTCGTGTGTGTTTTAAAATTATATCAAGACTTGCTTACTCCACACAAGCAAATTACAAGTCAGTCTGATTTTGCTTATCAGACTGGAAATGTGTCTTAAATGCTAATTTTTCCTTTCTGCTTCTGCCCTTGAGCTTTGTGCTATTTATTAATTTAACCTGATTTTAAGTGTTTTACTATTTAAATTATTTTTAAGTGCTATGATTTTTAAAGATTTACTTTTAGAAGGCTCATAGGGGTAGTTCTTCTCTTTATTTTCTCACCACCTTCCTTGTGTCTTTTCCTCTGCCAGAAAACCCCCACTTATCAAAACAAAGTTACTAAATATATTCAAGGTATTCGAGTGGTTTGGGGTCTGTACATCGTCCCATTTGCAGGATTCCAGAGAGACTTGAGGGGGTGTTACTGTCCTTCCTCCTTCTGAAAACAAAAACACATCACTTAAGAGTTTTAAGGCCCCAAATAGTAGCAGTGTATTTTTAAACTGATTTTTGATTTGTCAGTCAAAAATCCTGACCTATGGAGGCAGTTCCCTTTACAGAGTACCTGAAGTTTTGAATTGGTAATTTTTTTAGCTGGTTATATTTACATGGTATTTCCAGCCCTAGATTTTCTGTCCCTCCCACTTGAGAGTAAATAGCAGTGCCAAGATAAAGTAGATGATCAAACGGAGTATTTTATTTTGTTTTTTTTAATCTTGTGGGGGGAAATGGATGCAAACCTAAAATTAAGACACATTTCTAACTCTGTTCCATAGAATTCCTTTTCTTTTGAATAACATACATGCCTTCATTATCATTAAAATACAAGGAAATGTGACCATTGTGATGTGGTGAATCTTCATCCCAAGAGCTTAGTGAGTAGGGTTTAAAGACGGCTGTGAGTGTTGATAAGGTACCCTTTTGAGGAAAGACTCCTGAGCCATCTGGCTTAGACGGACCCTTACTGGAAACGAGAAGAAAACCGATGACCCAGTGAGCCTACCCCATTGCAATCTGTCATTGTCCATTTTAGTCAAGGGGCACTTTAGTGTAGTCAAGGATTCTCACCGTAGCCACTGAGGTCTGAGAGTGGCATGTTGGAGCGCACAGAGAGATGGTCTCCGGTGGTGGGGACACCCCTGACCTGTGGAGGGGGTGCTACGGGTAGAGTGGGTTCTTTGTTCAAAGTTGTTACCCTGTAACGAACTGACAGAGACATGTCCAGCACATGGTCTAGATGGGTGTTAGTAGGGCAGTTTTAAGTTTCTGTGGTTTTTGCTCTATCTAGCCTTCTTCTGAATTCTAAATGTTACCTTCCTTATTTTTTGATGATCAGATAAATCCATCTGTCTGTAACTATGGCTTTTCTTTTCAAACCCAATAACCCTGTCCCTGTTTCCTCTTTTCTCCCTCCATTTCTGTTTCTGCCTTTGATGTCCTCCCCAGTATGAGCTGGTGTCCCTCTGGTGTGCACTACTCTGCTGCCCTGAGTGCTGACTTTAATTACAGAAGGTATGGTATCGTTCCATGTCCAGCCACCAAAGGGGGAGTCCCAAAACATGGCACCTGGGCTTTTGGCTGGGAGCTTGCTTCTGTGTGGCTACAATGCATATGACAGCCCGCTTTGCCTGTGAGCACGGTGTTGAGTTGCCTCTGCTATGGGCATCACTAATCCATTTGAAGGGGCACAGACTAGGAGGTAGATGGCGTACCCTGATGCATCCTGCTTATCTCCAGTGGCTGTAGATTTGGTGTTTTCTGCACAGACTTGTATCTGGTATGGTAGACCACTTCTCTCTTCGTTTTTGCTCTGTCCTGATTCCCAGAACCTGGGGATTCCCATATCCTGACAAAAACCATGACAGAAGCAAGGCAGCCAATAAGCGCACTTACTTCTGTTGTGTTTCCAAATCCCCCCTCTCTTTAGGTTCCAAATTCACAGATTCCTCACTGTTTCATATTCTCTCAACTAAGCAGACAGATTAATTACTAAAACATTTTCAGGATTAAGTTTTGTGGGTAATGATAGGCTGGTTTCTCAGGCTTTACAAACAATTCACAATAGAAAACTAAATTTCTTCTTCATTTAGCGTGTCTCCTTATCCCTGGGACTGCTAATGAGTTTCACAGAGACACATTTACTTGTACTTAATCATGACTTCTATTGTCATATTGAAATAAGAAAAACAAAATCTATTGTTTAAGTGACCCACTAGAGAAAAATAGAAGCATATGGTTTCAGTTCATAATAAGTAATTTTATGAAATATAAAAAGCAAATCGCAAGCGCTCTGGATTGGCGTTCATGAATTATTTGTAGAATTAACTGTAGAGTTTGAGCACAGATAGCTGAATAGCGTCCATAGACCTTCAAATGCATTTCCACCTGCTTGTAACTGAGGACGTGGTCGGCTCCAGCTCTGTTTTGCTCTCTTGCTTATTGGAAAGCAGTTCCCACTGCGAATGTAGCAGGTGTGGGTTATCCTGGCTAGCAGCCCCGCAGCAAGGTAGATACTCGGCTGACTGCTGTCTCTGGTCTCCTGCTCACAAAACACATGCTTTCTTCACTCTGCCGACCACAACATCATTATTCCAGGGATCACAGGCCCTAAATTTGCCCCCTTTTGGGGTCAGTATCAAAACCAAAAAATTAAATTAAAACTCTTAGACTTAGCAGCTTTTTACCATTCGTTTCTTAAGGTGGCCCATGCACCTGTCTGCAACTCACAGTTCTCAGGAAGCCTGTCCAGTATTTAGTGGTTGACCGGCCAGATGTGCACAAATGATGCTCCTCGTAAGACCACTCGGGTCTCTCGGGTGGGCACACACTGAACTAGTAAAGGTCAGCTAGCCTGTAGTTGAAGGTAAAGTTGTAATGGTCCACGTAACTGACACAAGGGCAAGTCTGGGTGTCCCCATTCAGCTTCTGAGAGGGACTGAGGCGCCGGTTTTCTCTGTGCCATTTAACTCTTTGGTATTAGCTGCGTTAGATTTTTGCAAAGATGAATTACATCAGATCAAGGAAAAACCCACACATAAATGAAAGTTCAGTAAGATAATATGGTCTGTCCAGATGGTATATTGAAAAAAATCTGGAGAAAATGACCTTAGATGGTCACCGTTTGAGCAGGTTGAATGAGGAAAGAAAATCTAAATGCAGCCTCTCTCAGTGGGGGGAAGGTAGGCGGCGCTCGTTTGCGCCAGGCCCTTGTCAATAGTTTTGCTCGATGACATAGAAATAATACACCCCTGAAGCAATTTCTTATCCTCCTTCCTTCCTGAGACTCGGAAATAGAATGAACTAACTCCTTCACTCTGTGTTCAGTTTCAGCCTAGAAGGCTTGACAGGAGGAGCTGGTGTCGGAAACAAGCCATCTTCATCTCTAGATGTGAACTCCTTAAACACCAAAGAGCTCAGGCACCCTTTTGGTGGTGAAGAAAGGGGTGACTCTTTGATGTCACTTTCAGAAGAGGATCTGGAATCAGGCCAGAGAGAGCACAGGATGCTTGAGCAGCAGGTAAGGCTGAAGTGGGTTTATACCTCTAATTTGGAAAAACTCACTTTACTTCCCTAAATGTGTCCTCACATTAGGAACAAAGAAAGCAAGATTTACTATAAGGCTCGTGGCTGTGATTGCTTACGCATTTATAATACACTCATCTAGCGCAAGGCAAGTTTTTAGCACTTAATGCTAATTCAAGAATACCATTAATCTGCATTGACTTAAATATTCTGTCAAAGCAGACTTTTTTTTAAATTGGTAAAGTACCCAGGATATTAATTTGAATTTTTCCTTCTTATCTGAGGACTTCTTTTATCATCCCAATAGTAAAATGAGTCTTGAAGTGTGTTACACAACATTGTTAAATTTACTAATTTTTCAAAAACCTATCCCTTCCTGGGGGGAAAAAAAATCTTATTCTTTGTCTTCTCACACTGCCTAGGAAATGGCTGTTTCTTTCTCTCTGCTTCCTGTCACCATCAGACTTTTTCAGAGAGCATCCTGATGCCCTCTTCTTGCCTGCCACAGGCACTCACCTGGAGCTCCCTCTTGGAGGGCCTGGCCTTCCTCGAAGCCAGTCGGATGACCTTCCCAGTGCTGTCCCCTCTAGGCCCTCCCTTCCATCACTCACCACCCGGGGCAGGTCCTCAGGGAGTTTCCCTTGAGAACTGGAATCACATGGTTTTAGATTTTGGCAGATTTTTGCTGCCCGTCCTTTATCCTCCTCTTGGGCCAAGGGGACTCTCAGTTGATTTCTAGGAGGATTCTGTGATACATGTGCAAATGAAATGTTTCTAATTACACAGACAACAGAGTTAAACACCTGTCTTTGTGTAGGTGACTGGAGTTTTAGGTAGAAATAGAATGAAACATTTCTAATTAAACCAATCCAAGTGTTGAACAGCCTGTTCTTTGAATAGGTGACTTGGGGTTTTATGTACTCAGTTCATGTTTTGTTATACCCCACTACATAGCAGTGATATGACCAAAGAGAAATTGGGCACTGGAGGATTACCTTAATAGTGAGTATGTTACTTATGTGAAGGTCCAAGAGAATTTCAGCCAGATGAAAATCAAATTGGAGGCCCAAAGGAATTTTGCCCCATTATCTCCTTTCCCCACCACATGTGTCTTCTGAGCCTGATACTTTAGAAAAAGTTAAGAAAAATAACAAGAAGATAGTGACTAGGGACACCTGGCTGGCTCAGTCAGCGGAGCATATGACTCTTGATCTCGGGATTGTGAGTTCGAGCCCCATATGGGGTGTAGAGACGATTAAAAAAATGAACCTTTTAAAAAATAAATTTTTTTAAAAGAGCATGGAGAATATATTTATTGAGGCAAATGATTTAAATTTATTCAACCTGATGGTAAGAGAAAGAGGGAGTGAAAAATGGAAACAGTTATTTCAGGACTTGCCAAGGGCATCTTTGGTAAGTGGAGACTCTGAAGAGTAAACCGCATTTCACGTGAATAGAATCCTTTGGAAGTCCATTGTAAGACCGGGCAAAATACCAAACTTGGGGATTTGTGAACAGAACCCTAGACTTAGGGCCTGGATGTCCCTTCAGATTCTGCATAAGCCCATGTGTGAGAACTTCACGCCCATTTGAAGCGACTCGCCTGAGGCCTCATAACTGGCCACTGGCTGGACAGTATTAGTCTCAGAATTCTTGGCTGTTAGTCTCCCTGGTTTTTTTCCCACATTTTTGAAGTAAAGGAGTTTTAATGAGGAAATGGGGACATTTTAATTTTCTTAATAGTGTTTATGTAAAACCTTTTCTGAAACGCATATTGGTAGAAATTGGAAAGAGGATCTCTGTCCAATTAACTTATCTGTTAGTAAGTGATGTCAGTTACCACTAAAGTCTTTCTAAAAGGGCTTTTCTGATTTAGTCTTCTAGCTGAAGTTGATGACATTTTCGTGTTTTCTGTGCTTAGTAGCCTTCCTGGAACTCTCTGCTCACCCACACTTTTTGTCTTGTGTGCAACCTCAGAGTGGGTATTTGAGCTCTGGTATCTCTGATCTGGACAAGTTGCCTGCAGCCAGCTTCCTGCTGAAGGTCTGTCTGCCTTTCACTGACGTCATTTCGCAGACCTCACAGTTGTACTTGAAACATAGCAACTGTTTGCCTCAGACTCCATGGTTACACATGGAACAAGTTTTTAAATAATCAGAAGTCTTTGGCGCACTTGAGTTGAATCATGGTAGTAACACATTTTCATTACCTCTCTTTGAGCATGTGCAGGTTTTAAGCTTCCTGTGAAGGGAGGGGGTTCATGACAAAGTTAGATAACAATTCTAAATGGCTCTCTGAAAACAAAAGGAGAGGGAGCCCCTCCACCACTGGAAGAGTGCTGGCAAACACTGGGGTGAACTGTCCCTGTAGGGTTAGAATTCCAGGGGCTTCTGCTGTCGGTTGCATTACGTGGGCTTGAAGCTGCTGTGAATTTACTGAGGGAGGTAAATTGCCAGGTTTCAGCCCCCCTCTTTTTCTTGTGGAAGTAGTCTAATCTTAGAAGAGGAAATGAAAGAGATTTAGGCTTCTTCCCAGATGTGCAGCTGCCTTGCTCTTGATCTTAAAACACTTTTCACTTGCAGCTCTGTGTCCAACTTGTTAAAATCAGAAAATAATATTACTGATATCCCACTGTATCTCTAGAAAGGATATTTAGGTTTTTGAAGAAAAAGAACTACTGTATGTAGTTCAATATTTCCAGTGAAGTTATTTTTGTCTGATGATGCAGCAGATGTTTACTAGGCACGTACTAAGTTTATTTTTTTTTAAAGATTTTATTTATTTATTTGACAGAGATCACAAGTAGTCAGAGAGGCAGGCAGAGAGGGGGGCGGGGAGCAGGCCCCCTGCTGAGCAGAGAGCCCCTTGCGGGGCTTGATCCCAGGACCCTGGGATCATGACCTGAGCCAGAGGCAGAGGCTTAACCCACTGAGCCACCCAGGCGCCCCAGCACGTACTAAGTTTAAAACATCAGTGTTGTGAGGGATATGAAACCACTGTACAGGATGGCTGCTCCCGTGATTCCCATTTTACAGAGAAGAAGAGTAAGGTTCCTGAAAGCTGAATAACTCCTCTGAAGCTGAGCAGCCCCTAAGTAGGGGGGGCAGACTCGAACCCGGTGAGTCTGACTGCAGAGCCTGTGCTGTTACCCTCCTGTGTACTGCCTCCTGTTCCTGGGCTGGGCTGGAAGGTGCAGCTCTTTGCTTCTCCAGAAATAATGAGAGCCCGTATTTAGAACCTGTTCTTCAATTTTGTTTTGTTTCGCTTTACTTCACAGGCATGTCACAGAGCTAAACAACAGGGATTCAATTACTGTACATCAGCCATTTCCTCTCCACTAACAAAATCCATCTCATTAATGACAATCAGCCATCCTGGGTTGGACCGTAAGTATATTACTTTTTTTTTTTTATTAAGTATATTTTAAACACTTTCTCTATCATTTGAAGACCCTGGAATGTTACCTTTCAAAATTTGCCTGCCTCTTCTGAATGGCTCATTTAAATAGAAAAGGTAACAGTTCAGTTTTAGGGAATTTCCTCCTTTTGCCACCTAAAAATCTCTTTTATACATTAAAGGCATTATAGTCTTGGGCCTAAACGTAACACAGATTTCTTTAAACTTTTTATTTTGAAGTAATTTCGGACTTTAAAAATAGTACAAGAGTGCAAAGAATTACCACGTTTGGGGACTTAAAATGTTATCATAACCATAACCTGGAGTCCCCCAAGTGTTATTTATATGTGTGTGTGTGTGTGTGTGTGTGTATGTGTGTGTGTACACACACATATGTATACATATATGTATATATTATATAAAAGTCATAACTTTTTATCAATCTCTCTTTCTCTATCACTTTAAAGTGTTTTTCTGAAACACTGGAGAAGAAGTTATAAACAATGCCGTTATGTCAGAAAGATACTCTGTTCTATTACCGTAGTACAGTTACCCAATATTAATTTCCTGACCTCTTCAAAAATGTCAAGCTCATGAAGGACGAAGAAAGACAGAGGTACACTTTCAGTTGATTAAGCATGTGCCAAAAGGATTACATCTGCAAATGATGAAGGGCGCCCTGTGCAGGTTTTGGACCCATTGGCTGGGGAAGTGAGATAGACGTTTGACACCCGTCAGCAGGGGCCTTTGCAAATAAAGGTGCTCAGAAACACTCGAATTGGATCTAAGTATTTGCCATGGAAACACAGCTTGTTCTTTGAGAAACCCCACCTTTTTGTTTTATTTTTTAAATCTTGGTTTCTTTTTTTCCATGAGTAGTTACAGTTTGAGATCATGATTTAATATTTAAATGCTCATTAAAGGGAGAGTGGTCCATTATTTGCTGAAAGACTGTGTGTTCAGGAGGCTGAGACAGAGGGAATAAATAAATTCTGTGGTGTTTCTGGGGCTTCTTCAGTGTCCCCAGATATAACTCATCTTAAAAGAGTTGGGGACGGAAGCAGCTGCCCTGCATTAGGGAGATGTTCTGGCTCAGTGCATGACTTACTGCAGGCCTCATCTTTTTAATTTCCGCACTGGAATTAAGACATAATTGATGATTCTATTAACCTTGTCCTCGTTTTCATGATGAGTACTTCTGGCCTGTTTGGTGTGCCTACTGATGACGTGTTCTCAAAGATGCAGGCGTGACCCCACAGGACTGCAACTGGGATAGCTTTCCCCATGTTTGTTTGGGTTTTGGTTTTGTTTTGATTTGGCTTTGGGTTAGAGGTTTAGCTGGTATAGAACGAAAATCATTATAACGAAATAGTTAACACTGGATTTGGTAAGCCTGGAGTGCTGCTGGAGCTCAAGAGCCAAACACAGACAGGAAGGCGGTCTTAAGGGAGACATTTCAGCTCTGTGTAGCCTCCGTCCATGACTAGCAAGTGCGGTGTCATGGCGGCAAGTCTACTCCCATAGCAACAGATACCCAACACCGACAGAATGGGTCCCACTGAGGGATCTTTTTCCTATATTTTGTGACACACTCTTTGCCTCGTGCATGAAACACTTCATTAATTTTTCCTCCAGAAAGCAAGATGGTTTTCGACTGTGTTTTCAGTTGCTAGCCAAACCCTATAAATAATGCGGCTAACTCCTAGAAAACACTGTCCTGGAGCGCCAGGAGTTCTGGCACATGGAGCTTTTCCTCCTGTTGCTGGGAAATGTCCTGCTCCGCTCTCTGAGGGGACTGAAGTGAGTTAGCAGACTGCTGTGGAGAGTAGTGCTCTAAGCCGGTGTTTAACCCTTTGGTCAGAGTAGGGAGCCCTCATTCTAACTCAGGTGGTACATTTCACGCAGGTTTGAGTGATTAAGTCGTAGTTAGCCCCACAATTTCCCTGAGTTAGCATGTGCTGTAATTGGAGGATTAATCAACTCTAATAGCACTGTTTCTCCTTAGTCCCTCCCCATATACATTAAATTAATTTTCCCAAGTGTATTTTTTTTTATTCTGCTCTAGAAACACGATACATTTTTTCACAGATATGAAACTTCTGGCCATTGAACAGAAGACTAAACCTTGTGTCCGTGTGCTCTGCCTTTAAGCGTCAGGGTCGCTGGACAGTTCTCCATTTGCCACAGACTCAGAATCGCTTAAAATCGCATCCCAAATCACTTAAATACTCTGCCTGGTTCATCTCTGGTCATGGTCTTCCTAGCTGAAAGGATCATAACTAACATCTACACTGTGATTTTAAAGCCTTAAAGCATTTGGGACGCCTAAAATGTTTTACCTGATGTTTTATTGTAAGCACACATTTGGTGGCGGTGTGACCTTGGGCTAAATGGTGAAATTCTTTGTGTCAGTTACTTGATTAAACAGGGGTACTAATGTGATAAGGCTTACATGTGCTTTTTACACAAAAAAGCGTACTTCCTGCCTTATAATAAGCAGTTGGTACTGTTACAGAGTGAGTTCACAGTGCCTAGAACAGTGCCAGAGTCTGTCTCTGACCAGCGTGTAAACAGACAAACAAGAACGCCATCCCTCATTGTCTTTAAGTGGTTGTGTCTTATGAGTATGCTTGTCTAGGAACAAAGTACTTTCTAAGATCAACCTTACTTCACTACTTCCAGCTTCTACCCGTGCTGTGTCTTCTTCCTTCAAAGAAATTAGCTGCTTCTGCCACAGCCTTTCACGGCTGTGAACATTTGGGCGTTTCTGAAAATGTATGTCTCCTGAGCCTGTTGTCTGGAATGCCTGTTGGGTCATTTTCTAGAAGAGAAAAATAGAGAAACTCAACATTATTTCCAAGTTGGGATCGTTTTCTGATATGCATTGATGTGGAGGAAAATCCTGAGTAAAGCTGGTGACTAATGGATTTCTGTGTCATTTTCTGAAGTGGAAAGTAGACAGGCGACAGCTTTCTTGGGAACCACAATGGGTGGGGAAGCTGTCCTCACTCATGCCTTGGCTGTCCTGTCTTGGGGGGGACATGATGAATGCATCTTGCCAGATGATTTTTTTAGGGAATGGGACTAGCCCTGAAGGGGTACCCGCATCGTGTGGAGAAATGCCTTCAAAGAAACTGCTCCTGGATATGTGTTTGGCCCCATTTCTCCTTCTTGCATCAGAGAGCATGGAATGGAGACCCTCAGCTTGCCAGGAGACATAGATGATTTCTTGGTAGAATTTAAGAATCAGCTTCATTTTTCCATTATTCCAGATGATCCACTTCCAAGAGTATATTTTAAAACATCTCATTGCTTATACTCAGAAGACGCTCACAAACAGTAGAGAAAGTGCTTGGTTGATTGTATCCCCGGAAGGGCCCTAACTACGTTAGTAGTGGTGAGGTTAAAAGGAGAACTGTACCCATTAGATAGATTTTTTAACTCAGAGGCTTTTATTTTTTTTTAAAGATTTTATTTATTAATTTGGCAGACAGAGATCACAAGTAGGCAGAGAGGTAGGCAGAGAGAGAGGGGGAAGCAGGCTCCCCGCTGAGCAGGGAGCCCGATGTGGGGCTCCATCCCAGGACCCTAGGATCATGACCCGAGCTAAAGGCAGAGACTTTAACCCACTGAGCCACCCAGATGCCCCAACCAGAGGCTTTTAATGAGAAATCATTTTCCCTTCGTTTTTCACGGTGTGTTATCACAAAGAATATACATGTTCCACTTATGTTGAGGATACGCCTTAGATTGTTATACAGATAGGTTTTTCCTTATGATCCATGAAATTGTGACAAAAGGGGATACTCTTAGATTTTGTGTAATAAGAGAGCTCATTTTCATTTCCTGAATTTGTTTCACAATTCGAAGTAACTTTAGAAAGCGCTTGAAGAGGGTACTTTACTAGCTGTACTAGGGAGTCACTGCCCATAAAAGCCAGTGTGCGTGTATTTGTGCCAGTAGCCGTCTGATCTGTTACTGATGTCACTGCAGACTGTAGTCTCACATCACTTAGTATTTGTGTGGGTATTGCATTGGTTTAGGGCTTTTTTGTTTCATTTAGGACACCAAGCTTTCAAAAAGCCTGACAGAGGGAAATTCATTTATTACTTTATTTATTCAATACGCATTTGTGTTAGTCTTTGCCAGCCACCAGGCTAGACAGTGATAGGAAAGAGATGAGCTTAGAGGTACGGTTTCTTTCCTCACTACATGCATGCAGAGAAGGGAACCAGATGCATGTAATAGGAAGTGATGAATGCAGCCAATGAAAGAAACATTGGGCTTTCTAGGAGCATCCGACAGGGATGGCTTACTGGGGAGAAGTAATCTCAAAGTTGAGACCAATGGGAGAAGGGGAATTCAGTCGGTGAGTTAGTGGCACGCGTCCTGCAGAGGTATCGTGGTTCCATTCCAGACCACCGCGGTGAGGCAGGTATCACAGTAAAGCAAGTCAGATGAATTCCTAGGCTTTCCAGTGCATATAGAAGTTCTGTTTACACTGTGCTGTAGTCACGTGTGCAGTAACATGTCTAAAAAAACAGTGCACATGCCTAAATTTAAAAAATACCTTATTTCTAAAAATATACTACCATCACCTGAGCTTTCGGTGCGTTGTAGTCTTTTTGCTGGTAGAGGGTCTTGCCTCCACGTTGGTAGCTGCTGAAGGTTGGGATGGCTGTGGCAATTTCTCAAAACAGGACAGCGGTCAAGTTTGCCACAGAGCTGGATTCTTCCTATCATGAACGATTTCTCTATCCTGCGATGCTGTCTGGTAGCATCTTACCCACAGTAGAACGTCTTTCAAAATTGAAGGCTGTCCTCTCAAAACCTCCTGCTGTTATATCAGTTAAGTTAGTGGGATATTCTAAATGCTTTGTTGTCGTTCCAGTAATCTTCACAGCATCTTCTCCAGGAGTAGATTCCATCTCAAAATCCATTTTTGTTGCTCATGCATAAGAAACAACTCCTCATCTGCGGAAGTCTGATTTCGAGATCACAACAGTGCAGTCCCATCTGCAGGCTCCACTTCCAATCCTAGTTTTCTCGCTGTTTCCGCCACATCTGCAGGGACTTCATGAACCCCTCGAAGTCCTCCATGAGGGCTGGAATCAGCTTCTTTCAAACTCCCATTCATGGTGATATGCTGACCTCTTCCCACGAATCACGAATGTTCTTACTAACATCCAGAATGGTGAATCCTTTCTAGAAGGTTTTTCAATTTACTTTGTCCAGATCCACAAGAGGAAATCCTTGTCTGTGGCAGCTATAGTCTTACAAAATGTATTTCTTAAAACAATAAGACTTAAAAGTCAAAATGACTCCTGGATCCCTGGGCTGCAGAAAGGGTGTTGTGTCAGCAGGATGTTATAAAAACAACACGAGTCTCCTTGTCGATCTCCGTCAGAGGTCTCGGGTGACCAGGTGCATTGTCAGTGATCAGTACTGTTTTGAAAGTGTCTTTTTTATGGAGCAGTGGATCTCAAGAATGGGCTTACGATGCTCAGTAAAGCATGTTGTGAGTGGATGTGCTGTTGCGTAGGCTTTGTCGTTCCACTGACAGAACACAGGCAGAGTAGATCTTGCATCATTCTTAAGGACCCCAGGGTTTTTGGAAGGGTCAATGAGCACTGGCTTCAACTTTAAGTCAGCATCTCCATTAGCCTGTCCTTTGAAGCTTTGAAGCCAAGCGCTGACTTCTCTCCAGCTATGAAAGTCCTAGGTGGCATCTTCTTCCACGATAAGGCTGCTTTGTCCACACTGCAAATCCATGGTTTAGTGGAGCCCCCTTCCTGAATGAGCTCGCTGCAGCTTCTCCCTCAGCCCTTGCCGCTTCACTTTGGAGTCTGGTGCTCTGGGGCTGGCTGCCTTCCTTAAGCCTCCTGAACCAAGCTCTGCTAGCTTCAGAATTTTCTTCTGCAGTTTCATCTCCTCCCTGAGCCTTCACAGAATTAGAGAGGGGGAGGGCCTTGCTCTGGATTAGGCTTTGGCCTAAGGGAATGTTGTGACTGGCTTGATCTATGATCCAAACCACTAGAACTTTCTCCATATCAGCAATAAATCTGTTTGCCTTTCTTTATCATTCATGTGTTCAGCAGAGTAGCTCTTTGAATTTCCTTCAAGAACTTTTCCTTTGCCTTTACAACTTGGCTGTTTGACACAAGAGGCCTAGCTTCCACATGCCTTAGCTCAGCCTGCCTCCGCTTCCACGGGCCTTAGTCGCCGCGCTTAATTATATCTAGTTTTTGATTTAAAGTGAGAGTCATGTGATTCTTCCTTTCACTTGAATACTCAGAGGCCTTTGTAGAGTTATTAATTGGCCTACTTTCAATATTGTGTCTAGGAATTGGGGAGGCCTGGGGGGGGGCAGTGGGTAATGGCTGGTCGTTGAAAAGTTTGAAATAGTGCAAGAATTATCAAGACTGCTTATGGACACAGAGGAGCAAGTGCTGTTAGCAGAATGGCGTTGATAGGCTTGTTTGACACTGGGTCACCACAGACCTTCAGTTTGTAAAAATAGCGATGTCTGCGAAGGAAGTGCTGTAAAGTGAGGCACGCCTGGATGTGGAGAGCAAGACAGGGGGACTTGGGGTTCTTGTTGGAGGGCAGTGGGGGGATTTCAGGTGACGGAGTGGATTGACGCAGACCCTTCAGAGAGACCACACTGACATCAGCGCTGGGGAGCGGAGGGGCAAGGATACAGGATCAAAAGGACTGAGCGAAGTGGGACAGAAGCCTTCAAGGGCGGTGCCGGGTTTCTGTTCCGAATAGTTCTTTAGGTGTGAGGTACCCCTTTGCAAACGAAGGCGTGCGGGAGGAGGAGCAGGTGTGGAGGAAAAGAAGAGCCCACTTCCACGCTGGCTCAGTTTGCGCTGCCAGTGGGCATCCCCAGAGGGGAGCAGGGAGGTGACTGTGGCTTGAGCCCAAAGGAGAGCCCTGGGGGAAGGGTGGACAGGTGTGCATCGCCAGTCTGTGGAGTGCACCTTGCACTTTGGGGAGGACAGTGAGTGAGGAGGTTTGGAGTGAGGGAGACTAGCACCGAATGTGAGAAACACTGCTGCTCCAGATGTTTTCACGCTGAAGGAGAAAACTCCAGCTATAAATTATGACCATTAAAAGTAATGGACTTTGGTTTCCTTATTCTAACAAGTAGGTGTCTGTCGGGTGAAGTTTTTAGGCTGTATTGGAACCCTCCATATTCAGAAATTAAGAGGAAAATTAGATACGTTGTTGGCCTAGACGGCCTTTCCTGGAACCAGACGGGCTCAGGACATGATTCTGTTCAGCCTGGTGTGAGGTGCCTTGGTCGTTGTTCGGGAACAGTCTGCGTGCGCTAACGTCTTCTGTGAACCCACTTCCCAGCCCAGCCTCGGATGCAGCCAGCAAGGCGGGTGTCCTTCTCCGTCCGCATCTCTCCACACCTCCTTAAGTCTAAAACCCTTTTCTCTCCTGGCTCTTCTTACTCGAGTGACGAGGAGGAGGCGTTGCCTAGTAAGTAAGCGGCTTCGGTGTCGGTGGCTGTTCTCAGGCTCTGGCCCGTGCTGAGAATGCTGCCAGCTTAGCTGAGAAATCGTCCGGAGACTCTAACCCTTGCACGCTGCCGTTTCTAAATCACTTGACCTCATGCTTCGCTTCGAAAGTTAACCCGGCTGAAACACTGTGGTCTTCTGTGCACCACCTGCGCCGGTTGGCCTGGCGGCCTGACTGCAGGGCACGGGGACGCGTTCCTGTCCCACCTCGGACCCGTGGGTATGAGCACTAACTTCACGGAGCTCTCTGTTGCATAACGTAAATTTCATTTTCCCTTGTTTTGCTTTTTTTGACTTATGGGACATCTGATAGCCACCTGTGGTGTTTAAAACTAATGTTAAACTTTTTCCTTCTCAGCTTTCAGACATGTCTTTAAAAATACCTTTCCCTTGGGACACCTCACTGGCTAGAGCATGTGAGTTTTGATCTCAGGGTTGTGAGTTCGAGCCCCACGGTGGGATAGAGATTGCTTTAAAAAAGAAAGGAAAGAAAGAAAGAAAGAGAGAGAGAGAGAGAGAGAGAGAGAGAGAGAGAGAAAGAAAGAAAAGAAAAGAAAGAGAAAAAGAAAGAAAAGAAAGACCTTTCCTTTGAGGCCACACCCCCATGAGTTAGGAGGTGGGAATTATAGATGATTTCCTTCCTTCCTTCTCTCCTTCGGAACTTTTGTTTTTCAATCCTTTTACTACAGTGTGATTTCAGATTAATATATTCTTCACTGATAATGCCTAGTTTAAAAACTTTATAAGGTATCAGTTTTAGTAAGTTTGGAAAGGAAATGAATTCTCTCCCTTTTCCATGAAAATCGCTGTTTCCGATTATGCAAGATTTCTTGAATTTTTCAGGATTGCTATTTTTAATGGAAAAAATACTTCTATAGTAAAGGTAAATAATGAATTATTTTCTTTTTCTTTTTTTTTAAGATTTAATTTATTTATTTGACAGAGATCACAAGCAGGCAGAGAAGCAGGCAGAGAGAGAGAGAGGGAAGCAGGCTCCCTGCTGAGCAGAGAGCCTGATGCGGGGCTCGATCCCAGGACCCTGAGATCATGACCTGAGCCGAAGGCAGAGGCTTTACCCCACTGAGCCACCCAGGCTCAACCCTGAGTTGTTTTCATTTTATATAACTAATAAGAGTCTCAGGGAATTACAATATTCATATAATTGGACACCCTCATTCCTACCATTGCTGGCCCTACATTTCAGCAGTAAATACGGAAGGTGTCTGTTTATTTAAATATTAAAATTTTATAATTAAGCAATATTAAGCTCAGAGTGACCTCTCTGCATTGTTCTTACAGAAGAGCACCTTACGTATAGTAACGAAGTTTAGTTTCTCTTAACTGGAGGTCTTACTGTACTCAGTCCTTTCTTCCCAATTGAAAGATGTTTGGTAAAATAGGCACACCGTGAGATCTTTACTTTATACCGGTTGTGATAGGAGGGAAGTTGTGAGAACCCACTTACAACTTGGAGCGTTCAGAAATTCTCAAGCCTGTTTCAGCTCAAAGTATTTGTGATAGCCCAGGAAATAGGTCCTAAAACAAAGGTCCCAGTGGCATTTCTTCTACCACTAGTACAAAAAAAAATTTTAAGATTTTATTTATTTGACAGAGACACAGAGAGGGAACGCAAGCAGGGGGAGTAGGAGAGGGAGAAGCAGGTCTCCCACCGAGCAAGGAACCCAACGTGGGCCTCGATCCCAGGACCCTGGGATCACGACCTGAGCCGAAGGCAGACGCTTAGTGACTGAGCCACCCAGGCGCCCCATACACCGTTGTTAATATAAAACGGCACTGGGTATACAGTTAACCCAACGTGATGGAATCAAAAGTATGGAAGCCTGAAGAACCCTTTGAATCAATCAAGCATCTAGCATTCCTCAAAACATGTTCGTTAAACTCAAAAATACCAGTGGGCATTAGGGAGGTGGAGGGGAGAGGAAGAAAAAGAAAGGATTGGTTCATGGGCACATAAATTTAGGAAACCAGGTAAGCTGGTTTCAGATGTTAATGTGCACATTGTGAATCTCCAAGGCAGTGTTCAACGAGCTGTGTTTTCCAAACTTCCTAGCTTGGTAACCACAAGGGGTGCCTGACTGTGCACAACACCTAACAAGACTAGTGTTCTGTGGGGCACACTTTGAAAATATTGACTGCGTCCATCTAGTAGTTCTCACCCTGGAATGTTACCATGTATTAGGTTTGCAGGTCACTTCGGGACTTTAAGAAAAAGCTGGTTGAGGGGCTCCTGGGTGGCTCAGTGGGTTAAAGCCTCTGCCTTCAGCTCAGGTCATGATCCTGGGATTCTGGGATTGAGCCCCACGTCAGACTCTCTGCTCGGCGGGGAGCCTGCTTCCTCCTCTCTCTTTCTGCCTGCCTCTCTGCCTACTTGTGATCTCTGTCAAATAAATGAATAAAATCTTTAAAAAAAAAAAAAAGAAAGAAAGAAAAAGCTGGTTGAAATACACTGTTGACCTGCCATAATGCTTCACGCCAACATCAGTGACAGACCCCCCCCCGCTCCTGTCTGTAGTTCTACCGTAGAAGTACTGTTGGTTATGTCATCCTCTTAGGTGCTCTGAAAACTTAATGACACTTTAGGGATCTCAGAGGTATTGGTGGATTAATCACTGTTTTCAGAACCACATCTAAGAGGTCACAGCAAATGAATTAAAATTTTTTCAGCTGTGAAAGGTTGGAAATCCTTGTAAGAGTCAAAGATTGTCCCAGGACTCAATCACGTATTTGTTCAGTTTTTAATTTATTTGACAGAAATCTGCTGGGATCTTACTCTTGGCCAGGCTCTTTGCTGGTTGGTATTTTTCCTCATTGTGGATTTTACTTTTACTTGTTCCTATTACTACAGTGGTGACTTTCCAGGTGATTGCTTTAGTGTACGGCAGAGTCCTGGCCGTGTGAGAGAATTTAATGCTGCTTCTACCATTCAAGGTTCCTTGGGTGGAAAACGTTTTAAAGCCACTGATCTAAACCACACTCTTGAGTGTTTGTTTGTTTTTTTAACATTTTATTTATTTATTTGACAGAGCACAAGCAGGGGGAGCAGCAGGCAGAGGGAGAGGGAGAAGCAGGCTCCCCACTGAGTAAGGAGCCCAACATGGGGCTCGATCTCAGGACCCTGGGATCATGACCTGAGTCAAAGGCAGATGCTTAACTGCTTGAGCCACTCAGGCACCCTGCACACTCTTGGTTTTTAAGTAAATTAAGGCATCTGAGGGTAAACATCTGACAGTTTCACACCTAGATCGTGCAGAAACTCGGGGACAGATCCCAGATCTTAACTCTGTTCACCTTTCGCAACTGGCTGTTACTGCCATGCATTGTAAGTGAAATAGAAAAAGAATCCTAATAGGCAAAAGGAAAGACCCCAGAGAGCAGTCTTTTGAAAACTTAGAATTGATTTTTAAGTTTCTTAGGCATTACTCCCACTTGTTGCTGTTTACTGCCATTTTGCGTTTCTACTCAGAATCTAGAGCAGGTTGACACTTAGGAGTTATAAATGGTGGTCACGGAACATCTTCAAATCTCTATCAGATTAAAATTTTACTCACAGTAATCTCAGGTGCTTGAAACCCCCCTGCAGGAAGAAGTGTGTGTTCTGTTCACGTTATAACAGCTGTGCTACTTGTGAACAGACTTGGCCTACCAGGAATTACACACAGAAATTATTTCTAACCTGATCTCCTAAAAATTGGAAACCAATTGTCAGTGTGTGATTGAGACCTTCTCACCTAGTCCCAGAGTAGCTCAAGCTTAATGCGCGTGTCTTGGATAAAAGAACGTAGTGTTCTTTCTGTTGGCGCCACTTACTGCCCCTTTGTCCGACTAGCCTCAGCTGTGATGACCTGCTTCACTTCACGGTCTGGTCGTCGTGGAAGGAGGAAGGATGCGTCTGCCCTATCAATTGTCAGCGTCAGCCTGGCAAGGACCTTACCATGCGTTGCGTGTCCCTCGTCTCACAGATGAGGAAATGAAATCCAGAGATCTCACCCCAAATGAGTGACAAGACCAAGACCTTATAAGCCAGCTCTTCTGCTCTTTTCCTGTCCACGACTCCATTTCCTTCCAGGAATGCTCACCAAAATATCAGATATACATTAGCTAGATTTTTTGGTTTGGAAACCTAGGAAAGCAAAATGAATGGAATACGATGTATAATTTTCGATTTTATGTTCTTCCTGTGATGTCATCTCAGAAAAATGGCCTGTGGAAATGGAGCATTGACAAGAGCAGGAACTCAACCTGTCTCATGTGTGTTTGAACATGAGGGAAAAAAATGTTTTGGGGTTTGTTCACTACTAGCTTGACTCCTGGATTAAATTGTTTGTTGTGGAGAGTTGGCTCCTGTGGCCCTCCTGCTTCTAGTTCCGATATTGAGGGATCTGAGTTGAATTTTTCCTTCTTCCAAACCCTTGCGCGGAGAAGGCCCCGTGCACCGGCTCTCAGATGCTGTGTCTGCTCTGCGTGTCCTCATAAACGTTCTAAACATCTGCTCCGTCACCCAGGCACAGTCTTTTGGTTCCAACATTCTCTCTCCCGTTTCTGTTTTCCAGATTCACGGTCTTTCCACGGTACCAGCGCCAACCTGACTGAGAGGTAACACACGTTTATTTTGTTACTCCTTTCCCCAAGACAAAGTGAAGGAAACCCAAAGTGTCTTAGGACATTTAACTAAGCCGACCAAGAAGTGAATTCAACTCTTGGGATTCTTCCTTCCTTGAGTGTGAGCGCACACTCACGTACTTGTATTGGACTCTGAACTTTTATACTCTGCTTATAGGAATTGTTCCTCCCTAAGCCTGGCGACATTTTCTTGCATTGTGTGTGTGCGTGCACGTGCATGTGTGTGTGTACATGCATGTGCGTGCACACTCTCACCTGTGCAGTATTGCTGCCTTAGCCATTTTAAGCTTTTTATTTTTTCCCAAAAAGTCATTTTCTTCTGCCTTCACGGATATGGTACACAGTTCTTTCCAGGTGAATCGGTTCTTTGCTTCATGGCAGGCAGAAGATTAGTATTTTGACTCACTGATTACTTTTATATTCCTCTTGTCATGCTTAGGGGGTTCTGAAGGATTCTGATGTGCGCATAGTGGGGCTTCTGGTTATTGCCCTGCACTTGAACCTGCTCTCCTTTTCACAGAGGCGTAAGCTGTGGCTCTTGGGATGAATGCTTCTCTTTCATTTCTATCATAGTTTATTCATCCTTTGTCCTCCGGAGCAGGTTCTCACACCGTTTCCCCCTTACCGTAATGTAAGAGGCTGCTTTGTTCTGTAAACGGTACTTTACACATAAACAGACCTTGGCCGTTGAAGAGGATTGTTGCCCCTCTTGAAGTGTGCCTCTGTCCTCTCTCAGAGACCCTTGAGGTAAACCCAGCTTTTCTGCGGAAAAGTTCTTAAAATAACGTTTGTGGAACACCTAAGAAAAGTCGTGTAAATGGATTCCTTTCCCGTGTAATGGATTGTGTATACACGTGCCCAGCATTCTTGGAGGAGATCAACTGCCGTGAATTTCCTAAGGTTCAAATGTGTCCATCACAGATAGATTCTTTGCAGCCTTCCCAAGTGCGGGGAGATCAGTAGTACATCTGCATCTGTATGGAACTCCTAAAATGGGTCTTTCTACACTCTCTTCCCTCCAAAAATTGTGCAAACCCCATACTGGTATGCATCAGTATTGATTGTCCAGTGGGCCATAAGACGAAAAAAGTACGTGATTTTTGCTTTTAGGGAACCTGAGTATGCATTCAGTCCTAAAACTTCCTTTGTCTGCAACTTTTATTAACGTATCCATCATTCCATTATTGTACTTACGAGTTTCTTCTCAAGCACCTGTTTGATGCAAAGGTGTTTGTAAATTGAGTGCTATTTTAGACTAAGAAGTTTCAGATGAAATAATAAATGAGTAATTGACAGGTAGGCTGTGCTTCATACCAGGTCACTGAAAATCTATTACTAAAACCTTAGTGGCTGGTACAAGAAAATGGAGCCAGGTTTTGGCACCAGAACGTGGGCATTGTGGTGCGCTCTGCCCTCGGCTCCAACGGGCTGGAACCGCTCAGCAGCCTCTGTCCCCCTCTCGCTCTGTTTCCCGTTCGCATGTGTGTATATATAAGTTGACTCTGACTTGAAGCTAAAATGATACATGGCTACAGAGAAATGTATTTTTTAAATCTGTATTTAATTTTTTAAAATTCTGTAGTCTTTTTTTTTTTTAAATCAATTTCCTTGTTTTTATTTAGCATAACAGAAGAGACCTATAGTTTCCTGCCACAAAGCCCCTCCAAGAAAGATTTTGAAGGGAAGAGTGGAACAAAAGTCAGTCGCACATTCAGCTACATCAAGAATAAAATGTCCAGCAGTAAGAAGAGCAGAGTAAGTACCGTTGGGGGGCTTCCTTGTGTGGCCGCCATAGTCGCTCACCTGTGGGCTCCTGTCACAGCCTACATACACCCAGAAAGCAATGAAATTATGGGGACATGAGGAAATAAACCCAGAGAGTATCTTTGAAATAGCCTAATATTTGAAGAAATATAACAGCAAGAAAGATAGTAACAAAAGGTAGTATCACTAATTGGGTTTTTACGGTATGCTAAGAGTCTTCCATATGTTATTTTATATCATGCTTTCCACAACCACATAAGGCAGAGGTTATCTCCCTGTTCTGGGAGTGACCTGCTGTATTAGGGTTTGTGCCCCCAGCGGTGGCTTCAGATCTCAAGCACATGCTCTAATCGGTAAACCAGGTTTAAAACGTACCTGAAAGCGGGGAGCAGCGCCTGGGTGGCTCAGTTGGCTAAGCCTCTGACTCTTGATTTCACCTCAGGTCATGATCTTGAGGTTGCGAGATCGGGCTCCGTACAGCATGGAGTCTGTTGGCCTCTCTCCCTCTCCTCCCCACCCCCACCTCGTGTGTGCTCGCTTGCTTGCTTGCTCTCAAATAAAGAAATGAATAAATAAAATCTTTAAAAATAAATAAATAAGATAAAATGTACCTGGAGGATTTGATGCCAAGATCAGGGGATTTTTTAAATATATTTAAATATTTATCAGATATAAATATTTATAAAATATATATTATAATATAAATATAGTATAAAAATAAATCTATAAGTAATATTTATAAATATAAATATTATGTTTGTTTTAGAGGTTAGAGTGTCCCACAGAGAATTACAAGAACTTTAAAGACGAAAGTGGGTTCCTAGGTCTAGTCCCAACTGGATCCGCACGTGGCAGTGAACGCTCCTTAGTGAGGTTATGTTAAAGTACCTCAGCATTTTTTGTCTATTTTTGTCATACTTATAGGAATATTTAAAATATAAAAATGAGATAAAAACCACCTGTAATAATCCCACATAGAGATAGCTACTCTTCTAATTTTTTTCAATGTATTTTTTTAAAAAAGGAAGACAAGAAGTTACTTTTCTTACACTGATTCCCAGTGCAAAACCAAAACCAATTTAGTGTCAGATCAGTGGGAAAAAACTTTTTCTGTCTCCCACTTCCCCTGTACTCCATTCACCCACCCACCCAGACTCCAGCAAAATAAATTAAAAAAAAAAAAAAAAAAAGCTTTTACATGGAAATCAGCAAAAGAGCTCTTGCCAGGGCATCACTATATATATGCGTGTATACGTGTGCATGGTATGTACATACATAGAAGTAAGAGAATGAACAAACACTGAACTCAAGCGTATTATGGTAAAACTACACCCCCCCCCCCCAACAAAATACAACAAGCTTTCTAAGCCCTTCATTAAGTGGGTTGGTAGAAGTAGAGCCAATGCATTTTACAAGATTTTGTAAAATAAGACCTCTTTCTTTTAGTAAATGCTAGGTTCAGGCCTCATAGGAATTTTTCCACAAAACCTGCCACCAGAATTGTGCTTTCATTCCTGCCCAGGTACAGAAGGAGAAGAAGGTGGGCCAATCAGGAGGAAAACAGGAAAAAATGCAAGGAGTCTAGCAAATTGTTTCTAGAATAATCATATATACAAGTATTAACTTCAGACATATCCTTGTTTTATCATTTAAAAAATCCAGGTTAAAGAGGGCAGAATGTTCATCAGTGTTCCACAGACTGGCAGCAAGGCTTAAAATAAGAGCCATATGTGTTTGACTTACCACTGCTGGCTTGGACACTGGTTGGCGTGAACAAAAGAAAACCTCCTTGCGAAGACCAGTATAAATTAGCCGGCTGTTATCACAGGACTTCTGTAGATGGTCTTAGCATTCTGCCAGGTGCTCCGAAAGAACTAAAGATCTTCATCTTTACTTTTGAGAAATTTTATGATCTATTTGGACATTTTCACATATGTCTGGTGTTTTTGTTGTTCTGTTTTTAAAATGTGGGATCTTCAATTGGAAGACCGGTAAATAAATAAGTGGAGAGTTCCCTTTCTGTGCATCTCCCCAGTGACGTTAATTTCCAGTGCAGGGCAGTGACTCCACCACAGGTCACGTTAATAAGGGAATACAAACAGGCATAGACAAAACCATGTAAGATCAAATTTAGAAACTGGAACCTGACCTTTAAAAAAAAGTCTCATCCTCCTTATTTACAAACCGAAGCCCAGAGAACTAGCTTTAGGCCACAGAACTAGGTAATATTAACTAAATAACCTCTTTGTGGGCTGACTTCTAGCAATTAGCACACTTCATTTCATGCTCACTCAAACAGAATCTAACTATTACTAAACAGGTCTTTATAACTTTTTCAATAACTCAAAGGACTGGAGCTTACTAGTAGGGAGTGAGAAAAAGGCAGGAGGGAAGAAGGAAATTGTTAGAGCAGAGTCCGTCAGCCCCAGCCGTCTGTATCAGTTGACCTTTGTGTCCGAGCATCTCCTTTGTCAAAACGACAGCACAGTTTTGCAACGAAACTGGTTCCTCTTTCACATGTGGCTTCAACAATTGGTCTTTGGGGGCGCGTGCTATCTCTGGCAGTGGAAACTCTCAAGAAATTACAAATCTGGGGGCACCTGGGTGGCTCAGTGGGTTAAAAAGCCTCTGCCTTCGGCTCAGGTCCTAGGATCGAGCCCCGAATCGGCTTCTCTGCTCAGCAGGGAGCCTGCTTCCCCCTCTCTCTCTGCCTGCCTCTCTGCCTACTTGTGATCTCTGTCTGTCAAATAAATAAATAAAATCTTGAAAAAAATACAAATTATTTATTTAAAAAAATTACAAACCTGGGTGGCTCAGTGTTAAGCAGCTGCCTCCGGTTCAAGTCATGACCTCAGGGTCCTGGGATGGAGCCCTGTGTTGGGCTCCGGGCTCAGTGGGGGTCTGCTTCTCCCTCTCCCTCTGCCCCCCAACACTCCCTGCTTGTGCACTCTCTCTCTCTTTCAAATAAATAAATTAAAAAAAAAAATTAGAAATCTGTAACCTGGATGGCAATCCTTACTTCACATTATCAGGTGTTCAGGAAAATGCCCCACTGGCCAAACACATCAAGAAGGTTGAGACTCTCCTTTCATGTAGAAGAGCTCACATTTGTGAATGTACCAAAAGATAGAAGAAATTAGGGGAAATAGTGCCAAGTTACATTAAATACTCTGACTTTATATGCCATAGTGCCTGTGGTAGAGCTTTACCGCACAGAACTGTTTTATTCTCTAAATGATGACAAAAATAAATGAGTATTTTCTTAGTGTGAGGATGCTGACTCAGTTTTTCCTGTAGAGTGTTCTTTCTCCATAATGTTAAAACAACTGAAAGTGCTACTGTAGACATTAACGCTAGTTTTTTTAATGAAAATGGTAGAATTCTACTAATTTTAAATTATTTTTAAAAGACCTGCTATTAGAGATCATCTGATCTCCTTTTATTAACCTATTTGTACAATGTAATCGTTCCTTCTTCTTTTAAAGGAAAAATGTAAGCATTTACTGAAGATATATTAAATTGCCACCTATAAATTCTTAGTAAAGTTTCTACGAATGGTTTGGAAAATTTTGCTTTCCTTGTAATTAAGCATGATGTATGTGTTCATGTAAATAGTTGATACTTGTTGCCTTTAGAGTCTCTTAATTATTATGTTAATCTATTATATGTGCTTAAAATTAAAAGTTAATCTATGTGTCGCAATTCTTAAGTAAGATGGTAAGGAGACAAAAGGAGCCAAAAAAATTATTCATGTTTTGCCTGTAGTACTGAGATAGATACATATATCTAGATAGGTAGGTAGATAGATGGATATAGGATTGGAGAAGTTGAGTACTGATCCTTCATATGTGCTTTTAAAAATTAGCAGTATCTGGCATGGGTAATTAAATGCATTCGGTGTTTTTTCCCAAAGGGGTAAAGCCCAAACAGGAAGTCTAACAGGAAGACTGGCAGGTTCTGCTTTTGTCTTTTAGTTAGTGTCTTCTGATAGTACCATTTCCTGTTCAGTACGTTTGCTTGCTACAGAGTACTGAAACGCTGATGTGCACGGTGATCCCATTCACAAAGGGAGTGGAGTGAGCCCCTTCAGACCACCCTGTTACACCGATGTTCTTCTTCGAGCTTTCCTCCTCACAGACAACTAGGAGATGGGCAGAGACGTTCTATAGACATTCTTACTCTGACTTGAAGTGGGCGTTTTGGGGGCACAGGCTGCATTCCTGCAGAGCTGCTGCAGTCCGGCTCTGCTTTCTTGGGCCTGTGCTCCCTAGGGGAAAAGTAAACCCATGAGCCTAACAGAGGTGCCCGCTAGAGAGTGTTTGCAAAGGCTGAAGTCTGTGTGAAATCTGGTTCTCTGGTTCCTTCTCCGATCAGAGATCTGCAGCATGAGGGTGACTTCACGACAGCTTGCTTCACAGTTGTCAGAAGCGCACTCTGGTCTTCTCATTGTAACCGTTTGTCAAAGATGGTAGGTGGGGGAAAGCGAGAACTCATTTTCCTTCTTAGTACCCCGGTATAGTTATTTCCCGCAGCCGTCCCTGAAATACCAGCAGCCCCTACTTCCTCATGTTGTTGAATGTGGAAAAGTCACAATTGAGAAAACAAGCTGGTCATCACTTGACCGCAGGCGAAATCTACCACCAGCTTCACCGCACACTGTTCTTGGGAAGCACACGTTATGATTCGATGTAATGAGAAGCCTTCCGAAGTAGATGTGTTCCTTAACTTCTAAGTGTCAGAAATTGGCCTCGGTCCTCCCAGAGTGTCCCGTCTTGCAGCCAGAGCACCGTCCAGACACACACTGTGTTTTGGGAATTCGTTTTGTTTCATTTCCCGTGTCCTCTGTAACTAGGGTAGTTGGCTTTGCTGGCAGCATGCAAATAGTTAAGCCTGTCTTAAGGAAACCAGCAGCCTCAGCCCTCCCTCCTTCCCTTTCTCAACCAGTCCCTGGCTTCCTCTTACGGTTTCTCTGATGGCAGCTCAAAGCTGCTGAGCTCTGCCCTGCCGGCATGAGCCCCTCCTTCTGTGAGAGCACATTTCCTGGCATGGGGGTCGAGTCATGTCGATAAAATGGGGTCGGGTTCCTGAAGTACCCCTCATAACAGTGAAATTCATAGGACATGGAGAGGTAAGAGCCTGCCTTCTTTACAGCACTAAATTCTAATAAACAGAGAAAGAAATGATGGGAGTTTATTGTTTTGTTTTTATTCTTGGAAGAACTAGTTGGGCTAATTGCAAAGGACGAGGGTATTATTTATTATTTATTTGGGTTTGATGAGCATTGGAAGGCTTGAGAGAATGTTAGTTGCCATAGAAGGTTTTTTCCAAGTCTTGGAGCACGCTTTAGCTTTCTGAAGCAAAAGAGGCAGATGCTTTTCAGTTTAATGTTTATGTGCAGAGACGCCTGAAGCAAAATTTAGTTGAGAGAAATTATTTGAAAAAATTCCACTTGTTATTGATTGTTATTAGACTATTATGTACTTTAGTGGTTACTGATTGTCACTCAGAACAGTTTCCTGTTATGTAAAGTGAAATACTTTTTCTCTCTCTCTCCTTAATTTTTACAGTTCTAAAGTGTAGCAGTTTGGTTCTTAGATTTTTATTATACGTGTTCTGCTAACCAAGGACTGTGCATGAATCAGACTTCACCAGCACTCGCCAGTTCAGTACAGTGGATGGGCTCTGAATTAGGATGTCAGGAGGCCTGGGTCATGATGTTGACTACCAATCACTTGCTGTGTGACCCGTTGTGAGTCAACACACCTCGCCAGCCCCTGGCGGTAGAGTGTCGTGAATGAGAGAGCTGTGGAGTCAGCCAGATCTGGATCTTCTTTCCAGCACGGGCTGTTACTGACATGTGGCCTCAGACACAGTATTAAACATCTCAGAGCCTTGGTCTCCTCAAATGTGCTGTGGAGATAATAACCAGTAGTTCACTGGGTTGTTAGGAGAAAATATGTGTCAGTCGCCTGCTGTCATTCTTGGCACATAACAGCTGTTCAGAATTGTAGTTGATAATTATCATCTTTATCTTCTCAATTGCACAAGCGTGATGCCCTCCCTGCACACTTCAGAGTTATGGAGACTGAGGCAGTCTTGTACTTAGAAGGCGTTGACTCAAAGTGTAAGGCGTTTAGTAGTTGTTATGATCATGAACTTCATGGTGCCCGTGTTGCAGGAATTGTTTTAGGTGACAACAATGGTATATGTGTATGTCGGGGACAGTTAATACTTCCGGCTAGATGAAGTCCAAGAGGAAACCCCGAGAAAGGCTTCCTGCCATCCCATCGTCTTCCTTCCCCGAGGCTGCTCCGAGAATGGCTGCAGTCCTTTCTGCCCCCTTCCTGCAGGTGGCCCTCTGCTCGTTGCTGGCTTCCTCCATGGGCTGCGCTTGGGCTTGCTGAGGAGGGCTCATAGGCCACTGCAGAGCTGGTCTTGGGACGTTGTGTCCATCGTGTGAACGCATTTTCCCATAGTGTTTCCAGTGTAGCCGGAATGCTCACAGCCTAGAAAAACCATTGTCCAGGACAGTGCTCTTAACTTTCTTCCAAAGCATTCACCATCACACACCAGTGACCCCATGCACCTGGATGCCCAGGTGAGAGGAGGGCCTCTGGTGTTCTGTTAACTGTTGGTTCTGTTCTTTGGCAGGAAAAGGAGAAAGAGAAAGAGAAGATCAAGGAGAAGGAGAAAGATCTGAAGGAGAAAGAGAAGGATAAGAAGACGGTCAACGGGCACACTTTCAGTTCCATCCCTGTCGTGGGTCCGATCAGCTGTAGCCAGTGCGTGAAGCCTTTCACCAGCAAGGATGCCTACACGTGTGCAGGTAAGCAGCACCCGTCTTCCTGCGAGGTGTGGCACTCCGGGCTCGGGAAAGCTCATTCTGGGTTTCCTGTCCATCTACCTGTGTCCCTTCCTGGTGTGTGTGGAGAAGTCGGCCTGTTATGTCTGTCTAAAACATCCCGTGTGTCATCAGTTCCAAATGTAGAACATGCAGCCGGTACATTTTTACAGAGAGCCCCAATTTCTTATATTCTGTTCTGTTGCCCCCAAGCCACTGTCTGTCCCAGAAGTCTGTGTCTGTGTCGAAACAGCCCCCAGCCTCAAACTCTAAAGCGACACAGCAGTCCCTCGTCAGGTTCTACGCGCTCAGTTCTTATTCTGGTACTTTGGCTGATGCTTCAGCCCTTTCCCAGCGTCAGGTCACGGTGACTGCCAAGAGAAGACATTTGCGCATGTGCCGAAATGTCCCATGCTGACCAGTGGCTGACCTCCTTCAAGCCACCTTTAAAGCCAAGTCTATGAACTGAGCCCAGGTCCTGGGTTGGATAAGATACTGCGCAGGAGATGGCTAGCTTTTTTTTTGTCAAGGGCCATGAGCACGTATCTTAGACTCTGTGAGCTGGACGGTCCCTGTGCCGCTGCTGACCTCTGCTGTTGTGCAGAAGCGGCCTGGCCAGCACGCAGACCAGTGAGCACGGCTGTGTTCCGGTAAGACTTCACCAGTGCTGAACCTGGAAGCATGTGGTTTTCGTGTCACAAAGTAGTCATCTTTATTACCCCCCACCCAGCCATTTAAAGATATAAAAACCATTAGTAGTGTATGGGCCATGTAAGAATAGGCTGTGGGATGGATCTGGCCCACAGACCCTGCTCGAAGGCACTGTGTCTCAAAAACGCGGTCATCGGATAGAGAGAAAGTAATATTGGCAGTGCACACCAAGGTAGGTCAGTGAGGCTGCCGTGGCCAGAAGGGACAGTCTGGAGATCCAGCCCCACTCCAGGCCCAGCCTGGTCACCCCGGAGGCCAAGGTGATTAGCACCGTGTTCTCACTATACCCACCTCAGACAAAATAGTGACGGATTCAGACGATCAGGACATCGTGACCTTGTCTTGTTCTCAGTCATTTGTGCAGAGTATCCAAAGTGATTTGTTACCAAAAATGATTAACTTACTGGAAGTTGAAGTTTTTAAAAGCTTGTTTGAGCAGGCTCTCAGCTACTGCAAAAAATGGTTTCCACCCAGTTAAGCTAGTCCGCAGCCCAGCTTGTCGCTGCCACAGCTGTCGTGACTTTCTGAATGACTCGCTTTATGATCACATTCTTTCAAGATGACTTATGTGGATCTATTATATCCCAAATGTTGTCTTTAGCACAGTTTGTTGTACTGTTCTATTAAAAAAAACCACCACCTTGTGGGAGGAGCTCTCATTGAGATCTTTGTGTATATCACACACATTTATGTCCTTCCTACACGACTCACTAAGAGATGGAGCGTTGCAGCATAGTGCTAAGTTTTATGGGCCCTCTAGAAAACCAGAGGCCACAACTGTCTGCTACCTCCTGCATATTTATTTTGGGGCCCAGGTTCTCTGAGGCTCTTCCCTGGGACACCCCACAAATGTCCTCTGGTTAGTTTCTTAGCCACTTGACACAGCTCCTTGGTACCAGAATAACTTTGGTTGCCTAGGATAGTCATCACCAAGCACTTTTTAGTACGTTCATGTATCATTAAAACATTGTTAGGCTACTTGCATAGGGCATGTATATTTGATGCAAGAATTACATGCTTGGCCTGTCCTGTACTTACAAAGAGCTCATTCTAGGGGCTCCTGGGTGGTTCATTCGGTTAAGCATCTGACTCTTTTTTTTTTTTTTCCTTAAAGATTTTATTTATTTATTTGACAGAGCGATCACAAGTAGACAGAGAGGCAGGCAGAGAGAGAGGAGGAAGCAGGCTCCCCGCCGAGCAGAGAGCCCGATGCGGGGCTTGATCCCAGGACCCTGGGACCATGACCTGAGCCGAAGGCAGAGGTTTTAACCCACTGAGCCACCCAGGCGCCCCAGCATCTGACTCTTGATTTCAGCTCAGGTTACAACCTCAGGGTTGTGAGATGGAGCCCTGCATTGGCCTCTGTGCTGGATGTGGAACCTGCTTAAGATTCCCTCCCCCAACCCTGGCCCAATACAGAAAGGGGGGGGTGGCAGGAAAGAAAGGAAGGAAGGAGAGGAGAAGAAGAAAGGAAAGAAGGAAAGAAGAGAGAAAAGAAAACTATTATAGGAATAGGAGAATTCAGATTTGCCATTTTTTTGTTTGCTGGTTATTAGTCTTATTAATAATACTGTCTTAGGTCAGTGGTTTCTTTGCAGGAATTTGTAAGCTACTTTCTCATTTTTTTCTAGTTGGAACTAATATAATCCATAAGCTCACTGCATTGAGCCCCTATACATTTCCATTCATCACAGCATGCTGAAGGGACGAGAATGAGGACAGGTGCCACTGTCCTAGCCCCTTTCGAGTGCTCTCACCTCTAGAAACCTCTAGCATGTGTAAAGTGAAGCTTCCCAACATAGGGGCTGAGTGAGGCACCAATATATCGTCTACATCAACTCTATTTCTCTTTAAAGTCAATATAAATGGAAGCTGTAAAACCTTCCTCCCGTATCCCAAAGAATCCTTTTGTGTAACCCTCCTGCAAAGTGCCTGTTCTCCATTTGAGGAGCACTGGTCTCAGAGAAAAACAGAAAGACCTCCTGTCTCTTGATTGGACAGTATGAAATTGATACTCAGAGAACTTCAGTGAAGCAGACTGAACATAGTTTATGTTCTGCTATAAAGTAGAAATATCCAGTGCAATATATTAAAAAAAAAAAAAAAAAAAAACATAGCCAAGCCTGCAGAAAGGAAAATCCCTGAAGAAACTCAGAATCAGAGCACTAAAGAGCCTTCCTAGTAGGGAGCAGGATATCTGGCCCCAGGGCACATAGCGGGAGCTGGAGCTCAGACCCCGGATAAAACGGAGAGCTTTAGAGACTGTAACATCCATGCTGAACGACTTGGAAAAACTCCACCGCCTGGCCCTTCCGAAGCAGCAAGGAAACGTGCCTGCCTTCTCCCAGGACTCTGAGTGAGAATCCCGCACTATCTGTGAACCTGGGGTCCAAATTCACACCATCCATACTCCAAACTAAAGTTTTCACAAGCGGTTGAATGAAATCCCAATCTGAGAACGGTAAACACTAAGGAGCCTCCGCTGACACAAACACAGACCAGCCCTGCAGGGTCACACTGACAAGACAGGCTGGCTGGAGGTTCCCATGGGAGGAAATCGGTCCTATAAAGCTGAAACTGAGCTTTCAGTTAAACTGCATGGGCGCCTGGGTGACTCAGTCATCTGAGCATCTGACTCTTGGTTTCAGCTCAGGTCATGATCTTGGGGTCATGGGATGAAGCCCCATGTCAGACTCTGCGCTGGGCCTGCTTGGGATTGTCTCTCTCCCTCCCCCTCTACCCTTCCCTGCACTCGCACCCACACTTCTCTCTCTCTCTCTAATAAATTTTTTTAAAAAAAGAAAATGCACAGATACCGCATAAGGAAGTCAACCGCCATGAGGAAGTTAGCAAAGGCACAAACGGGGAAATGTTGAGGCTTATTAAGAGGTTGAAATAAATAGAATTTCTAATGAAAGAACAGAACAGCTAAGGGGTCGATCTGAAAAATAACAATAACATTTCAGGAATAAAGAAAGCCCCGGAAGGATCTTCGTGGAGATTTTTCAGACATGTCACTGTTCCGAACCATTGCTGGACAGTTGTGATTTCTGTTTACAAAGGAAGAAAACGACTTCCACTCCGTCCCCTGCTTTAGGAAAGGGAGAGCTGGGTGAATGTTCTAGAAACTCTTAGGACTGCAGACTGGCTTTATTTTTGACATTTAACTGTCAATAATTATGTGCTTGCGTTCCTCATCTTAACTGAAATTCTTCCACAAAGACCAGTTGTCTCTGCCAAGCACTGTATTTGGTACTGTGATCCATTCAGAAGCCCTTGGTGGAGAAATATTTATTGAGTGGCAGTATGTGTCAGGGACCTTTTTTTCTTCCCAGGCGAATATTTCTGGTACATAACATTGTGTAAATGTGAGGTGTGCAACACACTCATCTGATGTGCTTATATATTGTAATATATTTGCCCCATAGCCATATTTAGCACCTCGGCTACATGACATGGTTGTCCTTTCTTTTCAGAGGCAGGAATAATGAGATGAAAGGCGCGTTTCTCAAGTTGCTTACACCACGTTATTTGAGAAGAGTTCTCAAAACTCTTCAAAAATCTTGGTACCTGCTCATTGCAGCATTATATGTAACGCAGAGAAACTTAAAGGAACTAAATAAATAGCCATCAATAAAATATTGTATATTGGTTAGATGGAATTTGGAGCTGATACTACAAAGACCAGACTGAGGGTCAGCGAGCTCTTTCTGTAGAGGAGCTGGCAGAAGGGGTCCTGGGCTTTTTGCAGGTCTTTGTTGGGGCAGCTTGACTCTGCTCCTGGAGCACACGTAGGGGCAGCCCAAGATGAGGCCTGGAAAGTGAACGTGGCTGTGTTCTGTGAAACTCTATTCACACAATGGACATGGGCTGAATTCAGTCCACAGACCACAGACTGCCAGCCCCCGGGATAACTGCCGACACAAACAGATCTCCAGGACACTCTGACAAGTTGAAAAGGCAGCAGGTAGAACTGTACGTATGATCTGAATTTGCAGAAAACAAGTGAACAGTCATTGTTTCTATAAATAAGCAAGAATATTTAGAAGGACATACTCCAAACTAGTATCAATTTAAAGCAAGAGAGGAGGAGAGATCAGGGAGACTTTTTAGTTTATTCTCCTGTCTTGCTTGAGTCTTTTAAGACTGTGCTTTTTATATAGTTGGTTCGAGCAAAAACGAAGTGTAAACCTTGGATCTGTGATAACTTAAAGATTTTTCTGGTTGTCAGCTGGTCTCTGATGAAAGAGCAAAATATGTCAGTATTTGATTCAAGAACTTAATGGACAAAGAGCAAAACGATACCAGAAAACAGCTTGGCAGGAGACTCGAGAGCTGCTGTTTAACTGTTACTGACGGCACCAGCATGAGTAAGAAGCAACATAGTCGATTCCACAGACTCATTGTCCTGAAACGGATGTGAAGTAGTATCAGAAGAGTTAGGGATGGAAGAGATGGAAAATCTTCTTTGAAGACCCAAAGAATCTTTTCCTTTGTGCTGTAGGGAACAGTGGGAACCATTGGTTTCTGGTTATAATAGATAAATGACTCCTGCCATGACTGGCTCCAGACAACTTTTCAATTTAAATTCAGGTTGGAAAGGTTTTCTAGTTTATGTTCAGTAAATGTTTTATCTTCCATTGCCATTGATTTTTTTTTTAAGATTTTATTTATTTGACAGAGATCACAAGTAGGCAGAGAGGCAGGCAGAGAGAGAGGAGGAAGCAGGCTCCCTGCATAGCAGAGAGCCGGATTTGGGGCTTGATCCCAGGACCCTGGGATCATGACCTGAGCCGAAGGCAGAGGCTTTAACCCACTGAGCCACCCAGACACCCCGCCATTGATTTTATTTATATGTATGTGTATGTGTATGTGTATATATATATATATATATATATATATATATATATATATATATGGTTTTTTATAGGTTGAAGCAGTTGAATTGTACCCTCCTTGGCTATATTAATTCTTAGCCTACATTAGACTATAATGGCTCAGAATTAAACCTGCAGCTGGCATGGCACTGATTGTCAGATAGCAAAAATATCTGCTGTGATGTAAGACAATGTACTTCTGCTAACCACAGGTATCTTGAGCCCTTTTTTTGTTTTCTCGATACCTCTTCCTGTCAAATGTACGTGGAGTTTCTCTTTTGCTGGGCTCCCTCCATGAGGAAGGATACCCAGTCTTCCTAGACTGTGAAACCACTCACGCTGTTGGAATAGTGTGCACTAGGATTTCCCCTGGAGAGGGGGATCTGGGATACCTCTTGGAAACTTCTGTGGCTCCAGGATACCAGAGGGACCTGTGAAGAATCACTTGTGTGGGTTCTTGTACTGAAAAAAACTAAATGTGGGAGGTTTGAGACTCGTAGACTTAAGTTATCAACCACAAGACTGTGTAGTAATTAAATAGTTTGATAGAGTAGTGGTTTTCGATTTTTTTTTTTTTCCGGTGGAACTGTTTTGTAAGTTCTATGGATTTTTTAATAAATAAATATATGTATATACAAAAAACTAATTTTAAACTTGCATTAAAAATTCACATGCCAAAATATAACCAGATATTAACATCAGCACAGTGGTATTTTTTTTAAAGATTTTATTTATTTATTCATTTGACAGGGAGAGATGACAAGTAGGCAGAGAGGCAGGCAGAGAGAGAGAGGAGGAAGCAAGGCTACCTGCCAAGCAGAGAGACTGATGCGGGGCTCGATCCTAGGACCCTCAGATTGTGAGCTGAGCTGAAGGCAGAGGCTTAACCCACTGAGCCACCCAGACGCCCAACATTAGCATATTAACTTCAGCTATCAGCCTACCTACTGTTTGCATTTTTCCTCCTATTTCTAATTAATTGAAGAATATAATGTGATTGCAAAGAAAGCCATTTTTTAAACTGCTAATATTTGGAACCTGTTCATCTGTGTGAATGAAGATGTCCCCATATTGTGTACGCAAAACGAAATATAGGAGCGTAAATTAGGTGCTGAGGTAGTTCCATGATTTGCAGCTCTAATTTCTGATTTTTAGATCCATTAAAGCAACTTCATTGTTTTCATTTGCTGTCTTTAAAAGTAAATGTTAAAATTGTGACTCGAAAAGCCATCCTGAATATTTTACACATTTGATGGCATTTCACTGTATTTCTCACTCAAGACTTTTTAAAGGAGGAAACCAATCACATATCAGATTGGCTACTCAATTTATGCTAACACCATTTATAAACTTATAATGGGGTGGAACTTTTATGGATTGGTCTGTTTGGCTTAACTGTTTCTTCTGGAAGCAAAGTATCCCATGGAGTCCAGCCTGGGATCACTGGAGACTTTTCTGATTGGAGGTCTGTCAGGGGAAAGGAGTATCAACATCCCTTCAGCCAGTGGTTCTTTGATTTATGGCAATAGCTTGATCTAGCAAAAATCACAAGTTATGTTAGTTCTCCCTGCTCTGCAAAAACAAGGGAAAAGAGTAATATTTTTGAAGTTTAAACTGAAAGAACCAGACAGTAAAAAGGAACACTTTGATAGGGCCTGACTGTTACCTTCTTCTGCACCTAAGGTTCAGAAATCCGGGTTTCATTCGCAAACCACCCCACCTCAGAGCTCGCTCCCCGTCCCCCCTGCAGCTTTGCACTCAGCCCTGGGGGAGTGTTGAAGTAGGCTCAGCATTTGGTGGTGGCATTAAGATGTGTGTATGACAGTGTGCAGCCTGCCACAAAGAAAAAAATCAAGGCTTGAAAGCAAGGGAACAATGTGTAGTCATTTTCCCAACGGAGCAAAAGCAATCGGCTGATTCTCTCCAGCTTCCTGAAGAACAGAGCCTGCAATGAATGTTTATGTGTGTGAAGCGCCGTCTGTTATCTTAGCAGGAAGTGGAAAATATGAGTCATTTGGAGATTCAGAACCTTTTTTTCCCTTTTCTCCATCCCCTCCCATGTTCAGGATCTTCCCGGGAGTCTCAGGAAATGTAGCATCCCTCCAGTTAGTCACTTACCCTCCTGGTAGCTTTCCTTTTCGGTTTAACATAACCCTCTGTGGCCAGCTCCTGGAGCCTCCCACCCAAGCCCCTGCTCGGTCAGGTTTGAGTCATGGTTTGGGAAGATCAGCCACATAGCTCATCGTACTGAAAGATGATGGCGGCTGATACTGACGGGGCACCAGTCTTCCAAATGTCGTTAGTCCCTTCAACATATTCCTCTGCATGCATATACTAAGCCATTCAACAGGGTAGAGCATTTTAAAACCCATCGACATCTCTCGACTTCACTGGTATACACCTGCACCAGTCTGAATTAAGTCATAATCCTGGATGAAGGCTTGAATTCCTTTACGGGGACTTGCGTGGAAATGGTCTTGATCACAGACACTGGAAACGGCAAGAGTGAAGCTTCCATATAGTTTCTTTGCAGCCTGCTGTGGGGTGGGGGGTGGGGGTTTGGCAAAAACAAACCACAAAAGCCAAGACTAAAGCCCCCTGCCAGGACCACTCCCAAGTATTTTAATTTAGGAGAAATCCGGCAGGTCTTTTTTTCTCAGCCATAATTCGACTCTTGTTTTAGGGTTAGGTCTCTTTAATGGGGAAAGGAAAGAGTGTCTTTTCAGTTCTTTCTTCTTCAGCTACATAAAGCTTCCCTTGAAAAATCAGCTGTTCTTTCCAGCTGCCACAAATAATCTGGTCTTTGGAATGCATGGTGGAGTCCTTCAGAGTCAGGAATTCATTATGTTTGGGTTTCAGATCTTGTCAGTGGTTCTGTTTTATTTGCTTTAAACAGATGTAAGATGATCTTGAGATGATGCTGATTTACTTTCTGTTGTGTTAGCAGCTTCTGAGTACTTTTGTGGTAGGTTGTTTCTCTTGATTAAAAAAATAAACAAGCAGATCAGCTACACTCTAAATGGGAAACAGGAGAGTGTTCAGAACGTGTGTGCTGGTCGCATTTTGCTTTGGATTTCATCTGGGAAGGCATCTCTCTGGATGCTGTTTTCTGATGTGTAGAGTCCATTGCTTACGTGGAATAGTATAATACCCATAATCGATTAAAGAAAAGATATTTGTCGCTTAGGGGAAAGGGAGGCGAAAGAGGAGCCCATCAGTTCCCACTCAGGCAGGGCTCTCGTGTTTACCGGCATTCTTGGGCGCGTTTACCAGCGCTCCTTATATGAGCCCTTTGGCGAAGGTGGTGGGGCTCTCTTCTGTGGCTTTCCTCTTGTTCTGTACATCAGCTCTGTGGTTATTACACCAGCTACAAAGAACATTTTCCGTGCCTTATAGCTTAGCGTGTAGCTAATACGCTCTGTCAGTCCAAACCACCATGTTTCACACTTCTCAGAGATTTGAAACAAAAAAAGTTGCAGAAAGAATTTTGAAGAATGTATTTCCAAGTTGCTCATACATACTGGCTTGTTGCTGTTTCCATTATCGCTTGTTTTAGTTTTAGTTATAGTTTCTGGTTGAAATGATAGGAAGCAGTTGCACTTTTCTGTCCTTAACAGTAAGCCTTCCTTCATCCTGTTCCTTGAGAAAGATCGGAGGATTTTCCCCGGATCCGTTTTGCTGCTCAGATGTGCCTCCGCTAGGCAGGACTCCTAGCATGTTTCCTGAGGATGATCAGTGACTCAGGGTGGGAAGTCTCCTCACTTCAGAACTCAAGAAGGTGACTCCTCCCTTTCATAGCCGTCCTTGTACCTGTGCCGTCCTGTGATTTCAGTACCGTTCGGTAGGGCCGTTCCTCTTACCCTCCTTCAAAGCATCGTTTCAGAGTTTCTTACCAGTTGTTTTTTGTTTTTCTGCTGAAAGAGAGACCGCGTGTCATATAAACAGCTCACCACAGCTCTGTGGCGGTTGGTGGCAGAGGTTTAAAAAAAAAAAAAAAAACAGATAGATGATATTTCCCAGTTATGTGGGTTTTCCTTCATGTTCTTTTGTCTGATGCCTCCTGGTAGTGAAAAAAAGAAGTTGAAGGCTGAGCTGTTTGTGTTTAAATTCAGAGGAATCTAATTAGGAGCCGACTCTGTTCTCGTAAACCACTGTGCTGAGACCTTTCTGAATAACCTTGAAAAATGAAAGCATGTTGCTTACTGCTATTAGAAAATCTTTTTCTTTTAAATAAATAAAAGGCCAAATAAATTTTGGATCTCCCTAACAACATGGTATCGTTTGTGGCAGAGAGCTTGACAGTGTCTTCGAGTCTCCTGTTCTTGGTAATTGTCTATGTTCCAGAACTGAGAAGAAGGTTCTAACCTCATGACTCTGGCTGATGTCAGTGAGGCCAGAGTTTCTAAACCACCCCCACACACCACTAAAACTGTGTCTGCAAACAGAGTCCGGGACAACTTGGTAATAAGCTGAGTGTTTTTCAGGTAGGCACTTGAGTATGTTAGGCAGACATCCACGCGAATTACTCAGTGGAGACTTAAGCCCTATTACAGACCACATTATGATTTCAGCTCATGAGAGGTTTGGGGACCTGTCTCAGCTGAAAGTGAATTTGTATGAAAAGTTGTTTTTTAGAAGTACATTTTATTATTACATCTGCATGCATGGTTCATCAGTTGGAGTTGTCTTTCACATCTCAAATACTGGCCTGAGAACTTGACTTAGACTACTGAAGTCTGTTTAAAAGTGATTTCTTCAGAAAGCGCCTTTGCTTAATTCTCTAGTGTTAGAGCTGACTGGGGAGACAGGTCGTGTCCTGGTGTACTGAGGGGTCGCTTGTAGATCGAAATTAGTGGCAGGTTCTCAGGCAAATCCCACCTCCTTTGTTGCCCATAGAGGTCAAAAACATTATTGACTTTCATTAAAGCAGAGAAGAGAATGCACTTCTGTAATTGGACTAGAAGACAAGAGAGGCTGACTGAAAAATTGTTTTTAATCTATCACAACTATGATTGACTTTAGAAGTTAAGGAAATATTTATAAGGATATCCAAGGAACTTTGGAGGATATTAGAATGTGATGCACTGGGGTTTGGTTTTGGTTTTTAAATACTAGTACAAAGTAGTACATTGATAATGTGACAGACCTATGTATGCCCCACTCAACATGAGGAGGTAGTAACATTTTATTATATTCATTATATACTTATTTTATTAATTCAGATTATTTTTTACTTTTGAAGAAATAAACATTACAGTTGAATCCCCCCATATTTCCCTGCCTAATCCTCTTCCTCACTCCTCAAGGACAAGCACTGTCGTAAATTCAGTGTATATGTAGTCTGTATTTTGTAATTGTATCTCCTACATAAATGTTTTAATTTTTTTTTTGTTTTTAGTTGACATAAATGGTACCATATCTCATTCTGTAATTTGCTTTATTCTCAGCATTAAATCCGGCAGATCCAGAGTATTGAAACTGATCAATCTCTAGACCATTGACTTCTCTTAAATGGTATTCCATTTTATGAATATATCCGATCCGTCCCACTACTAAGTCACTTGGGCCATTTCCAGTTTCTCTCTGTCACAAGCAGAGCTGCAGGGATCCTCCCTGTGCACCAAGGGAATCGCTAAGTCGTCAGGCGGGCACCTTGTCAGCTTAGCTGCATGTTGCCAAGTTGCTGTCCGAAGCGGAGGAACCAGCTTCTCCGTCTCTCGGCGGATGCTGGGAGTTCCCGCATGACCGCTTCCTCACCAGTACCTGGACTGGGCAGGCTTCTATTTTATCCGACCTGGATGGACACGGAATGGTATTTCTCTGCTGTTTCAGTTTGCATTTCTGATTTCTAGAGCGATCAGGCACCGTTTTGTGTTGGGAACGGCCTGTACACGGTCTGCGTGACTTTTCTGTTGCGATCTTTGTCTTTTTCTTACTGGTTTATGACGAGTCTTTAACACTGTCAGGACCGTGATTGTGAGTGGCAGTACATGTAGTTTCATTTCAGAATGTGTGGTTTTCCTTGTCTGGCATATGGATTTGTTAGCTTTCCTCATATGCTTATCTTCCACGTTTTAAAGCGTATTTTGTTAAGTAGAAGGGACAAACCAGAGGTTCTCCTGAGAGGGGACAAGGAGGAATGGGGTTAAAGAAGAGGTATCTGAAACACTTTAGCTGAGCAGGGATTTGTGAAAGACAGAGGAAAGGTGGCGAGGGGAGCCTGTGCGTGAGAGGGAGGACGGGCCACCTACGACCTTGGAATTGGTGGGGGGGGCTCTGTGCTCCCTGGCATCTGCATAGCAGGCACCCCGAGTAAGGATAGCACGCAGACGGGGGACTGTGTCTGTCTTACTAGAACATGACTGTAGGAATTGTCTCGACTACCATATCGAGCTTCTCGCTGTGGGTACAGCAGCTTGGAGCACCTGCCCACCTCTCCCCGCTCTTCAGACATCTAGTGCTTACTGTGGGCCGGGAACTGGGCATAGGGATCTAAAAATTGTAAAAGACAAAGTGAGACTCCCTCAAGGAGTTTTCTGTCCAGTGGAACAGAGTGGCCAGTCCAGTACTGTGATGGAGGCCAGTGTGGAATTCCAGAAGAGCAGCGGTGGGAAGTCTTTTCTTTCCCAGGGGAGTCAGGACTTCATTGAGGTGAGTCCTGCCGACCCAGTCAGAGAAAGGGACACAAGCACAAAAGACTGTTTGCTTGGGGCTCACAGGCACGACCAGAACACAGTGAGCATCTGGAAGTTCATGCATGGCAGGCCATGTCGAGCCAAGTGGGAAATTTGAGCTTTACCCTAAAGCTGATGGGAGCCGCCGAAGAGTGTCTGGGAGGTGAGAGGCCAAAAACAAAGTTAAGTACAAACCAGTGAAGACATACGGTCCAGCCCACCTGTTGCCTCTTTGGGACTTCCCTAGAAGACTGCTGGCTGGGGAGGCATGAAGTCTCCAGCACGGCTTCCCTGGGGTCTGGGTCCTGGAATAGGACGTTGCGTGAATGCAAACAAGGGCAGAGCTACACTGGCATCTCAGGAGTTGCCTGGATTTCTGCGTGTGGTTCTACTGTTTCTCTCAGTAGTAAAACAGTGACTTCTTTATCAAAATTGATCCTTATTTTCAAGTCACAGAGAACTGGACAAATTAATGAGAGCCAGTGGTTTCCGGTTCTTTAGAGAAACCTCCTCCAAGTGTTTACTTTTCCTCATTAGAATGAGTCACTCCCCAGGGGTCTCTTTCCTTATGCCCAGAAAGGGACATTGCTGAGAAACCCCAGCATTCCTGGTCAGTGGCACATAACGTCTCTCTCACCACCGACTTCTAGAGAAGCTCACCGCTCACATGGGGGTGACCGCAGGCGGTAGACATGACAAGGACCATAGCATCCAGATCACTCCCTTGCCATCTGCTCCTGGAGGAGAACACAGGGCGGGGCAGGAATAGAGTTTTGACTGAGTTACTTCTGGTATTTTCCTCTTTTTGGTACCAACGTTAGCCTTTCTCAGCAGAGCCTCTCCACGTCCTGCCATTGGTAAAGGAACTTCAGTGTCTCTTCAGGTTTGTTAACAGAAAGGTGACTAGAGAGTGAATGTCACGAGGGGTAAAGCCAGAAGAGGTCAGCTAGATGGGGACAGAGGCAGGCCTAGGAGGGAAAGGCCCAGAATAAAGCCTCACCCCACCCCCAGGACCCCAGACTGGTTGGGACTGTGGCCCATCCTGTTGACAAAAGCAGACGTGCTCCTGCTAGCCTCCTGGGTGGTGGTGGCCTCCGTCAAGGCTTCTCCAGTCAGGGCCCTTCCCTGGCCATAACCTCTGGGGTGGCTGGGGCCACCTTAGTGGTAATTCAGATGACACAGAAGCTGAAGTCTTTAGCTGCGTGAACCTTGTGGGACACTCCAGTGGAATTTACTTTGAAAAATTATCCCAAGAGAGAATGTGGACCCTCCTCTCATTTACTGGATGGAGAAACTGAGGCACTACGGAACGACTTACATGTGCCACACTAACTAGCAGAGCCAGGACCTAAATCAGATGTCCTGCATAGCCGTTCCTCCTGGGCTCCTGTCAGTGATAATGAGTTGGCATCTCACGTCTTATAATCAGGTCGTGTCAGGGCACTTGGCCTTTGGATAGAGGAGACCTAGTAGGTCTTGAATAGGAGCCGTGAGCCAGGCCCTGTGCTAGAGAGACGTAGAGACTCAGCAAGAGATGGCAGCACTCTGTAGAACACTGGGAGACCATGACGGTACGACGTGACAGGTGGCACTACAGCTCTGTGAACCGAGTAGGTACGGCGGGAGCAATTGTTGAGAAAGGGCCTATGGGAAGAGGCATCTCGGCCCACCATGAGTGAGCAGAAGTGGGCAGGATCTGTGGTGCTGCCTGTTGAATGGTGTCCGGTTGATTTTCTCAGGGAGCCTTCCTGGAGAGGCTCTCGTCACCCAGTGTCCCCACAGACAGATCCATTGTTTGTTTCTGCTTCCCCTCTGGCCTCCTGGCGCGGTTCTGTTTTATGACTTCATAGCAGCAGCAGGAGCTGACAGCAGCCCTTCTGAGGGCCAGAGGGGTGGGTTTTTGCGTCAGTGGCTTGGGCGCCGAGGGAGTAAGAAGTAAGGGTGAGGCCCGTGTCATAGGCAGATGTGGTCTCCCCTCCGTCTTTCAGGAAGTCTCCCACTTGATCCCAAGTCAGGATGCCCTGACGTGCCTGGGGCGGTTCTGAGCACCTCTGTTTTGCGTCTCCTGACTCCGCTGGGCGGGAGGAAGCTCGGGGTGGTTACGATCCCAAGCAGAAGGACATAAACGGGCTCTCAGATTCCCACTCTGCCTTTGACACAGCCATGCGGATATCCCAAGTCCCGGCAAGGGGCTCTGTTTGTGGATTTGTGACTTCGACCTCCCATGTTGACGGCAGACACTTTTACTTTCCGTTTTGCTCGGTAAGCGCTCAGCTTCCTGCCTGAGAGGCTCCAGACTTCTCGTTTCAGTGACTCAGAAATCACATCTGCTCTCATCTCTCCTCCTCCCCATGACGTCACGCGCCTGCTTTCTGGCAGGGACCACAGTCTGTAATCCCAGTTAGAGCCGCCTTCTGACCTGCAAGTGACTTTCCTCGGGAATCCACGGGCGGCTGTGGCCGCGGGGAGGCAGAGTCCCAGATCTCTCAACCTGGTCGAAGTCACCTTGGGCTTTGCTTGCTTTCCAGGTTGCGGTGCGTTTGTCCACAAAGGCTGCAGAGAAAGTCTGGCCTCCTGCGCAAAGGTCAAAATGAAGGTAAGACATTCCTTGGGGTGGGGAGAGGCCTGCTTGGGGTTTTTGTTTGTTGTGATCATTTGGTCCCAACCCTGAGACCAAAACAACCAAACAGTCATTCTTCTCAGAAGCGACCGAGTCTCTTCTTCACTGACACACTTGGGAATCTGTGGCGCTTGGAAAACAAAATGCTTTCAGAAGTCTCGTGTTAAATGCACATTTCTCTGCATTTCGAGCGTCTCTGTGTTGCTGTCAAAGTGGTTTTGCTCCGAAGGACGCCTGCGGGCCCACCCTGCTGCTCACACACCCGCTTCCTCATGGCCACCCTGAGGGCAGCAGGTGGCACTCGGGCTTTGAGCTGCTAGGGAGCTCGGTGGGGGAGGGTTGGACATGACCTGCCCGTGGCACCGGTGTCCACAGGGCACAGAGCAGTTGGCTCTGGTCACTTGATGCAGGAAGAGGCAGCGCCCGGCGTGGGGAGGGATTGCACGCGCTGTGTGGTAATGGGCACCACTTATCGGATGGCCCTTCGAGAGAGTGGGTTTGGGGGCCCACCTTCGAGGTAGCCTCCGTGGTTTTCGGTGTTCTAGTCCCCTGTAAATAAATGTCCTTCTGTCCTTGTCAGAGGAGCACTCTCCAGCTGCATCTACACGATGCGCAGCCTGCCGTGGGCTTCGTCAGAGAGCAGACGTCTGTCTTGCGCAGCGGCCTCACACTAGACTGAGTGTGCGTTAGAGTCCCCTCGGGGACCTGCCGAAAGACCATTCCCTGCTCCCCTCTCCCCTGCACACTCCGGGGTGGGGCCCAGGAATTTGCATTTCTAAGTTCCCAGATGATACAGGGGCCGAGAGTCTGAACCGGTGTAAAAATGACACACTTCTGTGCCCCAGATCTTACCAGCCCATCGACACCAGTTATGGTTGGCTTTCGAAGTATTTTTGTTGATGATGCAGTTTGTTTGTTTTTTAATCCCATTTCGTGTCTAATTTCTCCTTTAAAAGTTGGAAGATCTCACAACCCTGGTTATTTCCTCGTAGCCAGCGTTCCCGATTTTCAGCTGGCTCTTTTTCCTATTCTCTGTAGTACTTCTCACCCTCTCAGAGTTTCTGCGTAACAGCCTGTATTTACTTCCACATGTATTTTGCGTGGTCTGCACCTTCCTCCCACTAGCGTGTAAGACCGAACTTGCCAAGCAGTCTGAAGTCGGGAATGTTTGACCTGTTGATAGATCCTAAGCATCCAGCATGGAATCTGGCAGTCTGGGTCCCTAAATGTTGGGGAACAAGAATGAGAAGTGTAATCCCGGGGGGCTGAGTGGCTGCCGCGTCCTGGCAGGGATGTGCGGGTTTCCTCCCCACCCCGCCCCCATGCCCCGCCTCCTATTGCCCGCCTAAGCCCACAGGCACTGAGTTTGTGATCTGACGGGACTTAGTGCTATTGGGAATGTGCTAGGCTCTGTAGAAGGCTGACGGTAGAGGTAGCGTCTCCCCTATAAGAGAACACAGCCTAAAAGGGAGAGTTCCATTTTTAAATTGGAAGTAACCTGTGTCCACTAATAGTTTATCTCAGAGTAAATTGGTTCACTCTGTAATTGCTCACAAACAGTGTTTCTGTCCCATGCCCCAACAAAAATCTCAACTGAAATTCGTATCGTACCTTAGGACTGTTTAGTGCCTTGTTGATGCTGGTCACTGGAGAAACAGATGAAAAAGGCACAGATGCCGCTCTTCAGGGGAAGACGGCAGGCCGACAGTGACCGTAAATGAGGGCAGCTAGGTGGAGATCTGTGCCTCATCCTCAGGGCGTGCCAGGCACTGCCTTGGGTGAGGAAAAGAAAGGAGGTGATGGGTGGCTTTACCCAGGAGGCGGTTCTCCCGTGGTCTTGAAATCAAGGGAGACCCTGGGGCGAAGGGGCACAGGGCATTCCTGGCAGGAGAAGCAGCCTTTGCGGGGTCCTGGCGCTTGGCAGGTTCCGCGTGAAGAGCCCGTGGGGGTGGCGGGTGGGATGCCGAGCACCGTTGGCCGCGAGCCAAGCTGGAGCTCTCTCCCTTCTCTGGGCTCCTTGAGACCTGACCCAAGAGAAGTTGTGGGTGCGGTCCTCATGTGTTTGTTTATTTCCTTTTTCCTTCAGCAGCCCAGAGGGAGCCTTCAGGCACAGGACACGTCTTCCCTGCCCACAGTCATCATGAGAAGCAAGCGTAAGTCACTCTGTCCTCTTGTCCTCCAGCCCTTCTTGACTCTCTGGTTCAGGACTTAAACACACTTTTGTAATATTCATCTGTTATTCTTAATCAAGATTTGAGCATTTATTTTGTGGTAAGTTAGGGCTGCAGGTGATTGACCAAAAGCCTGGTATTCCCCCATCAAACTCCCTTGGAAGTCTTCTAGACTAATATGTGTATTGGCTTGAAAGGCAGCCTGTGTCTGTGTGTTTAAGCAGGTGATCCCACGCATCTCGAAATTCCTCTTCCATGAGTTGACAGTTACACTCATTTTTGGCGCCTCAGGGTTGCGCAAAGAAAGTGAGATCTTACTGATTAAGCTTCTTAGTTTAGGGGCACCTGGGTGGCTCAGTCAGTTGAGCATCTGCCATTGGCTCAGGTCATGATCTCGGGGTCCTGGGATCGAGCCCCGTGTCAGACTCTCTGCTCAGCAGGGAGCCTGCTTCTCCCTCTGGTCCTCCCCACTGTGTGTTCTCGCTCTCTCTCTCTCTCATATTCTCAAATGAATAAATGAATAAATAAAATCTTTTTTTAAAAAAAATTTTTTTAGGGGCGCCTGGGTGGCTCAGAGGGTTAAAGCCTCTGCCTTCGGCTCAGGTCATGATCCCAGGGTCCTGGGATCGAGCCCCACATCAGGCTCTCTGCTTAGCAGGGAGTCTGCTTCCCTTCCTCTCTGCCTGCCTCTCTGCCTACTCATGATCTCTGTCAAATAAATAAACAAAATCTTTTTAAAAATTTTTTTTATAATTTAGTTTATAAACTGTTTATAATTTAGTTTATAAACTGTGAAGTAAATAGTTCTTTCTCCCCAAGGACTTCAAGTGGTACACAGAATTCAGTCATTCACGTAGTACTGTCTTTAGCCAGCGTGTGCAAGGCTCCACTTTGGTTTTACTTAATGTTCTCCCTTTCTCATTCCCCATCCCCAACCTCCTTCCTTCCCCTCCGTAGTGCCCATATAGTTATTTAACATATAGCCTTGTGATCTGCTCTATCTTTGCTCAGATGTTTGTGTCTGAAAATATCTTAACTGTTTTGTGTGTTGCATTTATATTAGGTAAGACTTAGACTTCTTCGTTCTTTCTTCTCAATCTGTCATTTTAAGATCTGTGCATGTTCTTACATATGAGCTGTTGTTTTAGACGGCTGCATGGCATTCTTCCATAAACCTGTTCCATAATTTAATTATCAGTTCCCCTGAAGATGGATATCTAAGTCATTTCCAGCTGCCACCACAAATAATGCGGTACTGGGTATCATCTTAATTTGCTCTCCGGGAACCCATGTGGGATTCCCCCTAAGTCAGTGTTTCTCAAAGTGTAGTTTCTGGATCGTTAAGACGTGCACATTCTTGGGCCCTATTGACACCTACTAAGTCAGAAGTCCCAGAGGTGGAGCCTAGTGATCTGTGCTCAAACGGATCGTCTGGGCGAGTGTGATGCACACTCAAGCTTGAGGACCACCGCTCCACACGGACTTGCTCTGAGTTCTTCCAGAAGCGTGCGAATTCCCTCTAGGTGGGTTAAGTCTGCTGATGCTCACTCTTTGCTCGTAGATTACTATTAGAGAGGTTTTGCCAGACCGACACCCACTGTAAGCAGGGATCCAACCCATTCCACTACCTTCTACCAGTCTACTCTTCCGTAAACATTTTTTCTTGGACATTATCCCTTGCTTCAGAACTAGCATCTTTCTTTTTTGTTTTAAATACCTATTGTATGTTAGGTTACGTATGCTACCTCTGACCCCCACAAGTATCTCACTCCTGTTTCACACCCCCTGACGCAGTATGGTGATGAATAGTACAGATTGTGGATTCAAGTCGTGTGGGTTTGAGTCCCAGCCCTGCCAGTCAGTAGCCGTGTGACCTTGGGCATTTACTACATCCCTCCTCTGAACAGATGAAAACAGTTTCAGTGGGTGATTGTCAGGTTTAAATGAGATCACACCGGTCAAGAACCTAATAGTAGGCCTCCTAGTAGGCCTCCAGAGGGTTAGCTTTGGCTACTACCATCATCCCCACACAGGGAAACTGAGGCTCGGAAATATTACGTCTCTTCCCTGACTGGAGTAGGGATTGGCTTCAAACAAGCGAAAGCTGTTATTTTCACCCCGTTATTCTGTCCTTTAAAAATAAAGTTTTTGGGACAGCTGGCTGGCTGAGTCCGTGCGACTCCTGATCTCAGGATTGTGAGTTCAAGCCCCACACTGGGTGTGGAGGTTACTTAAAAAAATTTTTTTTTTAATTAAAAAAAAAAAAAGTTCTTTATCACTTTTAGGGTTCTGCATGGCATGACTTCATTCTGATTCTCCAGCCTTTTCTACGGATTCTTTATACGCATCCTCTTTCCTTTTTTCCCTTTGTTCTCTTCTACTTGTGCTGTAATACACGGTTATCTCCGCCTTTGTTCATACAGTTCTCATCACAATGTCCTGTTTTCCTTCCGACCTACCCACATCCACACCATTCTCCGAGAGCCAGCATCTCCTCCTCCGTCAGACTGTATTTGCTCTCTGACCGCCCCCTCCTGAAACACCGAGGACGGGCCCCAGGCCCTTGGACACTACAGCACATTTCCTTCTCTGCCGTTGCACTCACTCCCTGTTGGAGCAAACCCACATCTCATGCTTCTCGTGTGCTTCCTGCCAAAGGGGTCTGGTCATACGGTCACGTAGCGTGTTTCCGATGTTTCATCGTCTCACCTTCCTCTAAGTCGAATTTGAATTGGAAATTAATGGTTTTGTTAATTTTTTATTAAGTCAGAAACCTCCCGCAAGACCGTGAATGTCACAGCAGCCGTCCCAGTCTTATTTGTTGCAGCTCCTGACACTCGCGGGGATAGAAATATCATGCAGCTCGAGTCTGGGGCACGAGCTCAGTTACCAAGGAAAAGTAATTTGTTAGCCAAATGCCAGGGTGACCACTCGAGCGTAACATGAGAGCTTCGGCTTCCTTTCTGGGCATGTTCAGGAGACCTGCACGGTATGAGAACAAAACGGTGACACTAGCGTTTTGCATTTTCCTCAGCTGTAAATTAAAGTAATTGGTCAGAGTCTGCGTTCTCAAACAATGTGCAGAAGGATCACTTGGGGAGCTCCTAAAACGTGTGGACTCCTGGGTCCCACCCACAAGGGATGAGAAGGGCTGGGGTCTGCGAATCTCACAAGCACCTCCCACGTGGCTGGATAGGCGCTCGCGCAGAATGCTGGGCTCTCTCAACTCTGGTTTCTTCTATCCAGAAAACTTTCCCAATTTTATTTTATTTTACCTTGAGTTACTTTTTGTGTTTAAATATACTATTACCCGGGGCGCCTGCGTGGCTCAGCAGGTTAAAGCTTTTGCCTTCGGCTCAGGTCATGATCCCAGGGTCCTGGGATTGAGCCCCGAGTCGGGCTCTCTGCTCAGCAGGGGGCTTGCTTCCTCCTCTCTCTCTCTCTCTCTCTCTCTCTCTGCCTGCCTATCCGCCTACTTGTGATCTCTATCTGTCAAATAAATAAAATCTTTTCAAAAAACAAATAAATAAATATACTATTACCCATGATTCTTTATCTACATTGCCTGATCTCCGTGCCACCCCACAGCTAACCACTCTTCTTAGTTTTATATGTATCTTCAAGTTTCTTTATGAAAGTAAAGCAGATACAAATTTGGCTTATTTTTCTTTTTTTAAAACATGAGAGTCTCTTGTGCAACTTTGTTCCGGGCCTTGATTCTCCACCCTCCCCCCCCCTACAGTATTCTCTTGGAGATCCTGTGTCAGTTCATGGAGAGTGTACTCATTTGTTTTAAAGCTACATAGTATGTCAGTGTATGATGTACCGTAATTTGTTAATTCATCTCCTTTTGCTACTTATATTTTGCTTTAAGCAACAGCATTGCATTGAATGACTTTGGACATGTGTCCTTTTAAGCATTACGAGTATGTCTTACGAAATGAACATATCCAGGGCGCCTGACTAGCTCAGTCGGTGGAGCATGGGACTCTTGATCTCGGGGTTATGAGTTCAAGCCCCATGTTGGGAGCAGAGATTACACTGAAAAAAAAAGAAAGGTAGAATAAACCTATCCTAAAGAGGAATTACTGGATCAAAGGATATGTAGGCATTTGTAGTTTCAACAGACACTGCCAAATGGTCTTCTGTAGAGTTTTTGTACCCACTTAGACTCCCAGGACAAAGCTGTTCTAAAGAAATTTGTTCTCTTGGCATTTGTTAGATGAGTCACTACTCATGAGCTGGGATACGTGGTTCAGGCGGTGTCCTCTCTTATCTTTACAGCCTCACAGCCCAAGGAGCGGCCTCGATCTGCAGTTCTCCTGGCGGATGAAGCCACTGCCATTCCCATGTTTGCCAACAGACGGTCCCAGCAGAGTGTCTCACTCTCCAAAAGTGTCTCCATACAGAACATTGCTGGGTAAGTGGGGATTTTAAGATCTCACAGTTGACATCTAGGTGACAAGAGCTTAATAACCGTATCATTTGACAGATTCTTCTAGGGAAAAAATATGTAACATAATGACGTGCACAGCCCCGTGTTACAGACATGGAGAATGGGGAATGCGTTTTGATGCACTGTCATGCCCACCATTTTGTAGCAGGGACCCCTTTAAACACGCTGTCAGCCACGTTGTCCTGTGCTTTGTGCCCGGTCAGCTTCGCTTTTAAAGAACCTGAGTTGTAAGGAGGTGGTTTTTAGATCAAACTAAGAGGTGAAAATGGGGCGGGTAGAATGACTTATTTCTGATTTTTGTTTGTAACCGGTTGCATTTTCAGATATTACACTTCTCTTTTGGTCAGATGAACCTAGTATTTCTTCTGCTCTTTATAAATCTCTTTCCTGGGCTTGCATCTTGATCCTTGAGTCGGTTCCACAGCAGTGAAGGATGGGGCCAGTTATGACTCTTAGGTCCCCACTCACTCATTTGCACTAAGGTCCTTTTGTGGTCCCTGCAAAAGTTGCTCTGGCCCCTGACTGTCCGGGCCTCAGCCGTCACATGGCTAGCACAGGGCTGATTATGATGTTGCTGGCTGTTTGGGGTAATAAGACTCCTGCTTTCCCATCAAGCACAGAAGTCATCGCCAATGTAGGACTCAAAACATCTCTTCTATCTGTCGTAACCTAGGCTGGAGCAAAATTCTTAACTGAAGGATGCAAATCTTCTTTTGTCTCTACATCCTAACCTCTGTGCTGGCTAGTGTTTTCTTGTTAAAAAAAAAATGTTTCAGGTATTTTATTTTGTCTTTGTATTGTCATTATTCAAAAACCTTCCTTTAGGGGTGCCTGGGTGGCTCAGTGCGTTAAAGCCTCTGCATTTGGCTCAGGTCATGATCCCAGGATCCTAGGATCGAATCCCGCATCGGGCTCTCTGCTCAGCAGGGAGCCTGCTTCCCTCCCCTCTCTCTGCCTGTCTGTAATCTCTGTCTGTCAAATAAATAAAATCTTTATTTAAAAAAAGCCCTCCTTTCAGAGTTGTTACGGTCTCAAAATGTGTTTGCATTATGACTTTAAAAATAGTCTTTGGGGGTGCTTAGGTGGCTCAGTGGATCAAAGCCTCTGCCTTCGGCTCAGGTCATGATCTCAGGGTCCTGGGATCGAGCCCCGCATCAGGCTCTCTGCTCAGCAGGGAGCCTGTCTCCTCCTCTCTCTCTGCCTGCCTCTCTGCCTACTTGTGATCTCTGTCTGTCAAATAAATAAATAAAATCTTTTGAATAAATAAATAAATAAATAAATAAGTAATAAAAATAGTCTTTTGGGGCACCTGGGTAGCCCAGTGAGTTAAGCCTTTGCCTTCGGCTCAGGTCATGACCTCAGGGTCCTGGGATCGAGCCCCACATTGGATTCTCTGCTCAGCAGGGAACCTGCTTCTCCCTCTCTCTCTCTGCCTGCTTCTCTGCCTACTTGTGATCTCTCTCTCTCTAATAAATAAATAAAATCTTTAAAAAAAAAAAAGCTAGTCTTTAAGTAAAATAATAAAGTGTTAAAAGACTCTGGCTTGCTTTTGTGTCCTACCAGAAACGTTCCCTGGGGGCCTCCTGTGCTAGCGGGTGGGTTGGGGTTTGAGAAAGTCCAAGGGAGTACAGTTTATTAGAAAGTGCTTGGTCTACAATTATTTAGAGAATAAGAAGTTAAAGTTAGTGGTCACGCGGTGAGTTTCAAATGGAGAATTTTCTTGTATACTGTGTGTAGAGTTTAAAGGAATAAGATTCTCTTATTACCTATCATTAAAAAAAAAATTGAAGGCTCAAGAAGTTCAAGTTTGCAGTGATGTTAGAGGTCTCTGGCCTTCATTAATAGTTTATGTTGCATGTTGCTGAGTAGCTGACTTAAGTAATTTGTCTTCCATCACTTGGTACTTACAGACAGCTGTCATTTTAGAGTTTTTCAGGTACTCATTTGAGAAAGCAGACCATGGTTTATCAATGTGTCTTTGACAGTAGGTGCTTCTTTTTGTTTCCAGAGTTGGCAATGACGAGAACATATCAAACACCTGGAAATTCCTGTCTCATTCAACAGACTCACTCAATAAAATCAGCAAGGTCAATGAGTCAACAGAGTCGCTAACTGATGAGGGTAAGAGGAAATTATGGCGTGTGTCTTATCCCTGAATGTAAGTGTTAATGGAGTAACAGTACCTGCCTTTTGCTTACTCCTGTGAAGGTTCTTTAATCTATGAGTCACCAAACGCTTTGTAATGAATGGTATCAGATGTACCCAGTTGTTAGATAGTTGTCCGTTAAGGGATGTCATGGAGTTTCCTGTGGTCGCTCTCTAGTACACACACAGTTTCTGGCCCTAGACTTTTGGCACACGGTCAGCCGTAGCTCTCTGGGCAGGTCGTAACCCTACTCTCTTCAACTAGTAAAGTTACCAGGTCCTTTTCAATTCCTTATTCACATGGGAATCCCGAATCTCAGTCACATTTGACTTATGTGATCTCTTACCCAGAGCCATGAATGTGGAGTGTGTCACTCCCAAACAGGAAATGATTCTTTCTGGTACTAGACTGCGTTCTGTGAACGTTCCATGTTAATGCTCTGTGTGTGTGTCTTACGACATTATCACCCAAGGAGAGCCTGGGGTAGGCTTTCGAGAGCTCACAGACCCCAGATTTTGATCCTAATCTTCTGGTATTTTGAGGAGTAGGTACAGACATGAATGAAGGACAGCTAATGGGGGACTTTGAGATGGAATCCAAGCAACTAGAAGCCGAGTCCTGGAGTCGCATCGTGGACAGCAAGTTTCTGAAACAGCAAAAGAAAGATGTGGTCAAACGGCAAGAAGTGATTTATGGTGAGACTCTCCATTTGCCCTGCTAATACTGGGTTTGCATCGTGCAGCAGTTTTTATCAGGGGAGTTGCTAGACCGTGGAAAGCCAATTTTCAAGTATGTAGCATGTCAGAGATTTTCCTTAAAAACTTTGAGGTCTAGGGACACGATCTTATTTCTGTCCTTTCCTCTTTAAAATTGTTTACTTCAATTTCGTTGAACATTTTATTGACTGTGAGTGCTTACTTACAAGGTCACCCTGGAAAGAGATCTCTTGGGGCTGTTCACTTTGCTTCCTCAGCTGCACGGAAAGCCAAGCACGAGTCATTTCTAGGAAACGGGACACAGTAAATTACGAAAGGCTCCGAATCCAATGAAGACCACTTGGGAAACCACCATTTAAGAGGATGGAGTCCAGTACATTGTCAGGAAACACTGTCAGGTCACACGAAGTAGAGGAATAAGATGAGAACACTTGAGGGGAGAGACAGCTTTTGACCCGGTTTTTAAGTCTAAATTGTGCTCTAAACACACAAAGTGGGTGTTTAAACCAAAGTGGGCTCTCAGTGGCCACGGATGACCTTTGAAGGAGAATCCTTTAAAGGAACATTGCTGACCTTTGAGCTCTGTCATCCTTCAGAGCTGATGCAGACCGAGTTGCACCACATCCGGACGCTGAAGATCATGAGCGATGTGTACAGCCGCGGGATGATGACAGAGCTGCTCTTCGAGCAGCAGACGGTGGAGAAGCTGTTCCCCTGCTTGGACGAGCTGATCAGTATCCATAGCCAGTTCTTCCAGAGGATCCTGGAGCGGAAGAAGGAGTCTCTGGTGGATAAAAGCGAGAAGAACTTTCTCATCAAGAGGATGGGAGATGTGCTGGTGAACCAGGTGAGAAGCGGAAAGGCTCTTTCCCACAAAATGGGGTAAAAAGTGAAGCTTTGCGGTTCTGCAGCCACTCATTGATGTCCTGGCTCTACTGTTCGTTATCTGTGTAAGCTTAGGTTGCTGAATCTCTCTGAGCATCAGGTGTCTTTTTCTGTAAGTGAGGACAGATTTTCTCTCCTAACACTATTTTTTTTTTAATTAAAAGGAGTATGTACACAAAATATCTAGCATATGGGGGAGACACTCAGTAAAAGTCCATTTTCCTTTCTCAGCATCCAGACCGTCACTCGAGACAGGGTAGTTTAAGAAATCAAAAGCTCTCTGTTGGAACCTCGGTGTCCCCTGTGCCTCAAATCAAAAGGAACTCATTTATCTCAAAACCAGCTGAGCATAGAAGATTGAATAAGAAAGTATCTGTAAAATAATTCATAAAGTAGATCTTGCTGATATTTTCATCAGGGTTTCAACCCTACTCGGAAAGAGCTGGGCCAGAAGTTATTTTGCAAAAAGTGTTGCTGGTTTAACCTTCACAGACAAAGCGGCCCAGCACACCGGCCACCAGCTCTCCCTCCCCAGCAGGTCTGGGCTGGAGAAGCGGAGGCTTCATTGCTGGAACATTTGCCCGAGAACTGGAAGGGTTGTCCTTCCCTTATGTTCTTCTGCCCATGCCCCGCACCTCATTAATTCACTAGTGCATTCATTCATCCCTTTCCCATATATTCACTAGGCGTCTCTACCACAAAGGCAGACACAGCATCGACCTGTGCCTCAGGGTCCCTGTGCTCCCAAGGGAACAAAGGCATGGCAGGAGACAAAGGCATGGCAGGAGGTAAACGCACACACAGTGCAGCCCACGCCGGAAGGCAGCTGTCTGCCACAAATGGGGCCTCAAAGTAGGAGCCGTCAGCTCTGCAAGTGAGGCCCTTTCCTCCCCAAACATCCCCTCCCAGCATTTTCCATGTCCCTCTCTCTGCCTTCAGACCTGCACAGGTGCCTCATCTAACCTTAACTGGTGCTGTCCATGGCTCTCTGTACTGGTGCCCGTCCTCTAGTAAGATCTCTGATGGTAGGATTCCTGTCTTAGCCCGCATGGCATCCATTTGTTGGTTCTCTGTGGGAGTTCCAGAATCACCCCATTAGAGCACTTGCTTCGTGAAGGGAGCAGAACACCTGAAATCTCTGCCTCAGCCTCCCCGTGGTGAGGGGGAGAGAGAGAAGCTGCCACCCTGAACCTTTCCTCGAGTTCTTCTGGTAAGGATCAGTTTGCGTGGCCTTCAGAGGTTTTCAGTACAGGGGAAGTCGATGCGCTTAGCGTGCGTCACACAGACCCCCTGCAGAAACTCACTGGTTTGCCCCAAAGTGAGCGTTTCTTCAGGCGAGCCATTGAGATCGCACATGTTTTAGGAATGATGAAAGGCCACGCAGAATTGTTAGCGCTGCTGGCCTGAGGTAGATGAGGTGAGCAGATCCCTCGGTAATAGCCGTTTCTGATACCTTCCTAACTTATCCAGGTGAAGTCTGTAAGTCTGTCTCACAGGAAAACTTCTAGTGACCCTCCCTGTCTTACCACCCTGTTTACGACAAATGGAAATTAGAACACATTTTGCATGACTTAAGTGCACAGTACGTAGGTATTTCTGGGTGGTTGTTTTTTAAAATATATATAACATGTTTAATGAAGTAAATTCATATGCCATATAATGCCCCGTTGAAAGTCTACAGCTCAGAAAAGAACATCCTGCTCCGTGGTTTCCACTGTGTCCGCGGAGTTAGGCGGCCGTCATCACACTTAGTTCAGAGTATCTTCATCACCCGACCCCTGTCTGCCTCCGCCGAGGCGTCTGCTGATCTACTCACTGTCCCTGTGGGCTCGTCTAGTCTGGACTTACTGTGTAAATGGGGTAAAACAACATATGGACATGGCAGTTGGCTTGTTTCATGTAGGATAATGCTTTCAAGGTTCATCAGTACTGTGACATGTATCCGTCTTCCACTCCTTCTCGCGGCTGAATAATGGTCCATCCTGTGTGTCTGCCACATCCTGTTTATCCTTGGAGGGACATTTGGTTTCTTTCCACTTGGGGGCACTTGGGAATATGGCAGCCATGAACTCTCATATCCAGGTGTTTGTGTGCAATAAGTTCTGTGCCTTGGAGCGGAACTGCCGGTCACACAGTGACTGCGTAGCTTTCTGGGGAACTTCCAGACTGTTTCCCAAAGTTGCTGCGCCATTTTAATCTTTGGGGGGAATTCTTGGGGAAGCATGCTTGGGTTTTACAAATAGACTGGACACCGCATACAAAATGTTGGTAAAAGTTCAGCCCCCTGAGCTCCGACTTAACTTCTGTTCTCTTTCCTCCACAGTTTTCAGGGGAGAACGCAGAGCGCTTAAAGAAGACGTACGGCAAGTTCTGTGGGCAGCACAACCAGTCTGTGAACTACTTTAAAGACATTTATACCAAGGATAAGCGGTTCCAGGCGTTCGTGAAGGTACGGTTGGGAACCCTGGAACTCCGCACCGCGGTCCGGGGCACTGGCGCGGTCAGGGACAGGGACGGAGCGTCCGTCTTGTAGCTCCTGATGATTCGTTCTGTCCTTTGCAGAAGAAGATGAGCAGCGCCGTGGTGAGGAGGCTGGGCATCCCAGAGTGCATATTGCTGGTGACCCAGCGGATCACCAAATACCCAGTTTTATTCCAAAGAATACTGCAGTGTACCAAAGGTGAGCCTCCCTCCTCACCCAGTCGTGTCCATCTGCAGGCTGGTTCCCGTCTATCCGGCAGCGCAAGAGGCCCCAAGGAAGAGCTCCCTCAGGCTCTCGCAGGTCTATGAGAGAGCCTGTGTTTTGCCTTAAAAACCGTTTTCTTAAGTGAAAATTTGAAATGCTTTGTCGCCAGATGAAAGGTTTCTCTCTCCCAGCAAACCCTGCTCCTAGGCAGTTCCGTTGAAAGTGAAGTAAAACAAAGAAGTTAAAAAATTGTTGCTCCTCTCCCTCCCTGAAGTTGTCGGGTCCTCCTGCTTCAGGATGTGGCGTGGAATGGCGTGTTGTGTCTGTCAGTGAAAACATCTCTCTTTATTTAGAATTAACTTTATGACGGGGATTGGCACGTGACCTTTGCTTTGCTGGTCCCACTCTATCCGACACGCTACCAGCCTGTCCCCAGAGGGAAAATGGTGGTGTGGAGTGAAGAAGTAGGATTCCCCCTCCTTGTCGGAGAGGTTCGATTAAAATGGGACTGTTCCTTCCTTCCAAGACAATGACGTGGAGCAGGAGGATTTGGCTCAGTCCCTGAGCCTGGTGAAGGACGTGATCGGAGCCGTGGACAGCAAAGTGGCAAGTTACGAAAAGAAAGTGCGTCTCAATGAGATTTATACGAAGACAGACAGCAAGTCGATCATGCGGATGAAGAGCGGCCAGATGTTTGCCAAGGAGGATCTGAAGCGGAAGAAGCTTGTGCGGGACGGGGGTGTGTTTCTGAAGAACGCGGCCGGAAGGTTGAAAGGTAAGGCTCGCTCTTTGAGTCTACGCGCATACCGGAGAGCAGGCAAAGTTCAGAGGTTTTTGTTAGAAATCCACCGCCAGGGGGCGCCTGGGTGGCTCAGTGGGTTAAGCCTCTGCCTTGGGCTCAGGTCATGATCCCAGAGTCCTGGGATCGAGTCCCACATTGGGCTCTCTGCTCAGCAGAGAGCCTGCTTCTTTCTCTCTCTCTGTCTGCCTCTCTGCCTACTTGTGATCTCTCTCTGTCAAACAAATAAATAAAGTCTTAAAAAAAAAAAATAGAAATCCACCGCCAGGTTTTTCCTAGGGAGCCCACATCCACACGTCACACTGGAACAGCGGACCTTTAATTGTTCTTAATTTTGTATCAGAAAGGATGAGGTTGAGATAAATTAGGAGATGATAAACTCCTCCAATAAGATAACAAGAGAATAGTGCAGTTAGGGAAAATAGAAAAAAAAATTTTTTTTAAAGCAAAGAAGGTGGCCCCGAGGGCGTGCAGGTGGGGGGCAGCCCCCGAGAGTAGAGGGCAGAGGGGGAGCTGGTGTGTGGGTCTGCATGTTGCAGTGTGGCCCTCCTGTTGAGAATCAGGAGTGGGAGACCATAAGGACAGGCCCAGGAGCAGTGGCATCCAAAGAGGAACAAGAAAAAAAAACTCATGCCAGCCTGGAAAATGAAAGAACGGTTGCAAAGGAGCACGTTGCTACTAGCGGAGAGCTGGTGGCCCTGCCCTGGAAGCCAGTGACTGTCTCATGTGCCTCGAGTCAGTCGGTGGTGGTCGTGTCCTGCAGCACAGGTCAGCGGCTCAGAGAGCCCCAGGAAGAGGGGAGAGGGCTCAGGAGGAGGTGAGATGGCAGAGGGAAAAGCAGGTCAGTTGTCGTCTGCAGCCACTTAGCACTGACCCCCGCCCCCTTACCATGGCCATCGTGAGGAGTGTGGCCTAGGCCTCGAATGCTCATGTTTTCCCTCAAGCTCATAGGAAGACATACCTGCCTCCCGAACTTAATGTTCTCTGTGCACCGTTGTTGTAAACCTTCTGGTGTTATGTCTCTTGCGGTGAGACACTCATTATATATTGAGAAGGTCATAAAGCAGTTTAAAAAGGAAAAAAAAAAAGCCAAGTGTAAAATTACTACAAGAACCCAGGCTATTAAGGAAAGCATGTTTCCCTACAGAAATGGGCAACACTTCTGGGGTTGGGGTCTCTGGGAACAGTTGCAAGAAGGGGAAACCCCATCAGGTAGTGATTCAGAGTCCGAGATTAAAAACACATCACTTGTTCTGAAGAGAGATGGTAGAGGACTTTCTAGCTCCCAAGACGACCTTTCCTAGAGGAAACGTATGCTTCATTCATACCAACGAGATAGATTATTAAACTTGATGATATTCATCTCTTTTATCTCCCTCTAAGCACGAAATCATAAAAGATACTAATTTCCCATTTAGTTTTAATTTTTTCTTTTAAAGGTTGAGCTACTTCAAGTTTAAGGAAGTAACTGTGAGGTGTGTTAATTCATCTCTACATCTGATTTTTTTTTAATAAATCTTTTTTCATTGAACCTGTACTGGCTAGGCCTGTGTGACAGCTCTGATTTCCCCAGCAACCCTGAGCACACCCGTCCCGGCCCCCGTGAGCTGCATGCACGAGGCAGGTCGGCCCCGAGCTGTCAGCCGTGCTGACAGAAGAGCAAGGCTGGGGGTGAAATCTGGGCCTCTCTCTCGGCTCTCGTGGGTCAGAACACTGCAGGCGGCTGCTGTCAGCTACTACCCTGGAGTCTTAACTAGCCTTTCACCATGCTTGGAGCAAACAGTATAGACGTCCCAGGTCTCATAGGCGAATGAAGCTGACCATGCCTAGAAGTCAGGCTCCAAATGAAGAGGCTGGCGAGGAGGTGCTTGTCCCACAGTCTGCGGGTGCTGGAACCAAGGGCCGCACTAAGCACTGGGGGAGGCAGTGGGGACTGGCACTGAGTTAGTCCCGAAGGCTGAAGGGCAGGCGCCCCTGGCTCTCAGGCAGCAGAGACGGTGGCAGGGAGGGCTGGGGCCGTGGGCAAAGAGTGGCTTCGTCAGATGGAGACACGGACAGCCGACACTGCGGCTTGGGGTGGGCAAAGAATGGGTTCCAGACAGAGGGTTTTCAGGGATACATTAGCTTGTTTTCTAGTGGAGGTAGTGAGAGAGCCGCCAGAGTGGGGAGAGGCTGGTGACAAGGACAGGAGCGAGCACACTGGGCCCGGGGTGCCAGAGTGCATGAAAGGAAGGGAAGGAGCCTTTCAGAGAAAAGACTGAGCCCTTCCTGGTTCCAGCAGATGTGGCTCTCTGCTCCACAGTGAACTTGAACTAAGTGATCCCTGAGGCTCCCTCCCTCCTTCCAGCCCCAGTCCTCAGATGCTGGGAGAAGCCCAAATCGGGACTCTTCCCGCACTGCCGCGTTGGGACCGGCCTCGAGGCAGCCGGGCCCTTGGGAAGCGCCTGCCGCCTCTTGCAGGGCCCTGAGTTTCCTGGAGCGGCCGCTGCCTGGAGCCAGCGCTTGGTTCTTTCCTGGGCACATAACGCACTCGTTCCCAGAGTGACAGCGAATGGATTTCAGCTGCGGGCGTGAAGCTGTGGTCAGCCAGTGGCAGCAGAAAGGCTCTCCGGCCTGAAGGCCTCCAGTGCAGCTGGGGTTGGGGGGGAGCCCTTTCCCCTCGGGCGAGCTCATGCCAGGAACAGCCAGGCCTGCGCTGGGCCCCCGCAGAGAGGGACGGGCTTGTTTTTCTCTGATCCACTGACGCTGATCCCAGAAGCCTCAGCATCCAACGAAGTGGAAACTTGCGTTTGGGAACTTCTTTTTTTCTTTTTTGGCAGACACCCAAATTATTTAAAAGTAAACTTTAAGAGACTTGTCAAAACTAATAGCCCACAGAACAGTCGTCGGCAGCCTGGTTGGTCTAGGCTGAAACCATACCACCCAGGAACCTGCTGTCCTTGCTTCTGCTCTCTTCGTAGCCGTGCCGTGAAGTACACAGAGGTGCTTCCCGCTGTGGCAGACGCAGAGAGAAGGCTAGAAGGGGCCTGGCCACCTGGGAGGGGGCTGCATAAGTCAGCTCCGCTCTTTCCCCAAGGACTTGTAGGGGGAAGGTGACACAGAGGGGCCAGCCTCTTAGCTCTCTGGAGATGCCGGACTTTGTCTTTGAGGGCGCACTGGAAAATGCCTCTTCGTGTTCTCTGACAGCGAGAGTTTGTGGCATTTTCTGGATTACTAGATCCAAGTAGAGCTCTCACTTTGGCTTTTGTTTGAGTTGAGAGGAAGAGCAGGCCACGTCTGTGGTAGAGAGCCATTGAGGCTGGCTAGGATCTCTTAGAGCCGGGGGACGAGCCATTGTGTTCCCATGTACCTGTGAAATGAGAGGGCACTGTGGATCCCTGTCCTGCGGGTGTGGGGGAAGTCTGCCTTTCATTAGACTGAGATATTTTTTTAGTTAACATATAATGTTATTTGTTTCAGGGGTACAGGTCTGTGAATCATCATCAGTCTTACACAATTCACAGCACTCGCCATAGCACATACCCCAGTGTCCCTCACCCGTCCCCCTTCCCCTCCAGCAACCTTCTGTTTTTTTCCTGAGATTAAGAGTGTCTTACTCTGCTTTCATCTTGTTTCATTTTTCCCTCTCTTTCCCCTATGATCCTGTCTTGTTTCTAAAATTCCTCCTATCAGAGAGATCATGTGATAATTGTCTCTGATTGACTTCTTTCACTTAGCATAATACCTCTAGTTCCATTCACATCATTGCCCGTGGCAAGATTTCAGGGGGCTTTTGATAGCTGTGTAATACTCCGTTGTGTGTATACACCGTGTCTTCTTTACCCACTTCTCTGAGACTGAGTATTTCTGTACATCACCTACTGGCGGCTCTCCGGTCCGCTCTTCCACGCCTCTCCCAGTCTTAGGATCCGAAGTCGAGGAGTATTGTGACCTGAGTATTTATTTGGTGGAATATGTTGCTATTTACTATTTCTTAAAGTCCTTCCCAGTTTTATTCTTAAAAGTATTTTGTTCTGCAAGTCTCGCCTTATGGGACGTATCTTTCCAGAACAGAGTTCGCAGGCTTTGTCAAGATAAGGCTTTGGCGATAACTACCGTTTAAAAATGCCTCAGAAAATCTAATGACCCGATGTGGCTCGTGCAGCACAGGAAACCCGTCTCCTTGGAAGACTGCAGAGCACTCCCCATCCTGATTTGCTCTGTGGGCTGGATTGCTGAGTTGGCCTCCAACTTGCTTCCCTGTTAAGTAATCCTTGTCCTTTCTCTCCTTCCCCCCCTTGACAGAGGTTCAAGCAGTTCTGCTTACCGACATTTTAGTGTTCCTTCAAGAGAAAGACCAGAAATACGTCTTTGCATCATTGGTAAGCTGAACTGTCAGTCTCTTCCGTTTGGAATGAATAATTGAAACAGCACGAGTGGGGGGGTCCGAACGCCGGATTCCTGCCGTCTCACACTCTCCACGTTGCTTTGCTCAGGACAGATTCCTCTGAGTAATTCCTCAGATACTCTTGCAATTTTCCACCCCACCCCCACCAAAAAAAACACATTTTTCTGTTCTCTCACAGTCCCTTCGAGAACCTTAGACATTTGATCTAAAGAGATCTGTCCCTAGAGTATTTCTTGCACCTTATGCTCCATGAATCATGCTAATTGCTAATGTTGCCAGCCAGAGTCCCAGAGGAGCCTAGAAGGATTCCTCATGTAGAAACCATGTCTGGAAGCTCTGTGGATACAAATTACCATTTGTTTTCTGGAAATCTTTTTCTGCTTGATAAGGTGTAGGTGAGATAACGAGATAAACTACCATAGTTTGTTAAACCACAAGCCTTTTTTCCAGTCTTACTGAGCAATAATTGACCTGTATCACTATCTAAGGTGTACACATTGATGGTTCGATTTACGTATTATTAAATGATCACAGTAAGTTCAGCTCAGAGTCACCAACTGATACAGACACAATATAAGAAAAGAAGGAAGTGAAAATAGTTGTTTTAAGAACCCTGAGAATTTATTTGTTCCCTCAACACCTTTCCTGTGCACCGGACAGCATTTAGCCGTAGTCTGCCTGTTCATGTCACATTCCTAGAGCTGCTTTATTTCAGAGCTTGTGCCCTTTGGCAACCCCCATCTCATTCCCCGTCCCTACACCTCCGCATCCGGTAACCACAAGTCTGGTCTCTTTTTCTGTGAGTTTGGTGTGGGGTTTTCTTTGCTCTCGTTTTTGTATTTCTAGGTGCCACACGTTAAGCGAGATCATACATCTGGTCTTACCTTAGGTCCGAGCTGTTCTTAAGAGTTACAATACCGTGGGCCTTTCTTACCCTGACCCTCCCCTTTCTCCAGGACCAGAAATCCACCGTGATCTCGTTAAAGAAGCTGATTGTCAGGGAAGTGGCCCACGAGGAGAAAGGTTTATTCCTCATCAGCATGGGGATGAAGGACCCCGAGATGGTGGAGGTGCACGCCGGCTCCAAGGACGAGCGGAACAGCTGGATCCACATCATTCAGGACACGATCAACACCCTGTAAGGACACGCCACGGCCCGTCCCAGCCCCTGCGACTTTATCCCAGAGGGGGCGGTGAGCAGAGTCACAGGCCTCGTGGGGGCTGTTGGTTCATTTCCTTTCATTTTGGTGTTAGGAACAGAGACGAAGATGAAGGAATTCCTAGCGAGAACGAGGAAGAGAAGAGGCTGCAGGACACCAAAGCCCGAGAGCTGAAAGGTGAGGCCGTCGGGGCGTCTGGGACCTTGTCTGTGCCGCCCGCGGCCCCACAGCTGTCCCGGCAGGCCCTTCCCAACAGGAGCTGAGCGGCTTTTTTTTTTTTTTTTTTTTTTTTTTTTTTAAGGTTTTTATTTATTTATTTATTTGACAGAGATCGAGAGAGAGAGAGATCACAAGTAGGCAGAGAGGCAGGCAGGGAGAAAGGGGGAAGCAGGCTCCCCGCTGAGCAGAGAGCCCGACGCGGGGCTCGATCCCAGGACCCCGAGATCATGACCTGAGCTGAAGGCAGAGGCTTAACCCGCTGGGCCACCCAGGCGCCCCAGGGCTTTTAACAAAAGAGCAACCCAGGCTGAGCCAACACAGATCCCAGGTCCCATAATACAGCCGTCAGAGGGTGTTGGACCCTGGATCAAGGGGATATTGATTCTGTTTTCTCACTTTCTGTGTTCTTGGACCCTGGTGACATCTTTGTACTTCATCACAGGAGAATTTGCTAAAACTCACGGTCATATTCGAGATTCAGACAGAGAGAAGGGTACTTGAGGAGAAGAATTTTTCGTTTAGTCTGTTTTGATCACTGACCCTGCCGCTGCACTGCGTGTCCGCCATGTGTTGTGAGGTGGTTCTGGGAGACGTGCTCGCTGATGATGCTCGACCTCTGTTTATCGAGTCCCTGCTTTTCCAGATGGTCTCGTCAGGACCGTCTCTGCAAGACACGTGTGCCAGTCCCCGTTGTGCAGACGAGAAAGCTGAGGCCCACAGAGGCCACATGGTCCAGGGTCACATACGTGGAACCGGGCAGAGGACTCTTCTCCCTGCTTGCTAAACAGCAGGGCGAGGGCTCCCCTCTCTTTGCCAGCGCTTATCGAATGTTCCGAAGTAAGGACTGGGCTTCGGGTAGAAATAAGTCCCAGAGTCAAATTAATGGAAGCACCCGAGGAGTGTGGTTAGTCCTTCAAGCTGGACAAAGCAGTGACAGTGTTTGGGAGGTGGGGGGACAGGAGGGAGATTTAGGCTGAAACCAGATTTGCACCTGATTGATTGGCCCGTGATTAGTATGGCAGGGATGGAAACTTCCTTTTCACGGGCATGAAGCCCCCGGCCAGGTATACTGCTAAGTGCTGGGGGCGCAAGAGATTCCTAAAGCAGCGTCCGTGCCGTCGGGGAGTCCCCTTTAGCAAGGGGGACGGACAGAAATGACAGGACGAGACTGCGGGCACGTGTAAAGGACGCGGGACCTAATCCTGCCTGTGGAGCTGACGCACGAGCTGAGCCTGAAGCAGTCCCTTGCACCAGACAAGAGCAGCAGTCAGGTGAAGAGTGAAAGAGGACTTGAGTGTGCGCAGTGTCTAGGGGGGTAGGGGTGGTCAGGGCCAGCAGGTGGAATTTAGCTGCAAAAGCACCAGGGCTTGAAGGGCAACAAGGGAATGATACAGTTTGTGGAGCAAAGCTTCAACTGAAATTGTCTTTGTTGGCACTGAAGCCAGGGGGCAGATTGCTTGAGGGAGTGGGGAAGCCACTGGGAGTGGAAAGCCCAGCTGGGTGGCTCAGGGGAGAGGCATGGATGGCGCAGGACAGAGCAGGGAGACAGACAGAAGCCCTCCCCTGTCCTCAGCTGGCCCGGAGGGAGGCTGAAGGGGGTGTTGGAGGCTGAGGAAGGGATCACACGCTGGAGGAAGGATGGGGACGGCAAGAATGGAGCAAAGGGCTTTCTGACAAGCGGAGGATGAGGCGTCTAAGTAGAGCCAGCCACAGGCCGGCGGGACTCTCGATCTGGCGCTCAGAAAGGCAGGCAGGATGCGGGCTGCTCTGCGTGAGTTCCAGCCCATGGGAAGTCCCCGAAGCCCGGAGAGGGCAAATCCCTGGAAAGACTTCTGTGAGGTGCAGGAGGCCGGCCAGGATGGAGCTGAGAGGAAGCCCAGGTATCGCTCCATCGCAGACGGTGGGAAGAGAACCAGTGATGCCCTCCAGGTGGGGGGCGGGCAGAGGAGGGGCGCCTGGGGGGCTCAGTCCAATAAGCGTCCAATTCTTGATTTCAGCTCAGGTCATGAGATCAAGTCCCGTGTCCGGTGTCATGTTCCGCACACAGATTCTTCCTGTTCCTCTCCCTCTACCCCTCCCCCTGCACACGCACTGTCCAGATAGACAGATAGATAGTTGGATAAAATCTTTAAAAGATGCAGAAAAGAGTGGGTTGAGAAGTAAACAGGAGGTAGGGGAGTGGAAACGGTATGCAGGTTGCTTATGTCAAATTCTGGTTTTGTCTAGAAAGACGCTGGATGGAAGGTGTCATTGCGGTGGAAAGGGGGACTGGGGTGGAGCTGCGTTCTCTGTTGTCCCACCAATGACCACAAGGTGGCACTCGTGTCCCGGTCATCTCTTCCTGAACACTTGCGTCACCAGACCTTTTCTCCATCCTCCCTGCAGAGCAACTCCAGCAGAAGGACCAGCAGATCCTCCTCCTCCTGGAAGAGAAGGAGATGATTTTCCGAGACATGACCGAGTGTAGCACCCCCTTGCCGGAGGATTGCTCCTCAACACACAGCTCTCGGATCCTCTTCCGCTCCAACACAGAAGAAGCTCTCAAAGGAGGACCTTTAATGAAAAGTGCAATAAATGAGGGTAATTGCCCCTCTTAATCTCTTCCCAAAGTGCCTCATGCACTAACATTACCTACCAGATTTTACTTTTCCGTTGTAAAATAAAGTACAGATACAGAAAACAATCCAAGACAGATATTTTGTGTAGTAGATTATCATCAGGGGAACATCCTTGTAACCGCCACCCAGGTCCAGAAATAGAATGTGGCCAGACCCCAAAGCCCTTCCACACGGTCTGTCCCCATCAAAGCTCCCTCCCTGCTTCCGAAAAGGAACAGGTGCTGTGACTTCCACGTTTCCATACCGATCGATGGCTGAAGGCCTGTTTGTAGGCACTATGGTCTTGCTTGTTTTTCATTGACCTTTCAGATTCCTAACTTCCAGGCCTCTCCACCAGCCCTTTCTCTTCCACATAATTTATCTTTGAAGATTTGGAGCTTTTTGACCTAGAGTGTCTCTCAGAGTCCAACTTTTATTCACGCGAGCGTTCTCTTCTTCTGTCCGCGACTTCCTTCAGATCCACAGCCTGATTGAGAGGTTTTATCGCTCAGGCTTGATCCCCGGGGTAAGCTGTGTCCTTGCGGGGCGGGCTCCTTTACCAGAGGCACAAGGTAGCTAGCTAGCTGTCTCCTTTGTGGCATGCAGGAAAAGGAAGATAAAACGATAAACCCTTGATTTTTTTTTCCCCTTTATTTACCAATTATCAGGATAGTGAACTGATCTGGGGTCACCCTCTGAAGGTAACCCGTATGTTTTAGATGTTATTACAGACTCAAGAATTTAAACCTGTTTGATGGTTTTCAAGTCACTACTTGATCCGTACTAAACTCTGGGAATGTTCGCGATTTGCCAACCAGCGCTTCTTCGTTTGGCTTCCAGGTGCTTCTGACAGGACCCCAGGAGTCTCTGAGAGCTTCAGTGCTCTTTGGTATATCAAGATGTTCTAGACTCACCTTGTTTTCTGCCCCAGATCTAGGGTCCTTTCTCTAAGGAACTCTTGTTTTTTAAGACCACAGTCCTGGCAGTAGGCCTGGTCACTGCTGCTGGACTTTTCATTACGCTTGTCATTTTGGGTGTCTGAGGCTCCTCCTTCAGTAGCTGTTCCGGGAAGGGCTCGTGAGAACACCGCGCCCTGGGTCCTTGCACAGGTAGTAATTTGTACCGTGGAGAGCTCGCAAGTCTACTCTGCGGGATCGGAGATGCTCGGTTCACATTTTCTTCCCTCAGGTGTCTTGGTTGCTCTTACATAACGTTCTTGCTTTTTCTCCTGGCGTAAAGCAGCTGTCCGTGTGCGATCGTAATCTCGGTTCTCCCCTTGTAAGTCCCGTGCTTTCTGCCTAGGCGCCCCGAGAGCTACTTTCTCGAATTCAGGTATTTTGACCTTTGACCGGCATACGCCTTCTGTTGGGGCTGTTCTGGGTCAATGTTCTCAGGCTCACGGTTTTGCAATTTCAGCAAAGTATTCTTAAATTACAGCTTTTAGTGTTTTTGCTCTGCCCTTGTTTTGATTCTCTTCTTCAAGAACTCCCGCTATCCACATGCCGGACCCCCTCTGTCCTCCACACGTGTTGCTCTCTTCACACTTTGTATCCCTTCCATCTTTTTCATGCTCAAGTATTCTTCCTTCCACCTTCTGGTAAGTCATTTTCTGTTGGGTTGGTTTTGCTCTTGTGCTCTAGTTTCCCTCTCTCAAATGACCATTTCTCTTTGTTTCCACTTCTGGGTGTCTGTGTTTCCCGATTCTGCCCTGGGTTCCTCCATGGCTGTGTCCGCTCCTTGCAGTAAGTAGCCCGTCCACTTCATGGACACGTGTCCCTGAGATGCTGTTAGCCCACGCGGGGAGTCATGCCCCTTGTTCTTTCCCTCGCTTGCTTTCTCTTTAGCGTTGTGTGGGATTTGACTTGGATGTTTCCCAGTTGCTCGTTTTTGGGTTTTTTTTTTTTAAGATTTTATTTATTTATTTGACAAAGATCACAAGTAGGCAGAGAGGCCAGCAGAGAGGGGTGAAGCAGGCTCCCTGCTGAGCAGAGAGCCCGATGTGGGGCTCAATCTCAGAACCCTGGGATCATGACCAGAGCTGAAGGCAGAGGCTTAACCCATTGAGCCACCCAGGCGCGCCCTACCCCCCCCCCACCCAGTTGCTCATTTTTACGTGAAATAAGCTTCCTAAGTTTTTAGGTATAGATATCTTTTCTCACTTCACAGGACTCTTGATTGTTTCCGTGGAGTGTGGTTTTTTTTTTTTAAATACAGTGGCTTCGTCTACTTGATTCCCTGCCTCTCTTTCCCTCCTTCATTCCATCTGGACCTCCTCTCTGGCTTCTCTCCAGCTTAAGCTTTATTCCACTTTTAGCACTTTTTTCTTTCTGGGGGACCCAGCTCTAGAAAAGAGGCCTCGCTGGTCAGATCTGAGAATTCCGACCCTTGACTTCTCTGGTCCCTTGAACTCATTGTACCAGGGGGAAGAACCCTGCCAGCTTTAGGGCTGCTCTCAGATTGGCCCATCTTACTTACTAGGGAATTCTTTTTGGCCACTTTGGGTATGACTCTAGAAGGCCATGCCCCTTCCAGTAAATTCCTTTGTCTTCCTCGTGCCCTTTCGAATTTCCTAGACCCTGTGTAAATAAGGCCGAAGGCTTCGTCTGTGAATTCCCAGTAGAATCCAGCTACAACACATATCCTGAGCTGAGACCTTTCTCTGAGCAAAGGAAGTCCCTAGTCACTCTGGAATTGTCTGATCGTGCTTCCTATATATCTTGTGTAATACCCTGAGATTTTCTAAGTGGAAGATGAAATGTGACTTGAGCATGTTTCCTTTTTTCCAGTGGAGATCCTTCAAGGTTTGGTGAGTGGAAGCCTGGGAGGCACGCTGGGGCCGGCGGTCAGTAGCCCTGTTGAGCAGGAAGGCATGGTGGGTCCTGTCTCCTTGCCCCGGAGAGCAGAGACCTTTGGAGGATTTGACAGCCATCAGATGAACGCTTCAAAAGGTAAATGATTTACGGGCCCCTGGCTGGCTTCATCCATAGAGCATGTGACTCTTGATCTCAAGGTCGAGAGTTCAAGGCCCACATTGGGCCCTAGGGCTTACTTTAAAAAACAAAAAACAAAAACAGTAAGTGATTTGGAACCCATACTCCTATAGGTGATCCCCGACTATCTCATACAACCAAAAATGAAATCCTGTTCTGGTAGCTGCCTCTCCCCTGTTCCAGTCAGTAGAAGTTTTAGCAAAAGCTCATTGAGTAGCTCACTGCTAAAGCACTCAAGAACCTCTCTCCGTGTCACATTTGTTTTTAGTAAATGAAAAACAATTTCCTGGGACCTCAGCTAAGTTGTGACAAAGGAGTAATGATACTCATTTTCCCCTTTCTGCTTCTGATTCCTCTGTGGCCATAAAATTCTTAATTATCACTTAGCTGCCCCCAGGTGGCTTCCCCCTTTTTGGCATTAATAAGATGCAGGAGTACCATATCCCTAAGCTGCAGATATTGTATTTTTTTCTTGGCTAATCTGTTTCACAACTTTAAAAAAAAAATTTTTTTTTTTTTTTTTTGCTTATTTCAGGAGGTGAGAAGGAAGAGGGAGAGGACGGCCAGGATCTGAGGAGAACCGAGTCGGACAGCGGTCTGAAAAAGGTATTTTTCTAAAACCTCTACATCCATAATCTTTGCAGTTAGTCCCCTTGGATCTTGTTTTGGATCTGACTTGCTGTCATTTCCTACTTCAGGAGGAAAGCACATTTTGAAACAAACCCTACAATTAGAGAGTCCCGTGATCCTGGCCGTTAGGCCCCTCGGGCTCAGAGCCTCGTGCTACGCTCCTCGCTGCCCGCGGCCTGAGCGGCAGGAGCTCCAGGTCAGCGGCCCACACCGGCCTGACCTTTCTAGGGGCTTCAGCTAAGTCCTGCCTCAAACCTTTGTTACCCTGCAGCGGGAAGCTGCGGTGGAAAAGAACGAAAATGGGAAGCCCAAGCATAATCGAGACACATATTGAACATTATTTTTGCCTCAGGATCTTTTTTTTTTTTTAATTCATGTTTTTGTTTTATAGGGTGGAAATGCTAACCTGGTATTTATGCTTAAAAGAAACAGTGAGGTAAGGGCATTACGAACTATGTCTAAGAATAGGATTTTGTCATAATTGCTAGGCTGGGAATGCTCGTCTGTCTTTTGCTGTTAGGAACAAGCTGACTCCTGGCTTCCATTTGTACACTTAGTGGTGGGGTCGCCACTTTCCTTACCTTGCTGTTTGCCTGAGCCCTGGGCATCATCCTGGAAGCGCGCCAGACCGTGGCCTACTAACATGGCCTCGGCTTCTCCGTCCTCAAGAAGCAGGCCTCTTGCTTTCTGGGAACACGCGCTGCCACGGCTGCTTGCCTGGCACCAGAAGCCACAGGTGTGGACCATGGCACCTCAACTTGTGGGTCACTCTGCGTGGTCATATCCTATCCTGCCAGGACTCAAACTGTGTTTTCTTCTCTGAGCTCTGCTTTTCACTCACTATGTGTCACTTTGAAAACAGCCATGGTGTCCCTCTGAAAACAGCCATGGTGTCCCTTTTGTTGGAGAGCTGTCTCTGGGGGCGTCTCCCTCCCCTTCCTCGGTTCAGGTCTGCTGACCCTGTCGGGGTACTGTGCCTCTCCCGCTCGTGTTCCCACTCGGGTCCCCGCTCCTTGCTCCACCAGCAAATCCCATTCCCACACCGCCACCCTCTCCAGACTGGCGTGACTCAGGGCATGCTCGGTGTGTGTGTACTTAATACGTGACACTGGGTTTGTGGGGCCTGTCAGGATGCTCTTGTTCCTTCTTGCTTCTAACATAATATCATAAGGCCCTGAGGAGATTGTTTTAAAATTTTAAATTAAAGGGAACTTTTTCCCCTTGTCCCCGCTAAGACGCAGGAGATATTTTCCATTGGTTGGCATGGCAGTGTATACACTGGCCCCTCAGTGTGTTTGCCTTAAACCAAATCCACTTACTCTCACACATACCATTGCTCTGTCTGCTGCTCAAATGAAATTTCACCCGTATTTTTCTGTTCGGTGACTTCCCCGGCCCCCCCCCCCCGTATTTCATGACAAGGGTCGGGTAAGAAAGTACCGGACCACGGCTTTTCAGGCATTCCAGTGCGGGTAACACTGCGGACGCCCAGCCACAGTCTGCTGGTCTTTGGTGACCTCTTTTATTAAGAAGAAACTGAAAAGAGGGTAAAAAGTGTGTTCTCAGAAGAACTAAGCATAGTAAGTTTTTGGTGTTTCGTTCTAAGTACAGTTGATTCTTGAATAACATGGGTTTGAACTCCCCGGGTCCATTTCTGATATGCAAGTTTTTTTAATAAATAGAGTGCAGTGCTATAAATGTTTTCCTTATGATCGTTTTTAGTAACATTAGTAACATTCTCTTCTCTAGCCTACTTTTATAAGAATATAGCCTATAGAACACATACCATATAAAGGTATGTGTTAATCGACTGTGTTATGGGTAAGACTTCAGGGCAACAGTGTAGACTATTTGTAAAGTTTTTGGAGAGTCAGAAATTATAAGCGGGTTTTCTACCGTGCAAGGGATCCGGCGCCGCAAGCCCAGCGTTGTTCAGGGGCCAGCTGTATCATAAAAGGAACATGTTCAGAAACAACAAAAAAAATGAGTAAAATAAGTCCACCCCCAAGAAATAGGTATTGTTAAATGCTGGGTGTTTATATTTCCATCCTTTTCTTCTACACAACGTATATTTATGTGTCTAAGTCTGTGTGCGTGTGAATAGTACCGAAATAGCTTTAACGTATCGTTCACACCTGTACCCCCTGCAGCATCGTGTCCTTTTTTCCTCCTAACACGTTAGAAGCACCTCCCCAGCGCCCGTGTGCACAAGCCTGCGCTGTAAGGGCTGCGTGGTGCTCTGTGGCTGCCGTGGTTTTACTTCCCCTGCAGTTTCGCGGGGGATTTGATGCACCAAGAACAGCTCCGTGTGGCGCTGCTCGAGAAAGGCGTGTGTGTGGCACGCGCCCCTTCCCTCTGCACAGGACCATTCTTGCTTTTCCTGGCATTGCGAACGATCCATTTTTTAACTGCTGTTTTGCTGGTTTCGTAAGTGCATGTGGTAGCTTACTTTCCATCTCTTTGCTTTCGAAGAAAGGTAAATCATTTTTCATAGGTCATAGAATTAGCCACTTATATTTCTTCCTTTGCCAGTTGCTGGTTTGTGTTGCCTTTTTTCTTCCTAGGGCACTCGTTTCTCATTGGACTATGGGAGCCTTTTTTTAAGTGAAGGGGTTTTTCTTGTGGCTTTCTGTTCAAAGTGTGTCTGCATTTTATATTTTAATTTTACATTTCACACAGGGGCCATGAAGGCGCACTGGGGTTGCTTGCCTTGCTTCTTCGAGAAACCTTCTCTGTTTCACGATCAGAAGAGACAGTCTCATGTTTTCTTACAACTCTCTTACGGTTCTTTTTTTACACTTAACATTTTAATCTGTTTGAATAGGTTTTGTGTGAGCCAGGATCCCAACTTAATTTTTCCCAAAGAGTCAGCCCATTTTCTCAGAGCAATTTGTCAAATATCCTTTCCTTCCCCGTCGATTTAGGACCTAGCTCCTTAGATGCTGAATTCTTGTGATTTGCTCTGGGCTTTCTGTCCCATTACACGTCATTTTTGCGCCAGTCATCTTAGAGAGCTGGAGCCTTATCACGTCCTGGCTGCATGCTGATGGCCCCCCTGCACCGTTGTCCCATTCGCTTGACCTTGTTTTGGGTCCCTGGGCCATCCGTACCCGCTTACTCTCTCTGGTGCGCTCAGTCCGGAAATACTCCTTTCGAGACGCGGCCCCTTGCCGTGGGTTGGGGGTTGGCTCCTGCCGCGCGGCGGGGTGGTGGGTTCGGAGACTCCGTCCTGAGGGCTGTTTCCGTTGCTTGCTTTCGCAGCAGGTCGTCCAGAGTGTCGTCCACCTCCACGAGCTCCTCAGCGCGCTGCAGGTACGGGCCTCTCTCTCCTCCCTCCCTCCCTCGTGTCCAGAGAAGCTGGAAGGGTAGTGTTGGCCGGGACCTTCGAGGTCTGCGGGCAGCTCGTGGGTAAATGGGGCCCTCGGTCGAGACACGACGGGCTGTTATGATGAGAAAGGGTACAACGTGCGGTGCTTCCAGTGTCTTTGGCCTCGGAAGATAGAATTGATGAATGATGGGTGAACTGGCCTGGGAGATTCCATGAATAGGTGCTGTAGCCTTGGGGCAAAGCCTGACGTGCTGCCTGGTTGGGTGCGTTCTTTAGCGTGATTGTGAGTTTCCATCTCGGTGTAGTTTGTGGTGTGGGAAGTCCTCCCCAAAGTAACTGCTACTTGGCACTTTCTGGGAATTATCCTCAAATTGTGCCCACTTCCTTTCTCCGAGCTGTACCTGATCCAGTGCCTACTTCCTCCCTCCTCCAGAGCGCACACAGCCCCCACCCCGGGCAGGGTCAGCAGCATGTGACTAAGTGTAACGAGGCTCCGGGTCCCCCCACAGTTGACGTTACTTTGGGCTCAGTTTGGGGGGGGAGGGGTGCTCCTGACTCCAAGGTTGGAGCGGAGCCCTGGACCGGACGCACCTGCACGCGGAGGGGCGGGGGCCGGACCTGTCGCAGCTCCCTCCGCCGCGTGTCCCCCGCAGGGCGTGGTGCTGCAGCAGGACAGCTACATCGAGGACCAGAAGCTGCTGCTGGCCGAGCGCGCGCTCACCCGGAGCTCGTCGCGCCCCAGCTCCCTGGTGGAGCAGGAGAAGCAGCGCAGCCTGGAGAAGCAGCGCCAGGACCTGGCCAACCTGCAGAAGCAGCAGGCGCAGCACCTGGAGGAGAAGCGGCGGCGCGAGCGCGAGTGGGAGGCGCGCGAGCGGGCGCTGCAGGAGCGCGAGGCGCGGCTGGCGCAGCGCGAGCAGGACGTGCAGCGCGGCCAGCAGGACCTGGAGCGCGAGCGCGACGAGCTGCAGCTCCGCAAGGGCGCCTACCAGTGCGACCTGGAGAGGCTGCGCGCCGCGCAGAGGCAGCTGGAGCGGGAGCAGGAGCAGCTGAGGCGCGACGCTGAGCGGCTCAGCCAGAGGCAGGCGGAGCACGACGCCCAGCAGGTGCGGGCGCCTGCGGGGAGGGCGGGGCGGGGGGGGGGCGGGGGCGGGGAACCCCAGGAGGACGCGGGTGGAGCACGCAGGCCCGGCTGTGCGCCTCACTCGGCGGCTGCTCCCGCGGGAAGCCCCTCGGGGATGAGCTTCAGGCGGGGGCGTCCGTGGGCGTCCGTGGGCGTCCGTGCACCCGTGGCCGACCCGGCTGACGGCGGACGCTCGTCCGGTGCTGCCGTGGGGGTGGGGGGCCGACCTGCCCCCCAAAGAGGAAGTTCAGGCAGCGTGTCCCAGGGGCGCGGCTCAGGGTCCTCGTCCCCGGCGGTGTGCAGGGTCTGCAGGGAGCCGCCTGCGGGTGGAGCCCACCGCGTCCCTGTCACCGCGCAGGGCCGTGCAGGGGACGGCACCCGAGGTGGGTTTCACGTCTGGCTCCCCACCCGCCTCTAACGGGACAGGCTCCCCCACGCCCTCAGCCCTGTAGTAATCCTGCAGGGAAGTCAGTCTTCACCCAAGCAGCTTTCTCCAGGGAATGGGGGTTCCTTTCCGGGCTGCCTCCTCCAAGGCGCTATGAATCCTTCGTGGTGCGGACACGCGACCGCAGTAGTAGGTTAGAGGTGACGTCTGCACACTGTCCCCGGTTCCACGTGGGGACTAGGCAGAAGTCCTGGATCTTTCTGTGGCACGGGCCCGTGGCATCCAAGGACGTGGGTACACCCCAGGCTGACTGCCACCCCCACAGCTGACCTCAGCCAGGGTGGAGTGAGCGGACCCTAGGGCTGCCACCCGCCCTGGCTTAGAAGCTCTTGTTTTGACCACGCGCAGGTTTCACGTCAGCACAGCAAGCTGCTGCGGATCCCGTCCTTCCTTCCGAATCCGGAGGAGTCGCCCTTGCCGCCTGTACCTTCCATAGCCAAATCGGGATCCCTGGACTCGGAACTCTCAGTGTCCCCAAAAAGAAACAGCATCTCTCGGACACACAAAGATAAGGGGCCTTTTCACATACTGAGTTCCACCAGCCAGCCAAACAGAGCCCCAGAGGGTCAGAGCCAGACCCCGGTGCCCACGTCCGCCTCCACCCGCCTGTTTGGGTTAGCTAAGCCAAAGGATAAGAAGGAGAAGAAAAAGAAGAACAAAGGCAGCCGCTCTCAGCCCGGTGGTGAGTGACACGCGTCAGGTCTCCCCACCGCCACGTTGCTCCTGGGTCCTGAAGGGGGGCGGAGGACAGGGTTCGACGGAGCAGGCCATGTGGCTGTGTCAGCTGCACCGCCGTCCCCCCGAGCCCACTTGCTCTGCCTGCGGAGGGCGGCCGGGGCTCCCGGCAAGAACGCTGGCTCAGCGGGCATCTCGGACCCCCTCTGTGCACATGGGTGCCGCGGGGAGAGCGCAGGTCTCGGTGTGGGGGGCATCTGTTACCCAGCCTGGGGGCTGAAACTCACTGCAGTGAAGACCGAAGTCTTCCCCACTTTTCTGTAGGTCTAGTCCGGTCATCAGTAGGACTAGTACTTGGTGAGCATTGCCCCAGGTCCGGTTAGCCCTGCGGGTGGCTGTGTGACGCAGGTGACACCAAGACCAGCGAACGTGGCTGCCCGCACTGAGCTCGTGATCAAATCCCAGTCCCCCAGGCTCCCAGCGTGTGCAGCCCTTTCCCCAAGTCCTCCCTCGGTTCCTTCTCGTCAGGATTGCTCCCTCCCGTCTCTGGGGGAGATCAAAGAGAAGTTTCTGTCTCGGGGCCTGTTTGTGAATAGGAAGTCCACGGCTTTGTCAAGTCGAAGGGCCCAGTGGACCAGCGAAGGGTGTCAGAGGACCTCGAGCTACTAACCCAGTCAGGGAGCCCCGGTGGGCGGGAGGGGGTGACTGCCCACCAGGCCAGCATGTGCTGCATCTGCAAGACTCGGGCTGAGGGGGAAGGGGAGGGAGTTCAATAAAGAGAGCAGTTTTTTTCTGAAGTTTTCTCCTTTCCCAGATGGCCCTATGTCAGAAGTGCCCACAGAGGGTGAAGAGATCTTCTGCTGACCCTGCCCTCTGCTGTGGCCACTGCCTCCTATCCTGGCCCGTGGTCCCCAGCCCCACCTCTCCTCCTGTTCCTGGGTGTGGTCTCTTACCTTGGACACAGAGCTGCCCCACGTCCTGGACCAGAGGGACAATGATCTCGAAGGTCAGGGTGGGACAGCAGACCCGGGCTCAGCGGCTCACACCGAAAGAAGACGGCCCAGAAGTCCAGGCGATGGCTTCAGACACGTCAGGAATCTCTAGAGGCTGAAAGAAATGTGGAAATAAGGTCTGAAATTCTACCTTTTATTTGAGGGTCACAAGCAACAGTCAAACGGCAGATAGTTTGGACTTGGTCTGTGTACATAGAGTTACCCTTCTGCATATACACGTGAGGTGTGCCAGAATTAGGCGCCGTCTGTAGCAGAGGCCTGGTCCGCTTGGCACAGGAGGTGCCACCCGGCCCTGCTCCAGGAGCACGTGGGCCCTTGCCTCATACACCCTCCTAGTCCTCCAAGGTGGTCCTGTCACCCTGCCCTGTGCACACCTCCTCCCTTTCTGCATGTTTCATTTTAAAAGGGATGGCAAACGTTTGTGAAAACCAGTAAGAGAAGGGGTGATGTGTTTAAAAAGCATATATATATATATATAGGTATATATATATGTGCATGTGTGTGTACGTATATATATGATCTATACCACCTTCATTTTGGTGTTTGTCATTTAAAAAAAAAATCTATAATTTTAACATGAAATCCAAAGAAATTATAGTCTGGCTTTCCAGGATGTTTGCCCACATACTCTGGGCACAGATGAAGTAGAGAAGTCTCCACGTCCTTACTCCTACATGGTGACACTTTTTGGTTGTCACTGACCCACAGCCTCCTTGACACCATCCCGAGGGCAGCAAGGTTGTCCCCACCCGTGCACTAAGACAGTGGCCCCCGTTGGTTCAGGGGAAGGCGTTCGGCCCCTCTGTCATCGTCATCATCTTTAGACCAGTTCAGCCCGAGAGGTCGCTGGCCCCGGTGTGGCTGGGAAACGTGCTTGTTCTATAGCGGGAGGCCAGGGCAGAATTTGATTTCTTGAAACGTTTCTCCAATCTAAAGGTCTGTTGGTTACTGTACTCCGCCCCCTCGAAGGTGTGCCCCAGACGCGGCCTAGTTTCCCTTCGGTCTCCCGCGCTGGCGGGGATCCCTGATTGCTGGAGGCTCGCTGCCAGTGCTAGAGCAGGACGGTTCTTGGAGGTCCTCGGAGCCCCTTCTCCCTGCTGGCCTCCATACTCCCCGCACGGGGAGACCCTGGAAAAGTCTGTGCTTTCCGTGTGCCCTTCCCTTCCTGCTTTTTGCCTCTCAGGAGCATGGGTCCTTGAACATACCTTTTAAAAAAACAAAATCTGTAACTTGGTGCTTGTTGATGAATTGCAAGCTGGCCTTGCAGGTGGAGATATTTATCTTTCAGTTTATTTGAAAGAGGTCTGGTTTAAAATTGTTAGCTTAGACTTATTTATTGTGTGTGTGTGTGTGTGTGTGTGTGTTGTAGGGGTGAGCATACCAGCCGAACGGTTTCCGCTGTCTGGTCAGTGCAGAACGAGAACAGCGCTGCTCGCTCCTCCGTGTCTGTCAAAGTGCCTTGAGGGCCCAAAGCAAAGTTAAAGGTTGGGGAAGGGGAATCCATTTCCTTCCCTCCTCTCACCCCCCACCTCCGCCTCGGATCAAGGGATGTCTTCTCCCTTGCCTGAGTTAAGAAATGTGTCACCTGAGTTACATTCACCTGTTTGTGTCTTAGAAATTTCTTAGCCTGCAGGAGCAGACCGTAAGAACAAAACCAGCTAATCATCTTCCGAACCACGGTGTACCCCCCCCCCCCCCCCCCCCCCCCCCCGAACAGTGAAAAGATAGGTTACTTCCTGGCCTTGGTCCACACTGCTCCGAGCCACAGCCACACCTGCCACGGTTCTCCTCGAAGCACATGGAGCGCAGGGTCTGTCCCCCTCCGGGGCTCACCGTCTCGCTCGCCGTGGGCCGCTGGAGGGAATGGCACCGGGGAGGGAAGGCTGCATCCTTCCTGCTCGGTGTCAGCGTAGGCCAGGCACCTGTGTTCCCTGAGCTGGCACTCGGTGCTGCTGAGATGGGCCCTCACGTCTGCTCGCCACTGACGCCCTGTGGACCCCGAGTTTCTGGCCCCTGCTGCCCAGCTTGATGGCAGCTTGAAAGTGTCTTTCACTCTCAGCTATGTTTGAGCTGATGTTTGGGCTGCTTTGCCGGTGGTGATGGTGGTGGCTTTGCCTGCGCCCACCCGCGAGTCCCTGAGCTCGCTCAGGTTCTGGGTAGACACGTGCAGAACCGGATTTGGAGGGGAGCCTCCCGCGTCCGCCCCACCTGCCCACCTTCATCGAAAGCCGAGTCCGCAGCGCAGAGAGACAACGGCTTCCTGGGAGCCGCGCTGTGACCGGTCTTTCTCGTCCCCCCGGAAACTGAACGCCGGGACCTCCTTTGCTGGGCTTGGAGAGCTGCCGGGATTGTTGCTGCTTGTGCTTGTCACCTTGAGAACCACTCTGGTTCCGGAGGCTGAGGCCTCATCTGGGCTCTTTTCTTGTGAGAAGGGGTCGTCTGCCCGGGGGACTCGAAGGCCATTCCCTGTTTTGTCGTCCAGGAAGCTCCGGAAAGCAAATGCCTGACACCAGCCAGAGCCCCCAGATTTCCAGAATCCAGTGAAGTTCCTGGAGGGAGGCTCAGTTCTGTCTCAAAAATTCTATCATCTCAGAAGTTGTCATCCCAGTTGGGTGACGTGCACTTTAAATGCTCTCATCTGTTGGCTTCTTTTTTGGGACAATCAGCTATGTGAACTTTTCTTCTTTGAAAACAGAGAGGGTTAAAAACATCCAAATTGCCATGATTCAGCCTTTGCCAACATTCCATTCTTTACCCCCATGAGAGCGATCTGTGGGGAAGAAATCCTTATCAAGATTTTTTTTTTTTTTTTTTTTTTTTGAAAAGGTACGAATCTTACCTTTCTCCCTCTTACGTCTCAGGGTAGCACCACTGACGTCGTCTCTTTCTCATTCTCTTCCTGAGCCCCTAGGAGCTAGCAGGAAGCACAAATTTTCAAGACCCTTGGGGTTTGTTGTACCTTTCCTGGGAAGGGGGGCAGGTATGGCGGTGCAGGGGTTTAATAAGGTAGACTCTGCCTTAAGCGAGGGGCAGAACCATACCTTAGAGGCCAGGACTTGATCCAGAAGTTGGGTGTTCACAGAAGTACTTAATATTTCATTGCTTGGTCTCTAAGGCTTCTCCATAGCCAGTTCTCTCTCCCCGAGGATTTGGGCGTTTGCCCCAAGGAGGGCTTGTGGAGGGGGCTGAGTCCACTCCAGTGTTGATGGGTGACGGGTTGTGCCCAGGCCAGCCGAGCCCTGGGAGGGTGTTGGAGACACTGTTCTGGTGATGGGCCTCTGGCCACACACACGTGGCTTGGACGGGCCCCCAGAGGGGATCGGCGGCCTTGGCCTGTGGAAGCCCGGAACCAGCCCTGTAGGTTAGATGGCAGTGGTTGAGTGACATGTGTGCCTCGCGCGCCCGCCTTCCGGCTGGACACACACATGCCAGTGGTGCTGGGCCCGCATCCCAGCCCCGCGCTCTCGCGCTCACTGACACACAGATGAGAGGAAGGCAAGGAGTTTGTTGTGGTTTGCGTCTTTTTTCTTCCAACATCGCCTAACATTCCTAGTTAACCAGAGCTTTGGGATCTACTGCCTGCTGGCCAGGTTTTAAAGTGGAAAGTATTTTAATGCTGCCATAAAAGTAAAATCAAAAAAATGAAAACAAAAAAAAAGGAAGGGAAAAACAAAGGCTTCTTTCCTTGTACTCATCTAATTTAATTTGTCAAAAGATTGACAGGCCTTGAATTAATTCTCCATCTCGCTAAGGTTGAAAGCCGGGCAAACCCAGCCGGCTAACGGCCTCCGGCCCCAGACCACGCCACCCTGCTCTGCACACCCGGCCGAGCCCGGCCTGTGCCGGGAGCCCCTCTCTGCCGCGAAGCAGAGGGTGCTGCCCCCCCAACCCTGCCTCTTCACCCCCGATACTCACCCAGCTTGAGTTCTCCTGCCTTTCGCAGCCACCCGACAGGGGCCCGTCCGGTCAGCTTGCCCATGGTCATGGTTCAGCCTGTGGTTTCCTGTGTTCCTTACCCGCTGCGGGCGTGGGAGACACCCGGACCTGCAGGAGGGCGATTCCCGTACACCTTATACCTCTGCTTTTGTGGTTTTCAACTGCTAGACAAACATTTCTGTGCTGGATTCTTTTAAATAAAAAGGGGTTAAAACCCAGATGCTGTATATTAATTTGTAATTATGTATAAAGTAAAGCAGTTTTAAACTGTAAAAAAAAATTTTCAGTGTGTTTTCTGGGATTTTGCCACAACATACTGGCTTTGTATTTTATTTATCTTCCTTTCTAGTTATTGGCTTCAGACTCTACTTGTAAAGTCCCCTCCACCCTTTCGAAAAATAAATGTCCTTTAAGTTTCAATTGTTGCCATGTCGTGTTCTGTCCCCGTGGGTTGCCTGGAGAGCGTCTCAGAATAGTCTGGGCTCCCGATAAAGGGGCATCCCCCACTCCAGTAAGAGCCCCCTCCCCAACGAGAACTTCTGTTTCTAATGTCCCTCTGGGAACAGGAGTCAGTCTGTAAACACTTAGCAGCTCCTCGGAGACATTTTCCTGGGGCCCAGATGCAAACCAGGGGGCTGGGGGGGGCGTGTCGGCATGGGGCTGGCCAGCCCTGAAGTCATGGGATCTGTGCCTGGAAGCAAAACTAGTTCCAGTCAAATCAGAGCAGTAAAGTCATGCTTTGCTATAGATTCTACTCTGTCAAAAGAATTAATGTGAGTTTGCCTTCTTTGACCTCTTTCTCCGCCCCATATGACCCCCCCCCCAGGAAGGGGACTTTGGGGGCACTGGCAGACTAGGAGGACCCTAAGCTCACCCCGTTCCACAAACACAACTTCGTAACAGTCACATAAGTGCAAACAGACCAAAGACTGGTTCCACAACTAAATGTGGAAATGAGGCCATATCCAAGAGGGGAGAAAAGGGAGAGACACTGTGGGGAGTGAAACAGATGACAGCCCTCCACGGGAGGGAGGGAACATGGCCCAGAGGAGGGGAGAGAGACCATTGCACCGGGGAGCCTGCACAGGGAAGACGAATCCCCGTGACATTTTGCTTTGAAAACCAGAAGGGCTGAATTTCCCAAGTTCTTAACAACCAGTGGGACTTAGAACCCAGAGCATTAACAAGTCCACCAGCTTGGCTCCGGGAGTCTGGAGGGCAGTAGGAACCGGAGTCCTCACCCTTAAAGAGACAGCACGACAAACAGCCCCGGGAGATAGTGTAGGATCAGCACTTTGAGACCTGCCTGGGAGGCAAAGCAGGGAGAGTTATTTACTAATCTCTGAGCATGTGCAGGAGGGGCAGAGATCACTGGGAGACTCTTCCAGAAACAAAGGAGCTGGCAGATGCCATTTCCCTCCTCTGCCCCCCAGCCTCAACACACAGCCGCCTTCTGGAACCAGGTGAGCTGACCTTCACCCCCCAACTTGCCGACACCCCACCCCACTCTCCCTGCACTGCAGCAGACCCACCCCCTCCAGCCAGGCCTGCCTCAGTCCTGGCGCTGAGGGTCCCCGCCCCCAGAAGACTGCGGGAACCCTGCCAATACTTCCCATCCTATCCCCGCGCACTTGGCCGATCCGCCCCCTCCGATCTGGCCAGCCCAGGTCCCCGTGGCTGCAGGCCCCCTCCTGCAGAGCACTGGCACACAAACCTTGCTAACACTGCACGTCCTGGCCAGCACACTTTGGAGATCCACACCTGCAAATACACTCTGGGTAGGCGCCCATCCAAAGCAGTGCCACAAGCCGCAGTGTGCAAGCAGCCCTGACTGGAGCCAGCACCACTCCAAAGAGACTCCTGCCCCAGGGAGAGAAAAAGGCAACCATATACACCAATCAGGCTGCAGCCCCTGCGGTGGGCTGGGGACAGATACCTGGTCGGACTATAGGCCCCACCCAACAACAAAACCTCAGGGACGACACCGGGAACGTGCCCTATAGTTTGGTGATACTACATCTCTGGCAAACGTCTGGTCTGACTCAACTCGAGCCCAAGGCAGCACCGCACTGGCCCACTAACAGTACAGACACCAAACTGTGCCCTCGGCAGAGCAGAGAGAGCCACTGAGGGTGACTGACTGGCGAGAAGAGGGTCAGCCACAAAAGTAGGCTGCGTGCAACACACACAGACCCACCACCACCAAGGGGCACCTGGGTGGCTTCGTCAGTTGAGCCACCCCACTCTTGATTTAGACTCAGGTCATGATCTTGGGTTCACAAGACTGAGCCACACAACAGGCTCCAAGCTCAGCACTGAGTCTGCTTGAGATTCTCTCTCTCCCTCTCCTGCCCCTCCCCCTGCTTGTGCTTTCTAAATAATAATAAATAAGTAAAATCTTTTTTTTTTTAAAGGAGATACCTTTGAAGCTCCCAGGTTCTGCACTCCAGGGCACTACAGGCCCTGTTCTTCATAAGGCCACTACTTGCAAGAGTGGGAGACATAGGTTACTTTCCTAATACAGAAACAGACACAGACAAAATAAGGGGACAGGATTATGTCCCAAGTGAAAGAAAAGGACAAAATTCACATCAAAGGACCTAAATGAAATGGTAGTAATATGCCTAACAAAGAATTTCAGGTAATGACCTTGAAGATCCTCACTGGACTTGAGAGTGGAGGACCTCATTGAGGTCCTTAAAAAAGAGATAGAAAACATAAAGAACCAATCAGAGATGAAGAACTCAGTAAATGAAATCAAAACTACATTAGATGGAATAAATAGACTGAGAGGAAGCAGAAGAACAGATCAGTGACTTGGAGGACAGAGTAGTGGAAAGCAATCAAGCTGAGCAGGTGAGAAAAAATATACCACATGAAAATTGACTTAAGGAACTCAGTGATACTGTCAGGCATAATAACATTCACATTATAGGGGTCCCAGAAGGAGAAGACAGAGAAAAGGGAGCAGAAAATTTGCCTGAAGAAATAATAACTGAAAACATTCCAAATCTGGGGAAGGAAATAGAAATCCAGATCCAGGAGACACAGAGAGGTCCAACAAAGTTAATCAAAGGAGGCCCACATGAAAACAGAGTAATTAAAATGGCAAAAAGCAGTGATAAAGACAGAATTTTAAAAGCAACAATGACACAAAAAAAACAAAAACAAAAACAAAACCCAGTTACATACGATGGAAATCCCATTAGGCTATCAGCTGATTTTTCAGCAGAAACCTCGACAGACCAGAAAGGAGTGGAATTAAATATTCAAACTGCTGAAGGAAAACAACCTGCAGCCAAGAATGTTCTATCCAGCAAGGCGATCATCTGAATAGAAGGAAACAGAGTTTCTCAGACAAAAACTAACATAGTCCATGACCACTAAACCATTCCTACAAAAAAAAATATTGATGAGTGCTCTTTGAGACTGTGGACTCTGAGAAATAAACTGAGGGTTTGGGGGGTGGAGGGTTGGGTGAGCCTGGTGGTGGGTATTATGGAGGGCACGTATTGCATGGTGCACTGGGTGTGGTGCATAAACAATGAATTCTGGAACACTGAAAAGAAATTTTAAAAAATAAAATTTTTTTTAAAAAGAGGGCTCTTTGGAAAGGAAAGGTCATAAATAGGAGTAAGAAAAATAGGAAGCACAAAGGCAGTAATACCTGTAAAAATCAGTCAAAGGACTCACAAAACAAAAAGATGTAAAGTGTAACACCGTAGACAGATGTAAAGTATAACACCATAGACCTAAAATATGGGGAGGAGAGAAGTAAAGAATGGGTTCAAACTTAAGCAACCATCAACATAATATAGACTGCTACATGTGAAAGATACAAAGCTATTGGTAACCAGGAATCAAAAATGACTAACAGGGGGCGCCTGGGTGGCTCAGTGGGTTAAAGCCTCTGCCTTCAGCTTGGGTCATGGTTCCAGGATCTTGGGATCGAGCCCCGCATCGGGCTCTCTGCTTAGCGAGGAGCCTGCTTCCTCCTCTCTCTCTCTCTGCCTGCCTCTCTGCCTACTTGTGGTCTCTGTCTCCCAAATAAATAAAAAATAAATAAAAATCTTTAAAAAAAAAAAAAAACGACTAACAGATTGCAAAGAATAAAGAAAAAGGAATCCAAGCATATCACTAAACAAAATCAGCAAAGCATGAGAAAGCAAGACAGGATCAGAGATAAAATACAAAAACTATCACAAAACAAGTAACAAAATGGCTAAACAAAATGGATAAATACAAATCTATCAATAAGTCCTTTGACTATAAATGGACTAAATAGTCCAAAAGACACAGGATGACAGTATAGATTAAAAAAAAAAAAAAAAAACAAGACCCATCTGTACACTGCCTACAAGAGACTCATTTCAGACCTAAAGACTTCTGCAGATTGAAAGTGGGGGGCTAGAGAACCATTTATCAAGCAAATGGATGTTAAAAGAAAGCCAGTGTAGCAGTAGTTACATGGGACAAAATAGACTTTTTGAAATAGACTTTAAAACAAAGACTATAAAAAGAGGCAAAGAATACTACTATATAATAATAAGGGGGACAATCCAACAAGAGGATACAAAAATTGTAAATATTTATTTATACAACATGGGAGCACCCAAATGCATGAAACCATTACTAACAAACATAAGTGGAATAATTAACAGTATTATAATAGTAGGGAACTTTAACACCCCATGTACATCAATGGACAGATCATCCAAACAAAATAAACAAGGAAACTGTGGCTTTGAATAACACACTGGACATCAATGGATTTAACAGATATATTCAGAGCATTTCATACTAGTACAGCCAAAAACACATTCAAGTGCACAGGGAACATTCTCCAGAATAGTTCACATATTAGGCTACAAAATAAACCTCAACAAATTCAGAGAGATCAAAGTCATACCATACATCTTTTCTGACCACAATGCTATGAAACTGGAAATCAGCCACACACACACACACACACACACACAATCCGGAAAGACCACAAATACAAGGCAGTTAAATAACATGCTACCAAACATTGCATGGGTCAACCAAGAAATCAAAGAGAAGGAAGTCAGAACATACATGGAGACAAATGAAAATCAAAACTCCAAAACCTCTGGGATGCAGCAAAAGCAGTTCTAAGAGGGAAGTTTATAGCAATACAAGCCGACCTCGAGAAGCAAGAAAAAATCTCAAACAACCGAACCTTCCACCTAAAGGAGCTAGAAAAAGAACAAATCAAACCCTAAACCAGAAGAAAGGAAATAATAAAGATTCACAGAAATAAATAATAGAAACTAAAAAAACAAAAACAATAGATCAATTAACCAGGAGCTGGTTCTTTGAAAAGATCAACAAAAGTGATAAACCTCTGGTCAGAATCATTAGAGAGAGAGAGAGAGAGAGAGAGAGAGAAAGGACTCAAAATTGCAAATTAAAGAAGTAACCAACACCACAGAAATAGAAACACCTTGAGAGAACATTATAAAAAGCTAAATGCCAACAAATGGAACAACCTTGGGGGAAAAATGGATAAATTCCTAGAAACATAATCTCCCAAAACTGCATCAGGAAGAATTAGAAAATTTGAGCAGACCGATTACCGGCAATGAAGTTGTATCAGTAACCAAAAAACTTTCAACACTCGCTAGCTCAGTCAGTTAAGCATCCCACTCTTGATTTTGGCTCAGGGCATGGTCTCAGGGTTGTAGGATGGAGCCCCACATCAAGCTCCATACTCAGCGTGGATTCTGCTTGAAATGGTGTGTGTGTGTGTGTGTGTGTGTGTGTGTGTGTGTGTGTCTCCCTTTCCTCCCTCCCCTGCTCACACTCTCTCTTGCTCGCTCTCAATAAATAAAATCTTAAAAACAAAACAAAACAAAAATCTCTCAACAAACTAAAGTCCAGGACCAGAGGTCTTCACAAGTGAATTCCACCAAACATTTAAAGAAGAGTTAATACCTATTGTTCTCAAACTATCCCAAAAAGTAGAAGGAAAGTTTCCAAATCCATTCTGTGGGGCTAACACTACCCTGATACTAAAACCAGAGAAAGACATCACAAAAAAAAAAAGAGAGAGAGAGAGAGAACTACAGGCCAATATCTCTGATGAAAATAGAGGCAAAAAATCCTCAACAAAATATTAACAAAATATTTACAAATATTTGCTAAAATATTAGCAAATCCAACAATACACTAAAAAATCATTCACCATTCACCGTAATCAAGTGGGACTTATTCCCCAGATACAAGGATAGTTCAAACATTTGTAAAGCAATCAACATCATGTCACATCAATTAGAGAAAGGATAAAAAACATATGATCATTTCAATAGACACAGAAAATGTATTCAACAAAGTACAATGTCCACTCATAATAAAAGACTTTAGCAGGGGTACCTTACTGGCTGAGCTTGTAGAGCATGTGATTCTTGATCACAAGGTTGTTAGTTCAAGCCTCAAGCTGGGTGTAGAGATTACTTAAAAATAAAATCTTAAAAAAGCCCTCAGCAAAGCAGGTTTAGAGAAAACATACCTCAACATAATAAAGACCATCTATGAAAACCTATAGCTAATGTCATATGCAATAGGGAAAAACTAAGAGCTTTTCCTCTAGGGACAGGAACAAGACAAGGGTGTCTACTCTCAACACTTTTATTCAGCATAGTACTAGAAGTCCTAGCCACAGCAATCAGACAACAACAAAGGAACAAAAGGCATCCAAATTGGTAAGGAAGAAGTAAAACTGTCACTATTTGCAGATGAAATGTTACTCTATATAGAAAACCCAAAAGACTCCAACAAAAGTCTCCTGGAACTGATAAATGAATTCAGTAAAGTAGCAGGATACAAAATCAACATGCAGATATCTGTAGCATTTCTTTACAATAATAATGAAACTACAAGAAGGCAAATTAAGAAAACAATCCCATTTATGACTGCACCAAAAAGAACGTAGTAATTACAAAGCATTGATGAAGGAAAACGAAGAGGAAACAAATTGAAGATGACACAAATGGGAAGACATACCATGCTCATGGATTGGAAGAATATTGCTAAAATGTCCATACCACCCAAAGAGACATAGATTCAGTGCAATCCCAGTCACGATACCAACAGCAATTTTCACAGAACTCAAACAACCCCACAATTTGTATGGAACCACAAAAGAACCCCAATAGCCAAAGCAATCTTGAAAAAGAAAAATCTGGAGGTATCATGATTTCAAATTTCAAGTTATACTATAAGCTGTAGTAATCAAAACAGTAGGATACTGGTACAAAAATAGACACATAAAACAATGGAACAGAATGGAAAGCCCCAAAATAAGCCCATGATTTTTTTTAAATGTTTAGTTTTAGCTTTCCAGATTTTTTTTTAAGATTTTATTTATTTATTTGACAGAGATCACGAGTAGGCAGAGAGGCAGGCAGAGAGAGAGAGAGAGGAGGAAGCAGGCTCCCTGCTGAGCAGAGAGCCCGATGCAGGGCTCGATCCCAGGACCCTGGGCAGAAAGCCCATGATTTTATGATCAATTAATCTTTGACAAAGGAGGCAAGAATATCCAATGGGAAAAAGACAGTTTCTTCAACAAATGGTGCTGGGAAAACTGGATAGCTCCAAGCAAAAGAATGAAATTGGACCATTTTATTACACCACACACAAAAACAAAACTCCAGGGAGCCTGCTTTCCCCCTCCCCTCTCTCTGCCTACTTGTGGTCTCTGTCAAATAAAATAAAATCTTTTTAAAAAAACCCAAAAACTCAAAATGGATTAAGGACTTGAGAGTAAGCCTGAAACCATAAAAATCCTAGAAGAGAGCCCAGGCAGTAATTTCTCTGACATCAGGCATAGCAATATTTTTCTAGATATGTCTGCTGAGTTAAGGGAAGTAAAAAGCAAAAATAAACTATGGGGACTACATCAAAAAGAAAAGCTTCTGCCCAGCAAAGGAAACAATCAACAAAACTAAAAGGCCACATACAGAATGGGAGAAGATGTTTGCAAATGACATACCCGACGCAGGGTTAGTACCCAAAATATATGAAGTACTCCTACAACTCAACACCAAAAAAACAAAGCAACAACAAAAAATCCATTTAAAAAATGGGCAGACGACCTGAATAGACATTTTCCCAAAGAAGACCTTACAGAAGGCCAACAGACACATGAAAGAAGCTTTAGAAGGAAAAAAAAAATGCTGAACGCCACTCATCATCAGGGAAATACAAATCAAAACTACATGAGATACCCCCTCACCCCGTCAGAACAGCCTCCATAACAAGCACAAGAAATCGACAGGTGTTAGCGAGGATGTGGAGAAGGAGGAGCCCTCATGCGCGGTTTGGTGGGAATGCAAACTGGTGCAGCCACTGTGGGAAACAGTGTGCAGTTTCCTCAAAACATTAAGAGTATCCTACAGTCCAGTACTCACACTACTGGGTTTTTACCCAAAGAAGACAAAAGCACTGATTTGAAAGGATACACACACGCCTATGTTTATAGCAGAATTATTTCTAGTGACCAAATTATGGAAGCAGCCCTCGTGTCTGCTGGTAGATGAATGGAGAAAGAAAATGTGCTATAGGGGTTCCTGGCTGGCTCAGTAGAACATGCAATTCTTAACCTCAGAATTGTGAGTTCAAGCCCTACATTAGGCTTAGAGCTTAAAGGAAAAAGATATGTGTGTGCATAGATATATAATATATACATATATGTATATATATATAAAATATGTATTTAACATATAAATGTGTACTGTGTATATATATAACACAATGATGTTCTAAAACCTTTGGGATGCAACAAAAGTGGTTCTAAGAGGGAAATTTACAGCAAAACAGGCCTAACTCAAGAAGAAACATCTCACTCTAACGTTATACCTATAGGACCTAGAAAAACAGAAACAAATAAAACCCCAAACCCTCAACACACACACACACACACACACACACACACAGAGAGAGAGAGAGAGAGAGAGAGAGAGGAATACTACTCAGCCATAAAAAAGAAGGAAATCTTGCCATTTGCAAGCACACGGATGGAGCTGGAGAGTATTCTGCTAAGGGATATAAGTCAATCAGAGAAAGACAAATACCGTATGATTTCACTCATATGTAGAATTTAAGAAATGAAACGAACAAGGGAAAGAGAGACAAACCACACGACAGTCTTCACTACAGAGAACAGACGGATGGTGGTTCCCAAGGGGGACCTGGGTGGGGGGTGGGGGAAGCAGGTGGCGGGATGCAGAAAGCACTTACTTTGCTGCAAACCCAGGAACCCGTGGAGGCTGAACCCGAAACTAATGGAACACTGTACGTGAACTCTACTGGAATTAACATTTTTATAGCATTTATGGCAAAAATAATAAATAAAAATAAACACAACTAGCTCGGGAGGAAAACCCCATTTGCACCCCTGTGCACGGGGATTTTCTGGGTCTGATGTCAGAACGGAGGGCCCCGGGGGGAGACTGCTGAAGCCACGGGCTGAGGCTGCCCGCAGGAGCGGGACCTCCTCAGAGTCGGAGCTGCTGTCCCCGTCAAGCCCCCCCGGTGGCCGGCTGGACACCAGCGTCACCCCCGTGATGCCCGGCACGAACGTGGGTACAGCGGCCACCCCACTCCCGACAGCCGCAAGGAGAGGGTCCTGCTGGGAGGCCGGCGGGGGTTGGGGGTGCTGTCCTGCGGCGGGCGGGGAGCGGCCTGGCCAGAGCTGTTCGCGGTCGCGGGCTGTCACCATCGCCCCGGCCCCGCAGGCCCGGACCCCAGCCCCGGCGCCCCCGCGGGCCCGAGCAGCGGTTCCCCTGGCCTCCCGCCTGCGCTCCCGGGCAGCTGGATCTGAGCCAGCGACGGCTGTGCCTGGGAGGCCAGTGGAGCGAGCAGCTTCGAGCATTCCAGAAGAACGGTGGGGGCACAAAGCGCTCAGGGCTCCAGGGATGGGGGGCGGCCGGTCTCCGGCGGCTCTGAGGGACGGGGGGCGCCAGGGCGGCTCAGTGACAGCCCCCCCTGGCCTTGGCGGGGGGGGGGGGGGGGGGCGGGGGGTGTCCCCCGAAGTCCAGGGGGGCCGGCCAGCCACCTACCGCCCTGGGAGGGGTCTGCGGCGCGGCTGTGCCCTGCAGGAAGCCTGGCACCTAATGCAGCAGCACAGACCTCGGAGCAGAACTACAGGAAGAAAAGTCCAGAAAGGAGTTGGCAGGGGAAGGAGCCAGGCAGCCAACGGGTCCTGTTCTCTCAGAGCATCAAAAATAACACCCGGGGCTCCCCTCACTCTCAGGTCCATCCCCTCACCCCTGCGCAGCCTTGGGGCCCCAATACCACCCCAGCGAGCACCACCCTGCCGGCCTCCCTCCCCCGCCTCCTGTTCTTGGGTTCTGAGATTTTTTCCTTCAAATTGCCCCCGTTTCTTCAGGGGCCTCAGACCACCTAGAGAGAGGACCCTGCCCTGTTCTCCCTGTGGGGGGGGCCTGACAGGTGTCGCAGGGGTGGGGGACACGCAAGCGTGTCAGGGCTTGGCCGCCTCCCAGGCCCCCCCCCCCCCCCCCGCCGCGCCTCCATTCACATGGAAATGGCCCGCAGGACACAGCTCTGAAGAATTTTGGCTGAATTCTGAAGTCTGGGCTCCCCCCCACCCCCCGCCAGGCTCCTTTGTGTCACTTGCCTTCTTCCCACACAATGGTTGTGGCTCCTCAGGATGGGGGTGGAAGGGGAGAGACCCAGGAGGGCCTCTGAGGGAGAACCGAGTGGGGCAGGGCTGGCTCTAAGGGGCTCCCCGAACAGAGCCCTCCAGTCACCCCTTCCCTCCAAGGGTCCCTGCCCTTCCCACCCCGCCCCAGCTGGGTGGGGGCTGCTCTGGTTGAATTGTCTCCTCCAGGAAGCCTTCCTTGACACCCAAGGAAAATCCAGCCCCTTTGCGGTGTGCCTTACTCCTGGAATCCGCCCGGCTGCCCTCCCATGGGCTGGACCCTCCCCAGCTCTGCTGCTGCTCACGTCCCCCCACCCCCCAGCTTGACAGGCTAGAGTGTAAGGCTGAGCCCCGTCCCCTGCTCCCAAGAATGGGCTGAAGGTCACCTTGTCCACACCCTCATTCCAAGGCTGGGGTGCTGGGGATAAGGACAGGCAGTGTGTCCCGGGGCCTAAACAGGTAGGGCCACCCCCCTTGTCTTCCAGCAGAGTGGAGTCTGGAGGGCAGCCCTCAGCGCCAGTGGTTTTGGGGAAGCTCTCCCCTCTGGGAGACCCCAGTTAGACTGTCCGGAGTCCTGCTCCCAGGTCCTGGGGCGGCCCCTCAACCTCCTCCCCTGCAAAGCAGCAGAGTCCCACCCCAGTAGGCCTTGTAGCCAAAAGGAGGCCAGACCACTCCCCCTGCTCTGGGACCAGGGAGCCCAGGGGGCTCTTCCCGTCTCCCCCGGGAATGAGAGCGGCGACGGGAAGGCAGGCTGGGCAGCCGAAGAGCTGGGGTCTGGAAACAGAGGCAGGACACCACCCTGGTGTCCCACCCCTGGGTCCGGGGCAACACGCGACCCCCTCTGAGCTAGTTTCCATCTGGAAAAAGGCCATGATGGCACGTACCCCTTTGTAAGAAAAATACTTGTCCTCTCTTCCTGTTTGGCTGAACGGAAGGAGGAGGGCGTAGATCTTGAGAAAGGTGTGTAGGTCCAGCCCTTACGGCTGGACCAGCCCAGGTGTGAGCGTTTACTGCGATTTCAGGGCTCCCGCATGGTTTCCGGTCATGTGGATCAAAGAAAGCCTGTCACTCTTTTGTCTCCTTGGGAGGAGCTCCCCAGAGGGGGCCCGACAGAACGAGGGGCACTGGCTGGCTGGAAACCCACAGATCTTCATGATCCCACCGAACCTGACGCCGCACGGGCTCCACCTGTGGATGATTGCCCCACGGCTCAGGGAATTAGGCAAATGACCCAGCCACAGCCTCACACCACCTGTGGACCCGCAGACTCATGGTTTGCCCTTAGACCAGAGTTCAAAGTCTTGGGGGAGGGGGGACTTGGGTGGCTCAGCTAGTGGAGCACGGACTCTTGGTTTTGGCTCAGGTCATGAGCTCAGGGTTTCGGGATCAACCCTCGCACCAGCTTCCTCATGCAGGGGGGTGTCTGCGGTTAAAAAGTCTCTCCCTCGGGAGTGCCCGCGTGGTTCAGTTGGTTAAATGTCTGCCTTGGGCTCCGGTCATGATCCCAGAGTCCTGGGATCCAGGCCCACACCAGGCTTCCCAGCAGGGAGTCTGATTCTCCCTTTCCCTCTGTTTCTCCTGCTTGTGCACACTCTGCCAAATAAATAAAATAAAAAAAAAAAAAAGATTCTCTCCCTCTGCCCCTCCCCCTGCTTGCTCTTTCTAAAAATGAATAAATACATCTTTAAAAAACCCCCAAACCCCCAAAGTGCAATCTTTGAATCTCCCGCATTCGAATGATCTGGGCTGCTTGTTAAAATCCATCTCCCTGAGCCAAGCCCAGATTTAGCGAGGCAGAGTCTCAAACGCGTACTAAGTTCCAGACGCCCCATGCACCCCCATGGCAGAGCAGGCGGGGAAGGAGGGAGGGCAGGAGAATCGAAAATCGAAGGAAGGTGGGAAGGAGGTTCCCAATTCCACCCCCTTGGAGCAGCGAGGTCCTCCCCACTCTGCAAGGCGGGTGCCTCTCCTTCTGCAAATGACTCTCTAGGAACACGGGCTGGTGCAGGAGCCTTACAAACTGCAGTGAGAGCTGCGTGGCCTCCTCCTGCGGCGCTCTGCTTCCTTCCTCCGCGACACCCGAAGGATGCCACCTCCCAGGGCTGCGGGGACGAGAAGTGGCAGGCCAGCTCGGACTCCCTGCTCCCCCGTCCTTGCGGTGCCCACAACCCCCTCCCGCAAGGCCTGGCGGGCCTCAGACAACACAGCAGCCCGCGTGGTGGGGCGGGCCTGCTGCACCTAAGGCTCACCTGCGGCTGAGCCCCCAGGCCTTCTGGGCCGCCCGGTGCTGGAACTTTCCGTGCTTGCACGTGATTCCCGGGCGCAGCTGAGGACGATCCCCAGGCTGCAACCGCAAAGCTGCTGGGCTCCGCAGGTGCTGCCCCCTGCCCCGCAGTCTCCCAACAGCCCCTGCTGCCGGCCGCCCTGAGCTGGAGCCTGAGCATCTCGGGGTCTGCACGGCTCTGCTGGGGGCACGTGAGGGCGAGCGAGAGCAAGCGTGCCCCGGAAGGGAACAATCCAGGGGCTTCCAGAAGCAATGAGCGGTGGTGGGCAGAGAAGGCAACCCCCTCCCCCACTGGCCACTCCGGTTGTCCCGAGCTTCCGCTGCGGCCCCCGACGCTGGTGCCAGCCTCTAGCTGACGTTCCCCCAGGGCTCCCCGCCATCGTGGTCCCTGCTGCAGCTCCCCCTGCCCTGGCCCGGCTACCTCCCCCCCTCTACTTCCCCCCAGGCTGACGTGAGCCTCCAGACTCGGCTTTCCTGACCTGTAGGTGGTATTTATAGTGTAATGTTGTCAGTATTACAGTAATATTGTGTCCATAATAACTGCAATTCATACTCCCTAAAGAATACAGGAGGGTTTTTTGTTTTTTGTTTTTTGTAAGAGAGGGAGAGAGAGGGATGGGTGAGGGACAGGGAGGGGGGGTGAGAATCTCAAGCAGACTCCCAGCTCAGCCGGGATCCCCATGCGGGGCTCCATCCGCCCACCCTGGGATCCTGACCTGAGCCAGATCAAGTTGGATGGTTGCGCCACCCAGCGGCCCTGGGGAAGTACTGAGATTTATTTTTAAAAACTTTTTTTAAAACACCTATAACCCCATCAAGGGAATAAACCATCCCTAACATTTCATTAAGATCTCCAGTGCTGGGGTGCCCGGAGGGGCTCAGTCGGTTAAGCGTCCGCCTTCGGCTCAAGTCATGATCCCAGAGTCCTGGGATCGAGCCCCAGGTCAGGATCCTTGCTCAGCAGGGAGCCTGCTTCTCCCTCTGCCTGCTGCTCCTTCTGCTTGTGCTCTCTCACTGTCAAATAAGTAAATAAATCATTAAAAAAAAAAAAAAGACCCCCAGTGTTTTCTGTGTATGTGGGCGGGAAGGGGGGCATTAAGGAAAATTAAAGTCATGTTCTATGTAGACACTTGTGTCCTACTTACCTCATTTCACATTTTGGTATGAATACGGGTATGGACATTGCTTAATATTCCACTTTACAGACATAGGATTTTCGGATCTTAGGTATTTCCAACTTTTCCCTTTTATGAGGAACACGGGGTTTTACTAACATCCACCTCTTTTCCTATTTCAAAGTAATGCAAGTTTATGAGGGAAAAGTGTTAATCAACCTAATGTTTTCCTCGGCGTCTGCAAGCACCCTGAGGGGAAGCTGAGCCAGCACATTTCACAAGGCTTCCCAACAGGTGTCTCTGTTTTGCAACCAAAAGGCTTGACAGGTTTTTCATGTGCCCACATGAAAGGAGCCCCTCAACCACAGAATTTGCCACGAGCTGTGGAGCAGCGTGTTGCACGGGTGATTATCTGCACGTCATGAGGGCAGCCCCACGGGGCTTGCACCCAAAACACAGCGGCTGCTTCACTGGGGTGTTCCACTCGCGTTTATGGGGGAATGGCAGTCCCCCTTCTCAGGGTAAACCTGCTTTTACAGGGGCTTTGACCCGGTCTGCCAGGCTGGTGATTCCCTCAAGAACACTGCTCTGAGTGTCTGGATCACTTGCAGCCCTGTGTGCTTGTGTCCCAGAGAGCCGTGGCTCCTGCATCAACCCGAACCTGCTCTCCACCCCACAGCCTTCACCACCGGATGCCACTCCCGTGGGCTACTCTCCCCGCTGCTCTGGTTCGGGCTCCCAGGAGGCTGAGGAGACAAGTCCTCCCACAACATCCTCTGGTTCACCACCTTCTCTGTGACTCAAGGTCTAAGAGGTATTCTGTTGTCCCGTGCACTTTCCCCTCGGGAGTGGCTTCTGAAGCTCGGGCTCACTGAAATGGCCGCTTGTTCCAGCATCCGGGCCCGACCCAGCGTTCAGGGGCAGGTAACAAGAACCAAGGGGAATAATACTTTACCTTTTTCTTCTTAGTGTGCATTTCCTGGGGCATCCAGGGACACCCTCCACCCCCAAGATTGGATTCATCTCCCGATTCCATTGGTAACTTTGCCTCCAGCCACTGGAGGCTGTACGGTGGCTGCGCCATCCCAGGTGACCACACAGCCACCCAGGAATCCCTTCTTCCTTTCTTTTCCCAAGCCACAAGCTTCCGGGAGCCGGGACCCATCTAGCAAATCCCGCTTCTGGACACCCACGAAATAAGTGTCCTGACACCAATTCCAAAGGGCCTCTGTGTTTGGGAGCGGGGCTCCCCACATCTACAGTCAAGCGATGCTCGCTTCTGAGACAGAGGGAGAGAGAGAGGGAGCTGGAGGGAGGGGCGGAGGGAGACAGTGTCCCCACGCAGACTCCCCACTGAGCAAGAACCAACGGGGCTCCATCTCCCGACCCTGAGATCACGACCTGAGCTGAAACCAAGACCTTAACCAAAGGCGCCACCCAGGCGGCCCCACCACAAATCACCGAAACTTAAAATGGCAAAGCGTCTGAAGACATATCCCCAAAGAAAAGACATGAATGGCCCATAAGCTTGTGGGAAAAAAAAAAGTTTGCATCTTTAACTGTCAGAGAAGGCAAATCAAACCTCCGAACACGAGAGCCCAATTCATACTCTCTAGGGGGCTACGACTCGAGAAAGAAGATGATAACACGTGTTGGCGAGGATATAGAGAAATTAAAACGTGCACACCAGGCTCAGGAGAATACAGTGGTGCAACTGCTTTGGAAAACATCCCGACAGCTCCCGACTGCGTAGACATCAGTACCGAGACAACAGGGATGAGCCTGGAAAACATCACGCGGAGTCAGGAAGCCAATCACAAAGGAAGCACGGATTATTTATTCCAAGTATACAAACTGCCAGAACAGGCAAATGCACAGAGACAGAAGGCAGATTGGCCACCAGGGAGCAGGGCTGCAGGGATCCCCGAGCATCTGTCTCTGGGGCCCCCAAACAGACCAGGTGCGGCCACTCACCGCTGACAGAATCCAAAGGCAGAGGGACGGGTGGCGGTGACATAGGAAAAGGAGTATCTTTCGGGAGGCCTGGACTGGGAAGACGGCGGACCAGCATCTCAAAGACTGTCCCCCAAGTGCCAAAGATACTTGCAGGTTTGTATCAGGAGAATGTGGGACAAGGGCGGTGGGCATGTGCAGGTGGGCAGGGAAGGTCACGTCGATCTCTGTCTTGGGGTCACTCACGCAGGGTCTTGCTGGTGTCAAGCCAGTCCCTACTGCTCGAGGAGGAGTTTCAGCCCCCATCACGGATGCTTTGCCCAGGGGGCCTTTGGCCTGAGTTAAGGGGTAAGCTGGAAAGAACTTAATCAGACAGATCGATGGGGCGCCTGGGTGGCTCAGTGGGTTAAGCCTCTGCCTTCGGCTCAGGTCATGATCCCAGGGTCCTGGGATCGAGCACCGCATCGGGCTCTCTGCTCCGCAGGGAGCCTGCTTCCTCCTCTCTCTCTGCCTAGTTGTGATCTCTCTGTCAAATAAATAAATAAAAATCTTTAAAAAAAAAAAAAAGGAAAGAAGTACAGATCAAGTTGGAGTCCTCGTTCCAGTGCCCAGGATGGGAGCACCTATAGGGGATGTGGAATGACTGTTAATGGGGATGGGGTTTCTTTTGGGGGAGGGAATGAGAAGATTCTAAAATAGGTTGTGGCCCCCCGTGGTGCCACGGCGAGCATACTAAACACCACTGAGTCCTATGCTTCTCTGGATGAACGGCACAGGGCATGAGTTCGATCTCAGGAAACCTGTTACATGTATTAACAAGGAGGCACAAAGCACCCTTCCCGGGCGAGGGGTCGATCACCACAGTGACTGCGACCCTTTCGTGCGTGGAAACATACCTCACAATGCTTAAAACGCTCTGGTCAGTTAATCTTCGACAAAGCAGGAAAGAATATTCTATGGGCAAAAGACAGTCTCTTCAATAAATGGTGTTGGGAAAACCAGACAGCCCCAGGCAAAAGAATGAAACTGGACCGCTCTCTCACTCCACACACACAAGTAAACGCAAAATGGATTAACCACCTCAATGTGAGACCTGAAACCATGAAAATCCTAGAAGAGCTCACAGGCAGTAATCTCTCTGACACTGGTTGTAGCAAATTTTTCCAGATCGGTCCCCTCCGGTGAGGAAACGGAAGGAAAAATAAGCTCGTGGGACTACATCGACATGAAAAGCTTCTGCCCAGCAAAGGAAACAATCACCCAAACTAAAGGCAACCTCCAAAATGGGGGAAGTCATTTACCCATGACATAACCAATAAAAGGTCAGTATCCAAAATATATAAAGGACTGCTACAACTCAATCCAAAAAAAAATCCAATTTTAAAAATGGGCAGAGACATGAATCAGCATTTCTCCAAAGAAGACACGCAGACGGCCAGCGGACACGCGAAAAGATGCTTGCTTAGCGTCACTGTCATCAAGGAAATGCAAGTCGAAACCAGAGTGAGGTATCACCTCCCACCTGTCAGAATGTGTAGAATCAAAAAGACTAAAAATAACAAGAATTGGCAAGGATGGAGAGAAAGGAAACTTCATACACTGTTGGTGGGGACATAAATCAGTTCAACCACCATAGAAAACAGTATGAAGTTTCCTCAGAAAGTTAAAAATACAACTACCGTATGACCCAGTAATCTCACTCCTGGGTATTTACCCACAAAATACAAAGACGCTAATTCAAAGGGATACCTGCCCCCTGGTGTTTACAGCAGCATTACGTACAATAGCCAAATTTTGACAGCAGCCAAGTGTCTATCAACAGATATATGGGTAGGGAAAATGTGTGTGTGTGTGTGTGTGCGCGCGCGTCTGTTTGTCTGAATATATATATATATTCATGTGTATATGCCTTCCACTGTATATGGCTGTAATGCACTGCATATACAACGGAATATTACTCAACCATAAAAAAGAATGAAATCTTGCTGTTTGCAACATCGATGGAGCTAGAGAGTATAATGCTAATCAAAATAAGCCAAAGAAAGACAAATACCATATGATTTCACTCATATGGTAAATTTAAGAAACAAAAGAAATGCACAAAGAGAAAAAAGAGATGGGGGTGGGGGGGTGTCTGGCTGGCTCAGTCAGGAGACCATGTGACTCTTGAGCTGGGGACTGTGAGCTTGAGCCCCACGTTAGGGATAGAGTCTATATAAAATAGATAAAATGAAATCAAATATGAAATTAAATGAAAAATAAAATAACACAAAATAGACAAGCCAAGAAACAGACTCTTAACTATAGAGAACAAGCTGATGGTTACCAGAGAGGAGGTGCTTGGAGGGGATGGGGGAAACAGATGTGGGAATTAAGCAGTGCACTTAAAAGGTGGGGAAAAAAAGAAAAAAATATATATATAACTGTACGTTCTAAATACGTGCAGTTTGGGGGCGCCTGGGTGGCTCAGCTTGTTGAGCGTCTGACTCTTGGCTTCAGCTCAGGTCACGATCTCGGGGTCACGGGATCGAGGCCCACAGCGGGCTCTGTGCTCAGCAGGGAGTCTGAGATTCTGTCTCTCCCTCTTCCCCTGCCCCTCTCCTCTCTGTCTCATAAATAAATAAATAAATCTTTTAAATAATAAAAATAAATATATATGGGCAGTTTATTATACATCTAGTATGTCTCCATATAGCTGTTTTTAAAAATCACCTACGGCGAGCGTCTGGAAAGGTGCACCGCTCACGTTATATGACCTTCTAATCTCTTTATGAACACACGCGCTTTATTTTACAAAACGGGATGACCCTTCCTTTTCTCCACAGGGTGGTAGATCGTAAGCAACTTTCCAAGTCATTAAATAACGATGCTCCGTGGCCACACATAATTTTATGTTCGGTAATGTAGTTAACATGTTCCATTCAGGGATATCTAAGGTGAGATCACTGGGCCTTCGGGGTGCTGGGCCCCCCCTTCTACCAGAAGTGGTATAGACTTCCAGGCCCATCCCTCCCCGGCCTGACCTCCTCTTCAAGGAGCCTGGCAGGCAGCCCGTGGGAATCAGCCCCTGGCCAGCTGCTCATTCCTGGCATTCCTGCCTCCTCTCACTGGCCCTGGCTGGCACCCGGGGGCGAGTAGGTCTCGGGCAGTGGTGTTCCCTCCGAACAGGGCAGTATGGTCCTCACATAAGCCCAAAGCGACAGCCTAGTCCCAGCCCGGGGTCGGCCAGGCCCCCAGTGGTGGTCATCAAACTTCTTGGTCATGTGTCCCCTAAAATAATTTTACATGCTCAGCTCTTCTGTTTTTAAGTAAGCTCTACACCCAACACGGGGCTCGAACTCATGATCCCGAGATCAAGAATCTCATACTGCACTGACGAGCCAGCCAGGTGCTGTCCCCCACCCCCACCCCCCGCCAAGAATGATTTTGAACACTCACGACCTCTTGCATTTTTTTAAAGGTTGCACTTTTAAGTCATCTCTGCACCCAACGTGGGGCTCGAACTCACAACCCTGAGATCAAGAGTCGTGTGCCCCTCCGACGGAGGCGGCCAGGCGCCCCCAACCTCTTGCATTTTCAACTGATCTTTAAAACGGTATCACAAACTTAATAGGTACGAAGTAGAGGATTTGGGACATACTATTTACAGGTCGTACATCGATTCAGGGATGAAGATTTAAGTTGTTCAATGTACAGGAAACGTCTACCGGAACCCAGTCAACCAAGCCAGCCCTTGTCGGCAAACCCACCAATCCAGAATTCATTTCCAACAGGAAAACAAAAACAAAAACAATAACAATTTTGTTTTTTAAATTTCAAGCCAGGGACAACTCTTGTTTTTGAATTATGATTCAAGCTATGGGGCGGACAGAGAGGTAGGCAGGGAGGTATGTAGGATGGATGGACAGATGGACAGGTAGACACACAGATGTGGGGCCCTGCTGGGCGTGTCAGTGGGATTCTGCTTTGGTGACCTTATGCTTTGCTCTCAACCTCTCCCTCAGTGCCACCTGTTATAGCACATCCCTTTGGCTGCCTGGAAGTTTCTACGCTGTTGGTGGTATGACAGAATGGGTCTCAAGACGGGACAGGAGTCTCTCTTGTGCATGCAGGGGCGACCCATGATGGAGGGTGGGAAAGGAGGGCCAGCAAGGTGGCGTCCCGGGGAGAGAGCAGATGCACGGGAGCCTGGTGACCGTCCCAGACCCCGGCCACTGCACGGCCTCCCCCGGGGCTGGAGCCAGTGCAGCGGGTACTTGCTCCCAGGGAAGATTTGCGTCCTTTCTCCATCACTGCCAGGCTGCAGGGACAAAAACCCCTCCTCGGTGGCCAGCCCTGACCTCGGCTCAGACAGGCCTGGAGAGCACTGCTCACACCAGGGACGGCCTCGCTCTCCTGGGGGAAGACCTACCCTGACCCCCACCGCCAGCCCCTCGATGTTTGGTGTGCCCTGTGCCAAGCGGTGTCAGACCAGAACACACCTCTTCCAGCCACAGACCCAGGCCGGGACCTGGCGGGGGCCATCCCCGCCAGCAGCTCAGGAATCACTCTTCCTGGAGGAGTCAGCTGCCCAGAGAGGTTAAGTCTGAAAATCAGGAAGCCCAAGCAAGTCTCTCCAGACTGCACTTTCTGATCGGAGGCCAAGGTCCTGTGATGCGCTAATGATTTTTGCAGGGGGCTCGTGAACTGGACCTCTGGGGGGAAGGAGGAGGAAAGCGAGGGGCGCGGAGAGAAATCTAGCCTCCATGCTGGAATGGGCCGTGGGCCCTGGGTTTCCCGGCAGCCGGGGCTAGAAGGGAAATGTGTCTTTCTAATGGGGTTTCCGGTGACCCTCCAGGAACTCTGACGTGCTTTGTCTTTCCTAGCTGATTTTTCTTCTAACAGGCACGTGCTACTCCGCTGCAACCGTATGAGCAGAGGAAATGACCATTGTGCAAGGAAGCCGAGCTACCTCTTTATCTACCGGATTTAGTTTAAACCTTACAACAGCCAGTATGATCTGCCCCCACCCCCCTTTCTTTGCAGATGAGGAATTGAACTACAGAAGCCCCCCTACAGGGAGCCCCCCACCCCTGCCGGGGTTCAAGGAGGGCTGGAATCCGGGCCCCAGCTGGCCTGAACCCCCGTGCATCGGCACCACCCTGCCCCGGGCTGCCGGCAGCCTCAGCTCGTGGGGACACGACATGCTGTCCAAGGCCCACCCTGGCCCGACCTGCCCCTGAGCATGGCTCAGAACCCCGGGCAGGGACGGTGCTGGCCCATGGGGAGCCACAGTGCGGTTCACGCCACCGCCCAGCACGGTGAGCAGAGCCGAAGCCCCAAGCAGGTCCCCACGACAGGGGCCTCATAGCCCAACTCAGCAGCTTGGGCTTGGTGGTGTTGTCTCACTGCTCATGTTAAAATCTCATTTCTTGGGTGCCTGGGGCGCTCGATCGGTTGAGTGTCCGACTCTTAGTTTTGGCTCAGGTCATGATCTTGGGGTTGTGGGATTAAGCCCCTCATCGGGCTCCGTGCGGAGGACAGAGTCTGCTTGTCCCTCTTCCTCTGCTCCTCCCCCTGCTGGCTCTCTCTCAAATTAAAACAAGGAGAGGAAAAAAAAAACCCCAAAACAAACAAAAAAACCCCTCATTTCTCTCCCTGAGAAGGGAGACCGGACCTAGTGTCCCGTGTGTGTGACAAGGCCGGGCAGGAGCTCAGAGATGTGACACAGAGCACCAGGGTCCACTCTACAAAGCAGAAGTTCTCCCACAGTGGAAAGGAGCTCGGGCAGGGCAGGAAATCTCAGCGTGTGTTTTGTTCTCAGAGCTGCCAGCCGCCTGGGGCTCTGCTGTCACCCCAGGGGACAGGGCAGCACAGTGCCTCCCGCTCCCCTGTCCTGGCCCAGGGGGCTTGGGAGGCCGCTGCCGGTGTCCACGGGGCAGCAGAGAGGGCAGATGAGAGCACGTGGGACCTCGGCACCTACTGGGGGGAACAGCGGCCACTAGCGCGGAGGCGGGTGCTTGGCACAAAGTTGGTGCAACAGAAATTAGAGGAAGTAATTGCCCAGAAACACAGTCCAGTCTGACCCAATTCACCCAGTGAACCAGTTACGGAGACTCCTCCTGCAGGGGACCACCACCCCGGGAGCGCCTACAGACAGCCTTTGTGATGAACCCCACAAGGGGATGACCAGCTTTCCCGACAGATGGGAGACCCGAAAGGTCTGGGGTTTGCCCGTGACACGCTGCTGGCAGGGAGTGGGCCCCGCCTCGGGGGGAAGCTGGCCCCTGCTCCCTCCCCTGGGGCACACCTCCAGCTCAGCACCCTGCCCGACCCCAACACAAGGCCCCTGGGCTCCGGGCGCCAGCAGAGGGGACGCGGGTGGAGCAAGCCCCCCCGTCCTGGGCAGCATGACATTCTCCTGCCTCCCGGGAACCACTCGGTCCTGGGCAAAACCGGGATGCCTGGTCCCCCGACTCTCTGAACCAACCCCCAGGGCTCCCCAGGGGCACGTGCGCCCGGCTCCTCCCTTGGCGCAGAGGCTCTCCGTCCCGCCCAGGCGGCTCCCCACTGTTGCGCTCCACTAAGCTTCCCTCTGAAGGCCACCCTGGCCTCTGCGGGCCACAGTCCCAGGCCTACACGGGAAACAACACATGTTCTCCAGCAGAGAGGGCACAGATGCCTGGCTGGGCCCAGGGGCCAAGGATGCTGCCTGACGGCTGGGTGCTCGGGGCTTCCCAAGGGCCCCTGACCTCAAAAACCACTTTGGCGTGTAACGTGGCTCAAAGCATTGACCCAAGAAGGAAAACACCACGAACTAGGACGTTCTCGGAGATGGCCGGGAAGGCAGGGATGGGCGTGGGCCCGCCGCTTCGGCCTGGGGCAGCTGGCCAGAGCTGCGGCCTCGGCACCAGGAAGGCTGGCCCGGAGCCACCGAGGAGAACTACACAGCGATGATGTTTGCCAGGCGTTTCCTGAGAGCCAGGCCTGCTCAGCACCTCGCGCATCAGACACTCGTGAGTCCTTAACTTGCCCAGTTCTCCTAGGGACCCCCTGCCACGGCCACACTCACCGTGTGTCCCCTTTACACACGCGGCCGATGAAGCTCCGTGCTGAAGTACGGAGACCCGAGGGACCTGGCGTCCGGCGGACGGGCAGCTGGAGGGGTGAGCAGTGACCTGGGTGTGCACTAGCCTTCTCTCCTCTGCCTGCAGATTCTACACCCATTTCTCACAAAGGCAGCCGGAAGTCCCGGCTTGGGCGGGCACCTGGCAGTCAGGTGTGTGACTACAGAAGGATGAGGCAGTACGATGCCACCCACTGCTCTGTACCAGTCGGGGGATGGGGCAGGACTCGCAGCCCTAGTGTCCCCGTTGTCTGGATCCGGGAACTGGGATCCTGGTCTCTGGGGACGTGCATCATAAATGTGTCCCTGGCGTTCAGGGCTCTGCCAGGTTCCGGCAGCTCTTCTCTGCCCAGGGTCCTTGGCTGGCCTCCTGTCATCGGGGAGGAGGAGGAGGAGGTCAGAAATGATCCCCAGGAGCAGCTCCACGGTCATCTGGGGGCTCTGCGGGGCCTCCGCTGGGGAAGACTCCGTGGGTGAGTGTGGCTCTCAGAGGCCTGGCCAGAGTGGCTGGCATCGGGCACCTGAACCTGTGTGTGGCTGGTGTCCTGGAGTCGTGGGACCCAGGCTGGGGGGCTGGATGGCAACCCTCCTGCCAGTGAGTCCGGACCACGAGCTTCCCCAGGGGAGCGCGCGTTCCCGGGTGCATGTCCGCGCTCACACTTCCCCTCTAAGGACGCGGGTCGGGTTGGGTGAGGGGCCCAGCCTGCTGCGCTATGACCTCATCTTCACTGATTACATCTGCAAAGGGCCCATTTCCCAAAAGGCCACATTCTGAGGCACAGGGGATTGGTCAGGATTCCAACCTAAGAGGTGGGGACACAGTTCCCGTATATTTTAGAAACCGAATTTATAATGTCAGGTCCATGGTTCTCTTTTACAACCGTGATCCGGTGGCCAGTCTGAGAATGACTGTAATTTGGACACAACCGTGAGTTCATGATATTCCAAGATACTGACGACTGTAACGTGAGGACATCCAGTCGGTCATGGAGGCTGATCATAGCAGTGAGGTGGTTGGCTCTGTTCCCAGTTGAAGAAAATGCTGCTGGTTAGAGGTTCGTGAAAATAAGGGTGGAATTCTTTCCTACTGAAGGGCACAGGCCCCTGAAATCGATCCCAAATCCCAGGGGATTCTGGGATTCGGGATCCCAACCCCAGACCCAGGCCTGAGGTGCAACAAAGCAGGTGAGGATCCAGGACAGCCGTGCGTCGCTGCTGGAAATGGACCCCAACCACACCTGCCTCTGGACGGGGCCTGATGCTGGCAGCGGCCTCGAGCCCAGAGCCCAGGAGGTCAGGTGGGGCCCGTTCTGGCACCGCAGCCAGAGGGGCAGGGAAGGAGGGGGGAGGCTGGCCACCTCTAAGTTGAGAAGAATGTTCCCCCCTCCCACGGGGAGAGGCTGGTGGAACGACCGTGGCTGGGACGATGCAGTTCATTTCTTACTGCACGAAATACCCACCTACAGATGACCCAGAACCACCAAAGGCTCTTTCTGAGCCCCTCGTTAAAGACGATTAAGCGTGCTTACAAGGCTTCTTCGCTCCCCACCAGAATTTATATAGCCTTGGGTGCTGAGCAGGGATGGTGGCCACAGGCCATTGGGGTCGACGATCTGGGCTGGCCCCTCACTGGCTCCTGTACCCGGGAAGGGCCTTTGGACACAGGCAGACCTGGCTAAGGAGCAGTGAGGAGGGACCACCGGGCCTCCTTACTGGCCTTGGGAAATGCAGCCCCCTAGGTAGGCTCGTGGGGCGCTGATGGCTCTACGAGGCCCGACCACGGGAGCTCTAACCCGCCAGAGCTCTGTGGGCCAGCTTGGGACAAGGTTCCCAGGATTTCTCACCCCATCGCTGCTGGGGCTCCCTTCCCAAAGCCCCATCCCAGACATGGTCTGGCAGCACGGCGGGTCCAAGGAACGTGGAATTGGGTGCGCTGGCCAGTGACTGGGTGCACACCTCACCCTGGCACCGGGATGGTGGCGGCCCTTCTCTGGGTGTGTGGTGTGGCGTTTAGCGCTCCCCAGAACCTGACCTCACTTCCTCGTTAACCCTGCCGCCCCCAAATCAGATGCACACAGGGGAGAACTGACCCGGCCCCTGACTCCTTCTGGCCACTGTGGCCTCCTGCCTCCCACCACCAGTGTGAGCCCTTGCACGGGGCGAGGGAGGCTTTAACCTCTAGGCCTGTTTCCTCACCAGCAGGAGGAGGACGGGAATGCCCAGCTCCTGGGGTCACGGTGCAGACCACAGGGGCAAGCAGGCAAAGCGCTGGTGAGCGGCAGCACGGGCGGGCCTCCCCGACGCAGGCACACACAGGGCCAGGTTCTTGAAGAGGCCGGAGGCTCTCTGCGTGCCCCACTTGACGAGCTCCAGAGGAGGAGGAGCAAGCCAGTGCGGACAGGCTCCTTTCAACCCCAGGACAGACGGGCAGGGGCAGAGGCTGCTCCCTGTCCTTCGGTACCCACCTCCCCTCTAGTCAGTGACCATCTGGAGTTGTGGCCGGCATGTCCAGCCTCACATGGAAGTGTGCACAACTTACGTGTGCAAGTTTGGGGGCACACCCTTTAAGAGGTTTGCTGGTCCTGTCCCCTCCCCTTCCCAACGGCTGGAATGCAGATGAGATGGCAGGAACAGGGTGGCCACGTTGGGCCAGGAGATGAAGCCTTGCATGGAAGCTGCCAGGGTAAGATAGAGGAGGCTGGGGCCCGATCCCACGGAGCGACTCCGGCCGGGGCTCGCTCAGCCACACCGAGGCTGCATAATGAGAAATACGCCTCTGCTTACCACCTGCGCCGTTGTCTACTGCAGCCTAACAGGAGGCTGCGCCCACTTCTGGTGGCCAGCGTCCAGGCCTGTGAGGGGGGCGTGCTTGCGGTCATTCCCAGGACCCGGGCAGGGGTGGGCAGCATGAAGGGCTGTGCCTGGGGGTTTGTGGAGGGGCGGGGAGGGCGTCTGCCTGGAGCTTCTCAGTGCAGCACACTTGATCACACGTACAAGATCGACTCACACGTTCAAGGCCAGTTTGGGTTCTGGGGGCCTGCGTACCGTGGAGGTTCAGAGCGCATTGGGGGTGGGGGCAACGCTGGGCTGCCCGCTCTGAGGGGTGCGCAGAACCCACGATCCTGAAGTGGGAGTTACACTGGCTGTGGAGGGCGTGAAGGGACAGCAGGGGACACGAGCGTCAGAGGCCGCCTCCCCCTGCCTCCCCCTGCTCACACAGAGTGCCGGCCCGGGGCTCCCGCACAGACAAGCCCATTTCACTTCGAGTTCCCCGCACGGGCTTTTTCAGGAAAGCAATCTGGATTCTATGAGGGTCAAGGGCCAACTCGAAGGCTTCACAGCTGGGACAGTCTGAGGAAAGGAAGCCATCTCCTCTGGGCACCAGGGGTCCTTGGGGAGGCAGCCTCCCCGCCCCCCCCCAACTCTTCAGTGGGGCAGATGCCAGGGGGCAGACTTCCAGCCCTGACTGGTAGGGTGAAAGCCAAGTGTGCTGGTGCCTTCTGTCGCAACACGGGTCCCAGCCCCCAGGGAAGCACAGGTTTTCTCAGCTCTTTTATTAAGTTAGAAACAGAAGGAACACAACTCTTGGGGGAAGCACCACCACGAGGTTCGCGGTGCTGCGTGACAAGTGTGCTTGTCCCACCTCAGCCTTCCAGAAGCCGGGCCGCCAGGCGACAGCCTCCTCCACCCCTAGCCGCCCCCGCCGCGCCCTCTCCCGGGTCCAGCGCCCTGGGCTTCGTGCTGCCGAGGCTGCGCACTGGACCTGCAGAGGCCAGCCTCTGGGCCAGCAGCGTCTGTGGCCCCCGACGGACCTGGAGATGCACTCGCTGCTTCCAGTGTTTCCAAAGCGGCAGCCGACGGGCCGTGGCCGGGGCTCACGGGCGGGTGAACCCAGCACCAAGAGCCCTCCCCAAGGGATGCCCACAGGGCCAGCGGCAGCACGGAGTTCCCGAGAGGCGGCAGGGCAGGGTTCCAGACGGCGGCTGGTTTCTGATGCGGCCCCATCCACGGCGCAGCTCGCTTGGGCGCCCCAGTCCCGACCCAGCGGAGCAGCACCGAGCAAACGGCAGGCAGCTGGCAGGCGGCCGGGGAGGCCCCGGTTTGGCCCAGGCCCCATTCTGCCCCCCCAACAGTGATGCCCAGGGGTGGCAAGGCTGGGCTGCAAACCCTAATACTAGGTGTGAGCTGCCCCTCCGGAACCCCAGATACTGGGGATACACGGATGAGGGACCCACTGACTTGAGACGTGGAGAAAATGACTGAAGACCTGGCAGTTCTCCTCGGGACCATTCTTGCTTTTGGGGCCCAGTGAGCAAATGGGCCAGTTGGAAGGCCCAGATGCCAGAGGACAGCTAGTGCTGGCTGGGGGCCCGGGGTCACAGGCCCTGCTGCTATCCTGCAGGCCTGGAGGGATCTAGAGTGGGTGCCCTGGAGTAACCCTGGGGGTGCCATCTCCTATTTGCTCCCAGGCTCGGGGGCCCCACCACATCCTGAGGGCCAGCACGGTCCTGTCAGGAGATGGGGTCACTGCCACCTCTTGGGGTGGGCTCTGAGGACAGGCAGGCTCTGAGGAGACAGGCAGCCCCCAAGTCCGGTGACAGGGCCCGAGTGTCTCTGCACCAGGGCAAGGCTGGCCTGACTTGGGGGAGGGGCCCAAAACAGCTTCCTCTTTAACCCTGGGGGTCTTGGTGTCATTTGCTAATGAAGTCTCGTGGGTACCACCGAGGTCACCCGATGGGTTTCTGCCCATGACACGTGTCCTTGATTTTCTCCTGGGAAACCTGTATTCTCAGTCCAGGTGGACCCCGTCTCCCCGAGGTGCGGGACACCCTCTGCTGGGTGACGTTACAACGATAACAGGGAGGGGGCGAGGCCAAGGCTGTGCTGTGGGCGCTGCGTGAAGGCCTCCCAGTACTGCCCATCCCAACACACCCAGGGGTCCCCCCTGCCCAGCCTCCCGTGCCCCTGAACAGGACTTGCTGAGACCGGCAACCTCAACGCTCTGCACACATGGCTTGTCCCCGAGGCCGAGGGAGTGCTGGGGTCGGTCGACGTGCCTGCGGAAGGTCCTCTCCCCTACAAACCACTGCAAAGCGGAAAAGGCCTCCGGCAGACACACGGGGCACTCGAGACGGCTTCTCTCCTCCTGTCTGAAGCTCAGGACAGCCCCCGAGACTGCTGCTCCCAGAGCCGGTGGGACCGGCTTCCGGCCACCTCAAGTGCTGCTCCGGGGCCGGGCTGAGCTTCCCACGGCGGCGGACGGGGTGAGGGCCACTCTGGGACATTGAGGGCTGCAGCCGCAGGGGTGGGGAGAGACACGCAGAGTCTGCAGAGGAGAGAGAGGGAGGGAGAGAGCATGAGTCACGTGCACATGGCTCTGTCCTAACCTGGAACAAAGCAAGAACAGGGAGGCCCCACACAAGGGGCTGGAAGTGAGGCCCCAGGAGAAGGCCGGGGCGTGAGAACGCAGCTCTTCCGTTTACCAGCAGTGCAGCCCTGGGCAGTTCGCGTCTCCCTGGGCCCTGGTTACCTCACCTGGAATGTGGCAACCATCCCCTGTCCCCTCAGCCCCTCAGCTCCGTGCCCTGAGCCCCCACAACCCAGAGGCACCACACTCGGCACTGGGGAGACAGGAGGGCAAACAGACACCAGCGACCGTATCCCAATCGTCGCTGGGTGGGAGACACTGTACGCTGGTACCAGGAACTGCAGACAGCAATCACACGCTGACAGAGGTGCCATATGTGAAAAACAAAAAAGTAGAACCAGGACTTTTTATTTTGGTGGAGGGTGTGGGTGGGTGGTAATACTTAACCTGAGACCTGAAGGAGGGACAGGAGGTTGCTAGAGGGGGTAACAGCAGTGCAGGCAGGGGGACAGGCAGGGGGAATGGCACATGCAAAGGCCCGGGGGTGGGAAGCTGACGTGTCTGAAAATCGACAATGAGGTCAGTGAGGTGGAAACAGGGCAGGTATAGACACGGCCAGAGAGCAGGGAGGCAGGCGCGGACGCCAGCCGGCACACTGGTCTCCACAGGTATTTACTGCGCCCTGACACGGGTGCCGGGGGCCGACGGTGGTGAAGGAGGGAGCAAAGGCCTGTGGTCACCGAGCTCACGCTCTAGCCTGGCTTCTCCCTCGGTGTAGCGTCTGCTCTCTCTGAGCCTCCTGTTGTCCTCCGGAAGACGAGGGATGGCTCTAAGCCTCCTGGAGAGGACGCAGCAGTCTACTGCACGAGAGCTTTCGTGGAGGGTGTCCTTGAAGAGCATGCGATAGCCCCCCTGGGCCAGCGTGGTCCATTTTAAAGCCTGTCCCACCACGACGGCTCAGCATAGCGTGTGAAGATGTGGCTGTGGACATGTGTCCGGGTCAGGCGGTGACACCCGAGGTTGGAGCTGAAGGAGCAAAGGGCCACATGGGCTCAGAGGGGGCCCGGCCGGGTGGGGAGGATGATGCGCTCAGGACAGCATGGCAGGGACTGCCCACTTGTCTTCCACAGGGAGCCGAACCCCTGGGGTGGGGGCGGCTCTGCACGAAGAGGTTCTCTGGAGCGCTCCCAGAGATTTCCAGGCACCCGCGTGTCTGCATACCCATTCAGCGCCGGACAGCACACTTAGTCTGGACAGCACTGGAAGTGCCACGGGATCAGGGGTGGCCCTAACCAAGGAGACACGTGTGTGCCAGGGGACACGGAGGATGTCCTTCCAGCATGCTGAACTGCCCAGAGGAGTCTCCCGGGGGCTCCGGAGAGGCGCAGGGAAGCAGGGCCTGGGCACAGGCAGGCGGAGCGCTCCAGGAAACCTGCGCGTCCGCCAAAAGGCAAAGAGGCAAGACCATCTCTGCAGGACAATTAATGATGCTGCTCTTGATGTGACAGCTTCGGTGAGACCGAGCCTCCGCATTTGTGTCCGCTGGACAGGATCTCTGCACGTAAGGGGCTTGGAGCTACCTGCAGGTCTGCATGTACTCAGGTAACATTTAAAAATTCACGCCAGCACTGGAACCTGTGGGACTTTCTTCCTTGCTCCATCACTGCCAAGGCTTCTGGAAGGTTGGCTTAAACACGGCAGGTAGTCCTCAGGGGGTCAGCAGCCCCCAGATGCCAGACAGGGCAGCCACTTTTTCCTCGGGGTGGCGGCTGGTGAAGGCCCCTCACAAGTGAGCAGCTCGGTCACAGGGCCTCTAACATCCCCAGACGCTCCAAGGTGGCCAACCCACACCTCTGGGGCCCATCTCCGTTCCACACCCTCACGCCGCACTAGGCAGACAAGGGATTCCTTCCGAAGCAAGGCCCTACTGCTTCCCCAAGCCAAATCTCAAAGCCCCTCATGGCAGGGGTGAGGGGCCGTGGGACCCTGAGTGGCCCCTCTGGGCTGGCCGGGTCGCTGAAGAGGAGACAGCACCCAGACGCACTCTTGCGGCGGAGGAACTGGGGAGCCCGCCTCCTGGCTCCTGAACTCCCTCCCAGCTCACACAGCCACCCTCGGACTCGGCCACAGCTGCTCCGGTCTGGGCCACCCCAACTTGGGGCAGGTGCTTCTCCGAGGCCTAGGTTCCCCCCATCTGTCTGATGGGACATGCCTTCACCTTGCAGGGTGGTGTGGTGTCTGCGGTCACCCCCACTGCCTGCGCACGGCTGGCCCTGGGAAACCCCTTACGGCTCTCACGGTCCTGTGGGTCGGGGGTGAGGGGTCTGCCCCACAGGACTGCAGCGAGGGAAGGCGGCCGGCATCCGGATCCAAGGCCTGGCACACGGCCAACCCCAGTGAACCCCAGCAAGCACGGGACTGTGGGTGTGTGGACGGATGCACGGAGCTGGGGTGTTTCAAGAGGCCTCAACTCCCGCCCAGGCACCTTTCTCACGACACCAGCCCCATCTGTGTGGATCTGGGCTCTGGGATTTCCTCTCAGTGGCAATTTCTTTTAAGGCAGGACAGAATGTGCTAAGTCGCCCCTCCAGTGGCAGTGACTGAGCCCCTCGCAGGGCCTCACAGGGCCCCGCAGGGGAATGACAGGCTCAGCCTTTCCCAGAGCTGGGACTGGAGGCCCCTCCACCCCCACACCCCAAGTGGCTGGGTCCCAACAATGACCGTGGAGAGATGAGCTCCTGGTGGCCTGGACGCTTGCCCGGCATGCTGGGTGGGGGTCAGGGGAGGAAAGACGAGGGCGTTGTGCCTTTAAAGGGCTTGATGGGGGAAGGGGGACTCAGTGGGAGAGAGAAAGAGAAAAGAACATTCATGGCTAGTCTACACTTCACGGGTAACCCAGGGTAACCCAGACCCAGCTCCGGGGGCCTCCCAGCGGCCGCTGGCTGCGGTCACCCAGATACGTGGGTCTGGCTACGACTTGGGGGCTGGGGCTCGGGGCTGGTCCTGGAGCTCCTGCAGGCATCAGGCTTCCGACACAGCCATCAGCCCTACCGCTCGGTGGTCGCCCGTGCCGGTCCCCTGCTCGGTGTCAGGGTGCGGACGGGAAGAGACCAGTGTCTGGCTCTCCACATGCCTGCAGGAGTGGGGCATGTCGGGGGCGAAACCCTGCTCCAACCCTTCCTAACACCGTTCACCGGATGCCAACAACCTACCCCGTGTCTCAGCTGCCACCTTTGCAACAGCAGCACCTGGGACGGCTCGTTCTGAGGGGTCAATAGCACGCCAAGTGCACTCACCGTAGACGGAGGCACCCGCCGGGAACTCAAGGCCGGTGGCCGAGACAGGGAAAGGGCAAGGCGGAGCGGGGCGTGACTGCGGGGACGTCAGCCGGGGGCATGCTGAGGGATGCCGAGTGCAGGCGACCTCTGGTTGCTGGTTCCTGAAGTCGGAGCCGTGCAGGCTGGGCAGGGGGTCGGGGACAGAGGGGCACTCCAGGCACAGAGGCAGAAAGGTCCCTGCGGGAGGGCCTGGGACAGCGGGGCAGGGAGGTGGGCGCGGAGATATGGGACCCATGCTCTGGCACTGGGCCGGGGGATGCCCAGCTGGCAGTCAGGCTCAGTGGAAAGTGCCACAGTCCACTGCGGGTGCCCACGGCAGGCAGACGGGGAGGCGCCCGGCCTGCACATCTCTGCTCTTCCGGTCCTCCATGCCCACGGATGGTGCTCGGCCTGGGCTCCTCTTGCGCCTCGTTCGGCTGCCACAGCTCAGCAGTCCCCACCCCCACACTGCTGCCGTCCCAGGCCCCAGCCTGGCCTCCACCTCCATCTGCCGTCCTGACTCAGGGCGCCCCCTCCAGCCCCAGCCTGCGGCACTGCGGTGGCGGTGGCGGCCGAGCAGCCACACCGGAGGGCCACTGACCTGCGGCTGCAGCCCTACCTCCTGGGGAGAGAAGGGAGGGCCCGGCACCCCCAGGGCATCAGCTTCCTGCCCCGTGCCTTGTCACAGGCGCCTGCCCAGAGAGCCCCGTTTAGGCCCCGGCCTTGAAGAGATCCGGAGAACTCCCAGCTGTCCGAGACAGACAGGCTGAAGGGAAGCAGGGCTGGGTGGAGCACGGGAACCCCAGGTCAACCTGCTGGACAGAATACGGGAGCGGCGGTTCCCAGGCGGACGAGGGACTGCAGGAAGGGGGCTGCTTGGCTGCAGGGCCCTCGAGGAGGAAATGGCACGGATATGGAGCAAGAGCTAAAGGACCTTCTGCTGGCGCAGGAGCTTGGGAAACCTGTGCCCGGGACACTCACCCACTCTTGTGCAACCACGGCCCTGGGACGGCAGGGCCCAGGCACAGCTTCCCACCGGGATGCAGGACGGGCTCCATCTTGTGCCATGAGCCCCTCTGCACCTGCTTCCTCCTCCCTGAAAGGGGGCTGACAGCGGCACCCCCACTATGGACTGGGCCCGACTGAGGGACAAGGCAGTACTCGAACAGGCACACCCCACGTGCCTCCTAGACCCTTCTAGAAGGAGGGGCTGGCCCAGGGATGCAGAGAGGCCTCCACTGCCCAATGCATCCCGAAGCCATTATTACCACCATCACCATCCTTCTGCTTCATCACCTCGTATAAAAACCGACTCTGAACAGCCCCTCACTTGACCTACACAAGTATCAGGGGTCACACAATTTCTACTCTCTACTCCAGGTGGCAACACTGGGCTCAGGGGAGGGTCAAGCAGCCAGTGAGAGCCAGAACCAAAGACAGATGCGTGCTTGCATCCCCATCCCTGGGATGGGGGAAAACTCCTGGAGAAGCACAGGGCTCACGAGGTCTGCTGGCCTGTCCCCACCCCTCCCACGTGGGGTTGAACTGCTGTCCAGGGTCATGGGGAGGGCCAAGCACCAACGGGAGGAGCCCTCAGGCCCCACAGGAGACCACCCCCAAGTGCAGGAACAGGGAGGCCATGAGGAGTTGCCGCTATTCTCTTGAAGTTTATACCCCAGGGGACCAACAACGGGGGCCACTCAGATTTTTCTCCCAAAGAGGGACAGAGCAGATTAAAACAAAACAGGGCAACTGCAGAAGGGGACAAAGCTTTGGCCTTTAGGGGCCCGAAGACCCTGGACATAGGAGGGGACGTAACCTGGATGGCTTCACAGGCCATCGCATCCCCATCAGGGCCTCGAGGCCCAGCCGACCTATCTCCGGGCCAGAGCACGTGCTTGTTGGGAGGGGCAGCCTCAGTAGCCACCACGTCAGGGAGGAAATCAGGTTTTCGGCCCGGGCTGGCTCCTGAGGGGGCTTCTGTGACCTGAACTGAAGGGGACCGAGTCCAGGCCTGGCCTGAGGGCTGGTTTCTGGAACTGTGGCTGGCCACCAGCCCTCCCTGGTGGGAAGGCTAGCCTGCCAGGCCTCTTCTCGCGCTGCACACTGAGCCTGGGATCTCTTGCCCTGTGCCCCTGCTTCTCATGGCCCCTAGGACCGAGGCCTCCCTGCCTCCCACCCACCCTGGGGGCCCCAGAACTCAGTCCTAAGGGCTGGGACTAAGAGCCTGGCTTCCCCAGGGCCTGACCAAGGAGGGTGGGATCAGAACATAATCCCTTCCCCGGTGCCTCCAACTCCAGCGCGCGCTTTCAGCTCCTACTCCTGAGCTCCTAGCCGGAGCTCATGGTGCCCTAATCCAACCGAGGTTCTAAAGCTGTCCCCGCCCCAGAGGGGCTGCAGGAGAGACCCCCTCCACCCTCAGAAGAGGCCTGTCTGGATAAGCTGGTCCTTCCCTCCAGCTGATTCTGTACCTGCCCTCAGGCCTTGGTAAGTCCCTCCTGTGTCCCTCCATCCCTCCAAAGAGCCCCTGACAGTGCCCCTTAGCTCCCTGCATCTCCTGTCACCTTCCCCTTTTGGGTAAGGATCTCACATCATTAACAGCCCCAAGAACAAAGAGCAGGAGCAGAAACTTGGGCAGTCCTCTGTCGCAGTCCCTGCCCAGCCCAGGGGCTCACGGTTCACCACGATGCCCGCTCGGAGGAAGGCCTGCTCGACACCGCACGGGACGGGAGCAGCACCCTGATGCCTCCACAGGGTGCCTGCTCCACAGCTCCAGCACGCCCCCCACCACTTGAGCGCACCTGTCCACCATCCCTGTTTCTCATGGGCCCCTGGGGTGCCGTTTGCACGCTGGATGCACACTGGACTCGCCTGGTCTGGGGCGTGGCGTGGGCTTTAGCACTTGTGTCATGAAGAAGCCTGGCCTTTGCCCTTGGCTTCTGGGTACAGCTGTACCCAATAGACTCCTTGTTTAGGGCATGGGTGCAGTGGGCACATCGTGCGACTTTGGGTAGGGGCTTTGGGTCATGCTGTACCAGCTGGCCTGGAGTCGGAGAGGAACCCTTTGGACAACCCATCGAGCCTCCATGATGGGGCCCTGGGAAGAAGTCTGGAGCTTGTGTGAGCATCCCCGGTGGGCAAAATTCTGTGTGTCCACTCGCCTATGGCGGCACAGTGACACTGTCCGGACTGCACGGGCGGAGGGCTCTGCCCCGGTCATCTGTACTTGGCCAACCCTTCCTATAGCAGGCTGTGACCGTGACCACAACCGCCTGCAGTGCGCTCTGTGAGTCCTTCCCGTGAATGCTCGCATCAGAGAGGGATCTGGGGAGGCCCTAACTCACCGCTGTGTCAGACGTGAGGATGTCCTTGCGTGTGGGCTGCTCCTGGACTTGGCCGGCGGCCCAACGTCCATGTAGTGCTGTCAAAGACCCCCAGGGATTCTGACGTGCAGCCGTGTCTGGGACGCACCGCACCCATCAGGTGGTGGTTCCCATTTGGCAGAGGCCTTACGTGCTCTGCTCAAGGTCAACGGCAAATAAGGGGCAGAGCTAGGCTTTAGCTCCGGATCTGGAACAGGCTCCCAGAGCACCCAGCCGCCTGCTGCCCCATTCAGCCCTCCCTGGCGGACACAGTATCCCTGCCCGGGAGTGGGAACAAGCCCCAGGCTGTGGGGACTCACCTGGCGGGCTCCGCAGGTGCTCCTCACGACGGCAGGTGCTTCCAGGTGCTGACAAAGGCCGTGGGGATGAGCGAGTAGGGCACGGTGGTGATGCAGTTCCACGTGTCCGAAGTGGGGTCATAGCAGTCCAGGGTCTTACACCTCTGGGTCCCGAAGTAGCCCCCCACCACATAGAGCTTGTTGCCCGAGGCCAGGGCATGGCACGACATGCGTTTGGCAGTCATGTCCCCGATCCGCGTCCACTGGTTGGTCTCGCAGTCGAAGCGGTAGGCTGAGGCGGCCGTGAACTCCGTGTCACCTCCCATGATGAAGATCTGGCTGCCCAGCACGGCGGCTGCTGTGTACCGCCAAGGCTGGGGGCACTCGGCCTTGATGGTCCACCGGTTCTCCGAGGGGTCGTAGCACTGGACCTTGGACACCATGTCTCGGTGGATGCTGGTCCCCCCGAAAACGAAGAGCTTCAGCTTGGCGCTCACCACGGCGGCGTTGCTGACTCCGTCCCTCAACGGGGCCACCATCGTCCACTTGTTAGCCCCGGGGTCATACTTCTCCACCTGCTTGAGGGAGACCGAAGGGGAGGCCGGGAAGACGCCTGCCAGGGAAGTGTGTCCCCCGACCACGTAGAGGCAGTGCTCCAGCTCTGCTGAGCCATGACCAAAGCGGGCGATCAGCATGGGTGCCGCCTTGGACCACTCCTCGTGGACAGTGTCATACACCCACACGTCCTTAGAGACCCCGTTCTCAGAGCCCCGGCCCCCGGTCACGTAGACTTTGCAGCCGATGGCTGAGGCGCTGAATTCCTTCCGGGGGCTGGGCAGGTCGGCCTTGGGGATGATCTCCTTGGCCTTGTGGTCCACCTGGTAGATCTTGTCGCACATGAAGGTCTGGCCCCCCAGGATCAGCAGCGTGTGGCCCGCCTTGCGCGGCCGGGCGCAGGGGCTGGTGACCACCCCGTCATTCTGCAGGATCTTGGTCTTGCAACGGAGCGCCTCGTCTACGATGAGCCTGGTGCGCTCGTCGGCCATGAGGAGGGCCTCGCCGGAGACGGCCTCCTTCAGGCAGTCCGCCGGCAGCAGGGCCAGCCGCACGCTCCGGAGCAGCTCGGGCAGGTGGGCCTGCCTCTGCTGCAGGTCGTGCTTCACCCACTGGAGGATGGCCTCGAAGACCACGCGCTCGTCCTCCGTCTCCAGCTCGTCGCTGGAGATGAGGTCCAGCAGGGTGTCCTTGGACAGGCTGTTGAAGTCCTCGCTCTGCCGCACGGTCTCGAAGTGCAGCAGGCACATGCGCCAGGAGAACTCGTACAGCCTGCGGCACTGGTGCGCGTCCGAGAGCAGCATCATGCCCAGGCAGTTGGAGGGGAACAGGTTCTTCTCCAGGAACTCGGCGGCGGCGTCGCGCACGTCGTGGAACTGTAGCATGTCGCCGGCCTCCAGCAGCGACTCGGCGTTCTCCTCGTTGATGACGATGCGGGACGAGTAGGCGAAGTCCAGCAGCAGCTCCAGCACCTCGGGGTGCAGGTTGTCCTGGAAGTTGACCGTGTCGTCCCGGCTCTCCCGCAGGCCGTGGCTGAACATGGCCTCGAAGTAGCGGCTGGACGCGGCCAGCACGGCGCGGTGGCAGGGGAAGGCGCGGTCGCCGGCCCAGAGCGTGACATCCGTGAACATGCAGTGCTTGCGCAGCGTGTTGAGGTGGGCCAGCACGCAGTCGGGGTGGGAGGCTTTGTGGAAGAGGGTGATGTTCATGGAGCCCGTGCTGCTCCGCGACTTCCGGGTCTCGTGGACGCTGACCGACATGCTGAGCCGACCTGCCGCGGGACAAGGCCACAGGTGAGAAGGGCCAGGCCCTGGCTCCCGGCACAGACGGCCCAGGTTGCCCACCCTTCAGCCCCAGCCCTCCTCTCTCGGCCCTGTCCCTCCCCTCAGCCAGCGCTGGTGTGGGGGTAGCGGCTGGGGTCTACCTCTCCCTTCAGAAACTGATCTTTTGGATTTCAGACCAGCTTTGGAACCAAATGTCTTTGGCCTCGAAATGAACCACCTCGGGTGAGTCTGAGCTGCAGCTGCCTCCCATGGTCAAGGGAACAGTGGCCTTAGCTACTTAGTTAGCCCTGCTCTGACCTGAAGTCTGCTGAATGGCCCAAATTCAGCAGACTTCAGGTCAGAGCAGGGCTAACTAAGTAGCATGGGCCCTGGGCCATATCCCATTCTCCAGCTGTCCTCTGGGGACACGGCTCAGCTGGGGGAGCCAGGGCTCCGAGAAGCAAGTTCGCTGCCCCACAGTGCTGGAGCCACGCATCCCACGTCAGCTGCCCGGTTCCAATCCCAATTTCTACTCTCCATGGGCCCAAGGAGACAGATTCCATCAGGGTTTTCTGTGGCAGGCTGGACACACTATGAGCCCAACGAGCCACAGACCCCATGCAGAGTCTTATATCCTCCCCCATCCCCCCAGAGAAACCTGTCCTGAGCTGGGCTCCCAGCAGCACTGGCTGAAGTCCCTCAACTCTCTTGCCCTTGGAAAATTCCCAAGAGCTGCCACTACAGCCCAAGGGCTCAGTGTAGACGTGTTCTCCAGATCCAGGGTCGTCCAAGGCCTCCTGACCCAGCAAGGGCTGGGAGGCAGAGCTGGCTGACCAGTGAGTGGCTTCACCTACAAGACACCTGCTCGATTCTGAGGTCCCCAACAAGACAGCCACAAGAAGCGCCTGGGTGACAATAAGACGTGAAGTCCAGATTTGCCTCAGCTGAAGCCTCTGGAAAACCCAGAAGGAAAGGAGCCTCCTTAGTCCCTATAGGCAACTCCAAGGATCTTGGGCCACAGTGAGCACCTCACCTGCCCCCAACCGCCGTGCCCTCCAATGCCAGGCCAGGATTCGGGGCTCAGCGGGCTGCTCCGCATTAGTATCCTGAACCCCCCAAAGCCTGTGTTACATTCTTCCTGCTGGTAATGAGCCCCCCTCAAAAAAACCCAAACCTCTTCTTTTTCCTTTTTAATTTTCAAAAGTATTTAACCCCCAACCCCCACTCAAAGTCAATTTTCTGCTTAAGTAATAATCTGGTAAAGGAAGGAAGCGATTTCATGCTTCGCTGAGACTGTAAATTAGCGTCCAAGAGCTCTGCTGTCTCCTCACTCACTCCTCCCCCGGCAAAGGACCAGAGAAACCACAACCGGACAGGATGAGCCACCTGGGCAAGGCCCCTGCTCCCGGGCCCAGGCAGGAAAAGGGCAGAGGCTGGGGCTGGCGGTGCTGTTCCTAGCCCCCAAGCTCCAGGCAGGTGACCTGCCAGGGACACTGCTGTGCACAGCTGCCACTGCAGGCCACCAGGCTCACAGTTACGAGGTTAGCCCACGGGGTGGGAGGTGCAGCCGGCACGAGGGAAAGAGAGCTGGGCCCAGGTCCAGGCTGGACCGGAGGGTCCCCGTTCAGCCACCGCCCTCTCTCCCGAACCCCCATTTTCTCTTCTGTGAAACAAAGTCCCTGCTGGGACCTCAGAGTTACTCAGTTGTTGGCAGTTTTTTACAGAACATGACCTCTGAGCCTGGCCCAGGAACTGGGAGGCCCGGAGATGGAGAAGCTCCAGTGGCCTGGCCCCCAGAGGCTTTACTGGCAGCTCCGTACTTGGCCCAGATCCGAATTCCAGACACTGCAACACGTTTCCCCAAATCTTGCTCCCACTTTCCCAGATGCGGTCATTTATCAAGTGACTCCATCCACCCTGTCCCCACTGTGCCTGGGCAGAAGCGAAGCTATGGCCTTTGACCTGTGCACCAAGCTGGGGGGATCCTCCAAGGACTCCGATTCAGGGAATCAGGTGGAGACTCCTTATGGGGGGCTAAATGCAGGGTAAAACAGAACTCAAAGAATGAGAGAGTGTCAAAAAGCAGGGCAAACCCAAGTGGAGCAGCCGTGTCTGCCCCGAGAAGGAGGTCAAGTGGCAAGCTCTCCAAGGCCAATGCTGACTGAGCAGCCCAGGCCTCCAGAGCTGACTGACGTCTTGCTCAGCACCAGGAGGCCTGCCCACTGATGCAAATCCCCTGCATAGGCGGAGAGCCAGACCTGGGCGCACACACCCAAGCAGGTTCCCACCCCCAGAGAGCGGCCTGTCTGGGCACCTCCGTGCCGAGAGCAGAGGCACCTGCCTGGCTGTGGCCCCAGATTGTCCCACCTCCTTTTGGGCAGTGCCTGTTCTGAGCCAATCTTGCAGTGACAGCAGCCATCAGGCATGCACTGACTTGCCCCAGACCCTGAGGTGAGGTGATCGCATCCCAGAAGCATCATGATTCCTGGAGGTGGAGGGTCTCATTACCCCAGTTCACAGATGAGGATGCTGAGACCCAAACACAGGAAGGGAATCGCAGGAGCTACAAGTCTCCGGCCGGGCCCACAGGTCCCCAGGACTGTGCTTCAGCTCCGGGCTAGCCGGCACGGGAGGACAGGCTCAGAGCCGGGGGCCCTGGGCACCACCTGCCCTGCGGAGGGCTCCTCACCTCACCCCATAGCATCTGGAAGCCGGTCACCTCCACCATCACATGTCCGGGAGAGCACTGAATCTCCTCCGAACCTGCTGCCCACCCTGCCCAGGGAAATGGGCAATGGCAGCAACATGCTCCTTCTTATTCGGGCCCAACCTCCAGGGTCACCCCATCCCTCCCACCAGCAACACCCAGCCCTCAGCAAGCCCTGTGGCTCTACCTCCTGAGTCTCGAATCTGAACCTTCTGCCCTGGACTACTGGAAACCCCCCACCTGGTTCTGCTTCTGTCCTCTATGATCTGGGTCCCCTCCAGACACCAGAGGGATCCTCACCTGGATTCCATCATGCCAAGTCACAACCCACCAAGGGGTGTCCCAACACCCTCAGAGAAGTCTCAAGTTGTCACCGTGGCTGCCAGGCCCCACATGAGTCGACCCTTCCCCGCTGGCTGTCTTCTCTCCCCACATTCTGCCACTTCCCACCCTGCTCTCCCTCTCAGGCCACCCTGGACTTCTTACTGGGCCTCAGGACCTTTTCACATGCTGCTCCTTTGGCTGGAAGTCTCCCCTGTTGTCACTTCTTTTCTGCATGCCTCGCTCTGTCACCTCCTCAGAGGGTAACCTGACCTCCTCTCCACCCCCATCCACTTCTGCCCTCCTCACAGCACCCACCACTACATAACATTATGCATTTATCTGTCTCCTGTCTCCCCAGCCTGCTGAAGGTGGGGGCCATGTGTGGGGCTAACTGATGTGACCCCAACATGCAGTGCAACCTGGCACAGAGCAGCCACTTGATCTGACTGAATGAACCCCCTGCCTTTGCTCATGATGAAGTCCGGAGACATGTACAAGGCATGAAACTCACTCCAGTGGGCGTCTACTGGAGTTCAGCCGCTCTGCGGTCACAGAGAGGGAGGCTGGGATGGTGAAGGCTGGCCTGGGGGTGGGGGGCAGGGCACAATGGATGCGCGGGGTGGACACTCACTGGCTCCCCTCAGCACCGACGCCCTGACTGCTGTCAGAACCAGCCTCCTCTGCTCCAGGTGGTTGGGCCGGAGCATTCGGGCCTGGCTGGCCGAAGCAGCCCATCCTTGAGCCCTGGGGCTACCTGAATGGGACCCTGGCCGGGCCGATCCATGTGCCGTCCTCCTAGCCACCACGATGGGTCAAGGAGACTCTAGTCTATGGCATTTATTGGAACTACAGGGAGCGAAGCAGGTACAGACAGGACTGGAGCAGGGCAGGGGACTGGATGGTGGCCACACTGCCCAAGACAGGCACTGCACAGAGAAGGCACAGTAGGGCCTCTTGTCCCTGCAGAGAGCCTGCCTCTCCCCTTCCTTTTGTCTGATGGGGGTTTCTGTCACTGGCCACTTAGAGAGCCCACCAGGACAAGTGCTCACTGAACATCAGTTTCCTGGGGCTGTGCTCCTTGCTCAGTCAGGGGTCTCTGCTGGGTGGGTCCCTCCGCTCTGACCTGCAGGGGGGCCACCCCAGACATCGAGCATGGGTTTTAGGAGCTGGTTTTTCCGTGTTCACTAGCAGTTACACACACAGCCCTATGCGGGGCAGGGGATACACAGAGTGCGCATGGGCTCCCGTCCAGTGGCAGGAGGGGCGGGCATTGAAGAACGTGTGTTCAGGGCCATCTCCTTGGCTCCCTGCCTTGGGGGCCATGATAAATCAGATGCTCTCACACTGTGTGCATGAGAACTCTTCTGATTACCTAAGCATCCTCCTGGGCTTTGATGGATTTAAGGCACGTGAAGTAACAGCCGTGCTCCAGCCAGCAATCCGTCACCCTGCTGAGGGGCACTGATCTCCCTCAGACAGCACCTCCGCTCCCCGCACCGAAATCCTCACCTGCACAGACGCAGTTAAAATGCACCAGATAACCACGTACCTAGCTCACTTCTCCCATCGCCCTTGGAAAGTTACCTAAATGCACAAGGAAACAGAGTAGCCAAGGGGGTGAGACTTCCAGAAGAAACTCGCCATGCTCTCCAAAGATCCCAGCCCCAGAAAGCTGAAGGCCTCCATTCTCAGGGAAAAAAATGCATCACAGATGATCAAAACTGCTGTGGGGGGGGGGGGCACCTGGGTGGCTCAGTCGGTTGAGTTGGACTCTTGATTTTGGCTCAGGTCCTGATCTCAGGGTCCTGAGATGGAGCTCTGCGGTGGGCTCTGTGCTCAGCCTGGGGTCTGCTGGAGAGTCTCCCTTCCTCTGCCTCTCCCCCTCCCCCCATGCTCTCTTTAAAATATGTAAGTAAATCTTTAAAAAAAACAAAAACCAAAACCAAAATCCTGCTGTTGGTGCCACTGTCCAGAAGGCCCGACTGCATTTGGCTGTAGCATGAACCCCCTCCCCTCCTCCCTCCACCAGCCAGGAGTACGCACTCCCCAAGACGAGGATGAATTCTACTGCTGTTCCCCGGAGGCCAGAGGGAGTGGGGTGTGACGACAGGGAAAGGAAGGTTCTGGGTGCAGGAAAGGCAAACACAAAGGCCAGGCAGAAACAAGGCTGGTCCGCACTCAGGAAAGAGAAAAGGCCGGGGACACAGTCAGGGGCACAGCCACACGAGGCTGGGGCAGGACCAGAGACACCCACAAACTGTGACACAGCTCCCACTGATGGGCAGGGTCCATGTCCCCTCCCTCTGCATCTGAGCGGGTTCTGTGGTGGCACTGTGGCTGACCAAATGGAGCCAAAGGGACCCTGGGCCAACCAGTGGCCCCAGACCTTCAGAGCCCGGCGGCTTCCACTCCGTCTCTCGAGGTGCTCACTTGAGGGGAAGCCAGACGACGTGAGCCCACCACACCACGATGCGGCGCTGGCCTACCCTGCGGGGCGGAGAGTGGCCCAGCTTCTCCCCCTCCATCTGGCCACCTGAGCCCACGTGCCAGACACGCGTGTGAGGAACTTGCCTCACGCAGCCCAGCGGCAGCAGGTGGGCCCAGCCAGCTAGTCCGAACCGGGGCACCAGACACAGGACCCCCGGTGACCACAAAGGTCACCCATCACCCAACCTCAAAGCCCAAGACAAATCCTGACTGAGCACATGCTGGATACCAGGCGAAGCTGAAGGCCATGAAACAAGATGGTGAGCTCCTACGATCTCTCTGGCCCACAGAGCACACGCATCACACCAAGGCTAACGTGTGAGCAGGACGGGAGCGCGCCCGGGGAGAGGCAGCAGTTACTCTGCAGACGCTTATGGTGGGATTCTGCCCCCGCTGTATAGACGACTGTGACAGAGCGGAGGGAGGAGAGGTCACAGTTCCTCAAGGCCACTGCTTAGAACGGGGACGCTGAAGACCAGGCAGCCACTACTGTGCACTGTTGGGAAAGTTAATTCATCTCTCTGGGTCTGTTTTTTTCAACCACAGAGCGACACGGAGAACAAGTGAGAGACAACGGAGACAGTAAATGATGTGCATTTCAAGTGGCCTGGTCACGCTCCCTCCGTGGCCTGTTTCAGTACTGCCACTTGTTACCACTGTCACTGAGCAAAGGACACAGAAGACACCCCTAAGCCTTACTCTATCCCTACCCTCTAGTCTGGGTTTTCTTTTCTTTCTTTCTTTTTTTTTTTTAAAGATTTTATTTATTTATTTGACAGAGAGAGAGATCACAAGTAGGCAGAGAGGCAGTCAGAGAGAGAAGAGGAAGCAGGCTCCCCGCCGAGCAGAGAGCCCGATGCGGGCCTCCATCCCAGGACCCCGGGACCATGACCTGAGCCAAAGGCAGAGGCTTTAACCCACTGAGCCACCCAGGCGCCCTTTTTCTCTTTTTTTAAAGTATTTCTACGCCCACCATGAGACTTGAACTCATGACCCTGAGATAAAGAGTACAGAGCCAGCGTAGCGTCCTACAGAGCCAGCCAGTGTCCCTGCCCTCTGCTTTGATTAAGGCAATTTGCACTATTATTCATTTATAAGTTGTTCGATTTTTTTAAATTATTATGTAATATTTTTACAATCAGAAAAAAACACCAAAGGTGTATGTCAAGCCCACTAGATCTCGGTGTCTCTGGGAGCTGTAAAAACGAAGGAGTTAAGTGCTGTGAAACACCGCACGGGCGCTGGGCTGAGTGATGCAACACGCTTCCCAGGCAGGGATCTCGGGGTGGCCACGTGACCTGGCAGCTCAAGTGCCCGCCTGCCCCACCCCCTGGGGACCCAAGCACCTCAGGGAGCACCCAGGGTGCAGCGGTATCCATTCTTCCAATTTTCAAGTGGAAAGCAAACTAAGCACCCTTGCAAAGCACACAGATCTATTGTTAATTGAAAGCAAAATCACTATGACCACGGTAACTGAATTAGAAGCGAGATCATTCAAGATACAAGTGCCTCATCAGACAAAGGGTCCTTTCCCTAAATGCTTCTACCTTTCAAGAGTCCTTTAAAAAAATAAAACTTTATACACATTCAAAAACTTATACGTACCCTGTTTTTAATTTAAACCACAAAGGATTAGAACTATTTGTACTTTTTGCTGTGTCTCTATTTCGATTTTGTTTTCCATTTCTATTGTGAAAGATCTCAAACCTGCAGCAAAGTGGGGAGAATTGTGTAACACACACCTTCTGCTCAATGTGGTTAGCTGGCTGGATGAAACTTTGCCCCACCCCAGCCCACAGCCTCACCCCCGTTCCCCCTGCAGGGGAATGGCTTGGCCACAGGGACAGTTCTAGAACAGAGCATGGCTCAGGGAAGGGGTAAGGGTGTTGTTTCATCCAGCACTGGGTTACAACCAGGTTCCTCTTTCAGCAGTACCAACATGACCCTGCTTCAGATGGCCCACATGAAAGGGAGACGGCAGGTCAGCCTGCCCCAGAGCTCACCTCCCCACAGGGCAGAATCCCAGCCAACTCGGAGATCTCTGGCAGACCACACTGTGGGACAACCTGGTTCTCTCGCCTGCGGTTCTGAGGTCAGGACATCCAGTGCCACCGTACCCTCTCAAACATGCCCAGCTCCCTGTACGGTGTGTCCCCGGTGGTTTAGTGAGTCCTAAGGCTTCCCTACACATGGTCCACCTGTCCACCTGCAGCCAAAGCCTGGAAGGGCAAGGGAGGTCCTGGGAGACCCAGAGGGTGGGCAAAAGCTTCAGTGCCTTTTCCATGTTTTTTACAGCCTTTTCACTTAATGACCCCAAATGTTAGGCACACTTGAGGAAGGCCAGCTTCTTTGGCATCCATGACTGATAGCCAAGCTCCAGCCTACTACAGCCTCTGCTGGCCGGGAAGCTGGGGGGCTATTACTAGAGTTGACAGATGCATTTGAGATGGCTGCCAACGCCACTGGTGTGGAAATGCTGCTCAGGGGAAGGGCTTGGGGCTGCGCTGCGCTGGCTTACCCGGGGCACCAGGCTCTGCCTTCCTAGAACAGGCACAGGACAGGAGGTAAGGGGTCAAGGCTGTGCAACCCTGCTGGGAGAGGAAGCAACACTTGTTGCAAAGCCTCAGCACGGAACTCCGGCCAGGAGGGGAGCCAGACCAAATGCACCACTACGGTGGGCCTCTGCTGTGCTGGGCCTCTCCCCCAGAAGCTGCGATCCCCGTAACCAAGCCTGACGCGATCGGGACCGTCCGCTCTAATCAGGGTGGGCTGAGTTACATCGCATCAACAAACACCCCCAAACGTCAGCGGCTTCAGAGCACAGAGGTTTGTCCCTTGCTCATGCCACACACATCACAGCTTGGTGGTGGCGGGTAGGGGAGTGTGGGAGTGTTCTTGTCATCACCGCCAGCCCCAGGGACCCCGAGGACAGAGCAGCATCATGTCATCAGTCAGTATGCCGATGGGAAAAGGGAGAGCGCTGAGCACTGACAACCCCGTTCTTGGCCTGAAGACGTGTAGGCCTTCTGCTCCCATCTCATCGGCCAAAACCAGGCCCATGGCTTCACTCACTCACCCGTGAGCACCCGAAGCGCACTCTGTGCCATCTGCCCCACCATTACTGTCATCTGTCCACAAGCACAGGAGCTCCGGGATTCAGGGCCAGAACAGTACATCACAGTTCTCAAGTACTTGCTACACAGCAGGCAGTGTTCTGCGCGCCTTCTGCGCTAACTCGTCCTCCTCCCTGCAGCCCGAGGTACGCGCACCACCTGGACCTCCCCGGCTGGACCTGGGGCGATGAGCTCCTGCCACCCTACTCTGTGCGCCCAATGTCTCCCTCTCACTTTTTCCCAGGCACCAACAGACAGAGATCTAGGGGCCACAGCCTGGGGTTCCAGCCACCAGACACTCTCTTCTCTGTCTACCCCTTGGAGCCACACCCTGTCAACCCGCTTCCATGTGCCCGGGCCAGTGCCAACTTGCAGAGAATGAAGCCTCCATGCTCCAGGATATCCAATGTGGGTAACGGACTAACTTTTCTCCTGTGCACTGCAAAGGGGCCTCCAGGCTCTAGGGTCATTTTGTGGGTCCTGTTCAGGAGAGGACACCCAGCTGAGCAAGGCCGCCTCAGGGAAAGGATCTGACAGTCTCCCATGTCTTGCCCAGCTGCTCTAAGACAATGGAAGGATTTTGCCAGCTCCACAACCACAAGGCTTTGTGTTTTAGGAGAAGCTATCTTCTTGCTCAGGAGAGAAGCAGACCCTCAGGAGGGACCGTCTGGGCAGCCTTATCTCTGGGCAGTCAGCACCCCGTTCTCTGCCCAGAGCCCTGTCTTCCCACAGCATGAGTTCCACAGATCAAGTGAGACAGGCCAAGAGGCACACCCAGGAGCTCAGTCATTTTTACTGAAAAGATGATCTAAGAGTGAAGCCAAAGATACAAAAGACGCAAATCCCCCAGAATTACAACCCTGAACACAGGCATTTTCCTGAGGGTTTTCCTGAGGGTGATGGGATAGGGCAGTTATGGCTGAGGACACTGCCCTAAGGGGTGAAAATTAGTTCTTGGGGGATGAAAATCCTGGGTGTGCACTTTTTTCTTTTCTTTTTTTTTAAAAATAATTTTACTTATTTGAGAAAGAGAAAGAGAGCATGAGCAGGGGGAGGGTCAGTGGGAGAAGCAAATTCTCGCTGAGCAGGGAGCCCAATGTGGGGCTCAATTTCAGCACCCCAGGATCATGAACTGAGCCGAAGTCAGACACTCAAACAACTAAGCCACAAGGCGCCCCGCTTGTTCTTTTTATGTACAAAGCACAGATACACACACAGCACATTGACTTACAGTATATCTGGTATTAACATTTATGGGAGGAGTAAGCACAGCTGGGGAAAAAAGGTCTAAAACGGTTTTGGGGGAAGGTGATAAGGTTAAGAAACACTGCCGAACTGTTTTCACTTTGGCTTGTTTTTCCCTTTTATCCCCAAACAGTTTACACTGTTGCAGTTATGGAACCCTATTTTACATTGTTTTTACCTATTTACATAGTTTCCAAATTCCTATCCTTCTTTCACTATTGAACAAGGCTAATTAAATGCCTGCTACTTACAGGCAATAGGATCCACAGCCTCTGGCTCCCTTATCAAACAGCCCAGTGTCTCTGTGGTTGCCAAATATAACTTTCAAGGTCTGTGAAATACACAACGACCATCTGGGTCATTCACCCAGTTTTAAAACTTTTTACCTGAAGAGTAACATTTTTGCTTATGTTGAACTGCTGTATCCTCTAGGGATAAAATCTATGGAGAAGAATCACAGATGCTCGATGTCCTTTTATCCTAAAGGTTCTGTTTACACACGCTTAAAGTGCCCCTGCAACAAAGTGCCTTCTTACAGCTAAAGGGGATGGTGGTGTAGATAGCACCAAATTCATCAGGGCAGGACAGACAGAAGGTACCACATCCTGTTCCCCCTCAGCTCAGTGGGGGCCACCTGGACTCTCTCTGGCCCCCAAAGCTGGGAGTCTGCAAGCCCAGCTGTTTCTCCAGCTGGGAGCAATGCCAATGAAATGGACACCACTGCTCTAATCAGAGAGGGGACAGAGAACTCCGCACTCAAGCTTACCCATCTGTTGAAATAACTTATTTCCTCTCACTTATCCAGAGTGAGACGGAGAGAAACAAAGAAGGACAGAGAGAACAGCCCACTCCAAAGCGAACACTGCACCATGGTCTTGGGTTCCTCCCTCCTCAGAAAGACTGGCCCAGCCCTTGGCAAATGACCAGGGCGGGGGGGGCGGGGGACCTGGAGGGAGATGGTCTCTTTTCCTGTCTGGTCCCTTAAAAGATTCTCAGAGCCCCACAGATGGAGCCATTAAAAGCACTCTGGCCTAGATATCATTTTCAGTGAGCCACCTAGAACAACAGTTTTGGAGGGAAATGAATATGCAGACTAGAACTGGGGAAAAAACCAACAAAAGCACCAAGAGTAAAGCACTGGCTATTTGCTCATGGTGGGTCTTTCTCCTGGTTCATTCCTCTCCAGGCTGTCAGCGTGAATGCCAAAAAGGTATCAGAATGCTCCTCAATTCCTAATGCCCAATATATAAGCTCTATCTTTTCTCTTCCCACTGAGGGCCAGGAGCAGGGGAGTGTAGCTGGAGAGCAATTGAGTATCTTTCAAAATGATAAACGCAGGTGCCCTCTGCCCCAGCATTTCCACGCCTGGGAACCTTGCCCTGAGTCCCATTTGCACATGAACTTTTGGCTGCAAGCAAAAGGCTGGAAAATAACCGCCATATGCATAACTAAGAATCTAGACAAATAACCCTTGGTTCATTCATAGAGTGTAACACTACGCAGCCCTCCATATATATATATATATATAGCAGGTGGCTTTCCACGCTACCATGAAAAGCACTGCAGATGGGAGGCTTTACGTCTGCTAGAAACCAGACGACCTCTGTACACATGCAGACACGACACACAGCTGTGGGCGTATGCAGAGACTACCTCTGGGAGGCTGTGTAAGAAACCAGTGGACAGTAGTGTCGCTGGTGGGAACGGGGGAGACACCCACCCCTCTGCACTGAATTCTGTGCCAGGTACAGTATCACTTTTTCAAAACCCTGCATGAAACTTTGTGGCAGCTGCTTTTAAATGCATTCTCTCGCTCAATCCTTAAGCCACTTCTTCAAGGTCCCAGCCGTACAGACGGGCCAACAGAGGCCCAGGGAAGATTAAGAAACTGTGCACACATCTTCAGTGTTCAAAGCTATTCTGCTCCCAAGTCCCTGCTCAAAGAGCACAATGAGGGCTACTGATGAAGACAAAGAACACTCCCGGCCACAAATGCCACAAATGCTGTGTCCAGCTGAACAGGACCTTTAAATGAAAACCCTTGATTTCTCGAGCACCCCGGTCCCATGGGGCAAACCTGCATCTTCCCTCCTGGGCTTGAGGCAAGAAGGAAGCGTGTGCAGGGGTGTCTCCCCGACAGGCTTAGTACCGCCGGAAGGGTGCCCACTGCCAAGGACAGCGGATGACCTGGAGACAGACACGGGCTTGCTGTCAGGCATCTCCTCCCCCCCCCCCCAACCCCCCCCCCCCCCGCCTGGAGAACAGCCACCGTCAGTCTGGGCCTCCCTCTTGCTGCTACTGCCTCGTCCGTGATGTGGGACCTAATTCAGAGGCTCAGTCAGTGCCCTTGTTTCCACATTTGTCAAATGGGTGTGAACATCACCACACCCACCGCAGCAGACTGAAGGGAAATTAAGGCAGAGAGCTGGGCTCAGGGCCTGGCACCCAGCTCCCAGTTCCCAGGTGCTATGGGCAGCACCGTGCTCTCAAAATGTTTGTGGTAAAATGTTTTCACTTAAGAATGTGAAGAAATCTAGCCTCACAGGAATGTGCTGTCGGAAAAGGAAGGAAACTGTAAAAGCCTTTTCAGATAATATAGGATATTCGTCTCTGATACCTCACCAAGGCCTGCGCAGCAGTAGCCTCCTACAGATTAGGCGGCGTAGAACCTGAGCCTGAAGCCGTGAACTTTTGTGCTCTGGGACATTCCGGTCTCCTGGCCTATCTTGCACTCTGAATGGATTTTTCACCCGTGCATGCTTTGGTAACACCGTGCAATGGTCACTCGGAACACATCAGCTCACTAAGCCATGCGCTCGGAGAGATTACTGAAAGAGGCAAATAATACCTTGGTGTTGCCATGAAAACAGTTTTGACCTTGGGGACCCCTAGAAGAAACTCTGGGATCCTCCTAACCACACTCTGACATCACCAGGTTAGCAGAACTCCCTGACCCTCCACATTAGCCATGTTTTTGTTAAGAACTCAGAGGAAAACTATGCAAGCATGGAGTGGGTGACGGCAAGATGACCTGCCCCTGTGGGTCTCGGCCCCCTTCCCAGCTGGCACGGAGGTGTGGTCACAAGGGCCAGCACTTTCTACCCTGTGGCTGACCGGCCTCCCCACATGCCCTGGGGCCTCCCTTCTTCCGGCCTGCCCTGATCCTCCTCTCATTACCAGCCACTTTCTCACCACAGGACCCCCTCATTCTTCCCCCAAAATAACAGATCTGGGTACTTTGTACTGGGCAGGGCCTCAGACAGCAAACTACAGGGGCCACGCATGGGCTGCTGCCTTTGGTTTTGCAGCTGATAATTCTTGGTCGCTTGAAATTACATATATGTGTATATTTATAGCCAAATACATGGTTCCCCAGAAATCGCAACTCATTCATATCTACACTTTTAGCACATTGCTTGGCCACCAAGTTCCATTAAATCTTCCTTCCTGGGTTCCTTGTGTCACCAGTTCTACGCTGGAGACAAGGTAAGGCCTTCCCCACTGCACACTTGGCTGTGAGGGGCCCCTGTCTCCAACGTGTCCCCGTTTCCCCCCAGCAATCTGAGGCCAAATGCTTTGCTCCTGACCACCAGTCTCTCCTGCCCAAAAGCCTTCAGCGAGGCTTGGACATCAAGCCTTGTTCAGTCTGTCACCCACTCTAGCTTCATTGCCCACCACGGCCCGTCTCCCTGCCACCAAGCACCCAGGCACAGGCTGGCCTTTCTAGCTCTCCCCCCGACCTTTCTGCCCTCAAGTCTCAACTCCTCCACGAGACCTCACCTTACCATCACAGCCCCTCTGGACTTGGCAGCTGGCATGTAGACAGCCCTGCACACACGAGATGCTCAAAAAATTACCCCGATAAGAAATCTGAGCACCTACTATGTGCAGGGCTCCGTGATATATACCGGGGACATGGCGGTGAGTAAATACACCTTTTTGTCTTGTTTCCTGCAGTTAGCGTTCTCATACCCGTTGATTCTTTGCTATAGCACTGTGGTGTTTCTTGTCTGGCACTCTTTATTCCTTCAGGTCATTGTACACTGTGCCCTTATTTTAATTTACAACTCCTAGAGGACAGGATTCGGTGTCATTTTTGTTGCTTAGAGTATATGCAAAGCTAGTCAATGGCTGAAGGGGAAGTGGATTAACCACAACATCCATTGGACTAAGAATCAGAAAGATCCAGACATCTGTCAAACCCACGGAAGAGGTTCCTGGCGTCTGCTGTATTATCTGCAACATGACTGACAGGTTTCATATTTGAATATTTTAAGTGCTAGACAGGAAAGAGCTACCCTCAACCCTCCTGTACGGTGTTCCAGAAATCGCAGGAATCACACAGGAGAGGCCGACTAACGAGGCAGCAGGCTCTAAGCTCCAAATCGCAGTTCTGCTGTTTGTACCTGTATGACTGGCCCCACATACGTACACTCCCTGAGCCTCAGTCTTCTCCTCTGGAAAATGGGGGCAAAAATAACGGTCCCTGTGTCAAAGTACTGTCGTGGGAATTAAAGGTGAGAATCCAGGGGAAGAGCTTAGTACAATGGGGCACACAAGTCACTCCATTCATGAAAGCTGCTGCTCCTCATACTGTTGTCACAGGCCCTGGTGGCATAAGCCCCGTGGTGGAAACATGCAAAGACGGCCAGTCCCCCATCCTCCAGCCTGGCCTTACTCCTGTGACCTACACGGCACGCTTGCCACATCACCCACGTGGAGTCTGCAGATATAATTAATGATGGTGTTAACTGATCAGGTGACCTAGAAACAAAGAGGTTACCTGGGTGGGCCTGGCCTAATTACAGGAGCCCTTTACAAGCAGGTCACAGAAGTGGATGCCACAGATTTGCAGCAGGAGAGGATTTGATATCCCCGCTTTGGGTCTGGAGATGGAGGGGCCATGTGGTGACACAAGGAACCCAGGAGGCAGCTTCGAGGAGCCGAGATCAGCATCCAGATGACAGCCAGAGTGGACGGGGGACCTGAGTCCTGCAACCACCGGAAACTCAATTGCACCAACAACCTGAATGGCAGGAAGCAGACTCTCCCCCAGGGCCTCACGGTAAGAGCTCAGTCAATACCTTCACCTTGGACTTCTGGCCCAAGACCCTAAGCAGAGAACCCAGCGCAGCCAGCTCAGGCTTCTGGCCTCCAGCACTATGAGCTAATAACACATACAGCTGAACCCACTACATTGGTGGTGATTTGTTATGCAGAAGCCCCGCTTGGTCACAAACCACCATGCATAGGGGGAAAAGCATACCAAGTGCTTGTTCGAAGGGCCTGGGGGAACATTCACACCTTCTGTATCTTTAATCACTTCACAGGTGCTGCTTGAGAGCCGGGACTGTCTGATTCGAGTCTACTATACCACTTAGCAGTGCAGGCATCATACAGAAGGCTCTCGATAATTTCACTGAACAAAGTGTCAACTTCCGGGGCTCTCGGGAACGGGATGGCTTAGCTGGTTGGCTTCAGTCCCATGACAGCCAGTTAGAAGGTGTTCAGGTGCAATTATCTGGGCAAAACCTGGCATGGAACGCTTTTTGGCCTAGAGGAGAACTCCAGACACTGCCAGCGGTCAGGAGAAGCCAACTCGGCGACCAGGGGAGGTACGTGTCCACGTGCAAAGTGTCTTGCTTTTTACACACCACCCGACCACGCCGTGGCCCCCGCCTCAGCCTGCGGCAGCCTCCCAGGGCTCGGCTGGCCAACCAAACCCTGACATTTTGCTTGTAATTGTACCTTCCAGTAAAAAGTCCTAGTTGGAGCAGTAAAAATAGCAGCTGCGACGTCCCGCAGCACAGCTACACCAGCCCGAGTCAGGGCCTGAAAGGAAACCTGGCGATCGGGTCTCACGCTAGCTCCAGGAAACGCCTGCGAGCTGGGCTCAGGCTGGCAGCATGTGGCACCCAGCAAAGGTAGCCCCCTCAAGGCTCTCCCCGGTGAACCACCTTCAAATTAGCTCCCAAGATGCTCCTCTCACCCCTTTCCTGAAAATCCCAACTTTCGGCATCAGGAGATATCTGAGAAATGCACAAACCTGCCCCCACCGCCCTCTCCTCCTGCTCACTAACTGCAGAACTACAGAGAGGAGAGGCCCCCTACCAAGGCTCTTTGGGGGTCCCGTGGCCCCCTTATGCATCTGCTCTTTATTATGCTCTCCCATGTCTGTCTACCTCCCTCTCTGTAGCCCTCTGTCCCTGGCAGCCGTCCTCACCAGGTTGGGCTGGGGGGATGACAGAAGTCTCCAGTAGGGCTTAGGTCTGAGTCATCCCCAGGGTGACAGAGCTCAGGCCAGCTAGATGCCGCCCATGGAGTAGAGGGGGTGAGCTGTTAGAGCCCATTTGGGGAATGACAGGAGAGTCTGGCTAAAGTTTCCCCAGGCACCGGATTCCCGGCAGTCATGAATTCCTCCAGTGGCCCAGGACACAGGCTTCCAGCCCCCGGGTCCTCCATCGTAGGGCCTGATGCCACCCAGGAATCACATGGGAGTGGTTTTCTGAGGCCCCAGACTCCTCCTTTCCTTCTCTACCAATCTCCAGACCTTTGCCATCCTTCTGTCTCCACATCAAATACATGGGCCCTTTTGTCGGTCTTTTGCTTGTTATAAAGCCTCCTCTTACAGGAAAACAGACAAGGACCCCCAAAGTAATTAACATGGGAATCTGTAAAGTTCTAGGAGCCTGGCCAGCAGGTAAATAGGGGGATCAGCCTGTGATGACCAATGCCCCTTTCAGAGCCTTTTTATGGGAGGGCTAGAGATCTTTATCTACCCTTCTGGCTCCTTCCTCCATTCCTGCAGGTCAGACAGGGAGAAACCTACCCACTCGGCTGGCCCTCTGACATCTCTCTCAGGACACGTGGGGGATGCCAGGCAGATGTCCCACCTAAAGCCACCCCAGTCCCTCCCCTAGACACACCAGCTGTTCAGAAACACTCGGGTTCACTCACATGTTCTGGGCTTCAAATATCTAGCTCTCGCTAGTAAAACCCATGATGTCTGCAGAACTTTTCAGCATAAAATGAACTTTCAGGAATGTTTCCCATGTGCCACAAGCAATGCACAGTAGCCTGACAGGGGGCAGGGCAGGGACTGAAAGGGCCTCATTTCACAGATGAAGCTGCGCTGGAGGTCAGGAGACCAGTCAGAGGCAGAGCCAGCAACTGCTAAACCTCGACATTCTGGAAAAAACAAAGATGGATGAAAACAAAGAGGAAGCCTGGATGAACTGGAATTTTTTTGTTTGTTTGTTTGCTTGTTTTAAAGGAATGATGAGATCTTTACCTACCCGCACCTGCACTCCCCATCACAGGAGCTAAAAGTGAAAACGTGGATAACATCAAGAATTATCGAGTGTGGGTGAGGATGTGGGCAAATGGGCCCCCAGACACCACCGGTGGCTGAGTGGCCTGCCTGAGCCTTGGGAAAGGCATTCGGCTTTGATAATAAACGTTTAAAAATCAGAAAGATGCACGATCCAGGACACACAGGACTTCATGGACTGTATGAAGGGGCAGAGGGGGAGGCGGTCAGACAGGACCTAATGTTCGGAGAGGCTGAGATGGAAGCCAGTGACTGGCCCACGCGGAGTGTCGTGCAGCTGTAAGATGGACAGGAGTTCCACCACACACGGGGCCACAGAAGCTGTGGACAGAAACACAGAAGAAGGGTGGCCAGAAGGGGGTGCGCCAAACGGCTGACAGATACCAAGGACACGGGGGATTTTCCAGGCCATGCTGCATTTTCTCTCTCGTTGTGCGTTTATAAAGGGAATCTACTTAAGTGTTACCCAACTTAAAGGAAACAATTAATCAGCTTAAAGGGACACGTTTTCCTTGGCCTTCCTAGGAATCAGAAGATTACAGTGGGTGCTGGCTGCCGCTATCTCTAGCCAGGTCCCCCCCTCAGCCCACGCTGTTCTCAGTCTGTACACTCGCTTGTTCCCTGCCCCGAATGCCCTTCCTCAGATCTTCCCAGGGGTGCCTCCGTCCAGTCTTACAGGTCTCCGCTCAAAGGTCACCGGCCCAGAGAAGCCTTCCTTAGGCCCCCTCGGTCACCCACCTTGACCTTTTCTTCCTCATCCACGTCCAGGAGCCCTAACGGCAGCTCTATTTAGTCTACCTGGCCCCAGTTGAATAGGGACTCCAGGATGGTGGGGACCTGGCCTTTCTTTTGCTGCATCCCAGAGCCTGGTAGAGAACAGATGGCAAAAAATATTCATTGGACCCATTTGGAATGGAGATGCAAGGGACAGTCTACTTCTTCACCTCTCCAATGGGGAGACTGAGGCAGACTCTTGCCATGCCACTCACTCTTTAGCAGTACGCCACAACAACTACCTGTCTGCCTCACACATCAGAGACTGAACTTCCAGAAAGGACTCTCCTTGAACCTGACTTCTTTTTTCCTAGTTTCTAGTCCAGGATGGGCCATTCAGAAGGTGCCAAATGAAGGCTTGCTGCATGAAAGGAACTGTATGGTTCCCCCCCTTTTCAAAGCTGTGAACAACAGAGGCTGCACAGGTTAAAGGACTTGTTACCTAGGGTCTCACAAATCTGGTAGCACACAGCAGAACTCGAACTCTGGATGCTGGATGTAATGGCTTTCTAGAAAAAGAGCTCCTGTGTCTCTTGGCCCTCGCTGCCCAGACAAATCTGGCCTGGCCACCTGTAAACCGGGCAGGCAGCTCATCCTAGAATTGAGTGAGCAAGGCTCCTCTTAGCGTAATTAGGAAATTAATTCCATTCAGCCTAGATTGATCTGTGGTCAGCCTCTCCTTAGGGGCCCAACAAGAACAGGTAGAAAATAAACAAGGCTTTTTGTTTCTATCCTATCCCTGCATCCTACTCCGACGGATCAGCTGACAGCAGAAGGTATCTTCTGGGCAGGCAGAAGTGGGTGGGAAATGACACCCAAGGCGAACGTGGTCCTCCCTCTGGCAACAGAGATGCGGTTCTCCCACGGCCCGGCTCAGCCCCCACCTTCTTGCGGGAAGAGCAATCCAACTGGTCTTGCAGGCGCCTCCTTGGCAAAGTCTGATGTGTAGGAGCCTCGCGTCCTCCTCCTGTCCCCCTAGGCTCACTCACGATCCCTACCAATCTTGGGAGATCTGTGCCCATCTCTCTTCCTGGAAGTGGCCCCAGGGACACCTGTGGCCTAGATCCCAACCCATCCATTTTGGGATTGGGACAGAGGTGTCAGCCTAAGTGCTCCCACACCTGTTGTCCAGGTCCCTGCCTGGGACCAGACAGAGCAACTTTGGGAAGTAAGCCATGCATCTGCCACCTTCCTTTGGGCCCAGATTTTTTTCTTCTTTGACCCAGTCCTCTGGCGTCACTAGCCCCTCATTTATGGGCACCAGTACCTTTACACCTAGGCCCTGGACTCCAAGGCAGAGGCAGGGAGCCAAGGGAGGCCTGGGAAACTGGGAAAGTCTGACTCCGTTTCCACTCACCAAGAAAGGAAAGAAAATTGGGAGCTTGCCTACTGTATACCCTTCTAGTTCTCCAGGAGGAAAAATTAGGGCCCAGAGAGGGACAGCAACCTGCCCAGAGCCCCACAGCACACATCGGAGGCAGAGCAGGAAGTCTAGATTCCTGATTTCTAATCTGTCCCACCACACTCCACTGGCTGCTCTCTATCTCTTCCTGCCCCAGACGGCTAGGCAAATAACTCAAGCCTATAAAATTACATGACATCAGAGGCTGTAAGGACTTCTGGGATTTTACAGCAAAACACCTAACAGAAGCATCGCACCAAAGAGCATCCACACATGTTCGAGAAGACAAGCTGGGGCCCACAGAGGTAAGGGGACCTACATGAAATCACACACACAGAGGCACAGGAGGACTCTCAGATCCCCACTTAAGCATTCGTTCTGCCAACAGGCTTCAGGAGTTCCAACTGTTGTAGGATGGGGAAGAGGTGGAGTTGGTCTTGAACCTCAGTCCCATTACAACAGTGTGGCCGGGACAGCCTGGTCCAGACTCGTATACACACCAGGGGTGCCAGAGATCACTGTGAGAAAACGGGGTGAGATTTCCCAGTGAAACTGGGTTTCTCACTACTGACCCAGTGCTTTGAAGAACAGGTCAATGAGCCACATATGCCTGCCTTTGTTCCTCCAAAGGGCATGGCCGGGGCTCAGCAGTGAGAAAGAACAGAGTCTCCTGGCACCAGAGGGAGGGGGAAAGGGTGGGTGGAGATGGCTGGGGCCCAGGAGATCACAGATACACGGGCAGCATCTGAATCCAAGTCTGGTTCTTGAGCCCGAGCTGTTTTCCCCAGTCTTGCGCGGAAGAGACTTAACAGGAAGCCTGCCCATCTCTGAGCTATCTCTCTGCTCCCACCATCCCCATCCCCACAGCTCGGGGACCTGGAGTTAGCCTTGCCTGCAGGTGACAGGTACCAGCTTTCGTGACCTTTTGACTGGGACAGGGGCATTGGTGCTCAGAGGCCAGGTGGTCCAGGAACAAGGCTGGGACCTGCTGTGAAGGCTGCAGTGCGGTGTGGGGTTGCGGGGGAGGGGAAGGCCCTACTGGGATGAGGTGAGTAAAAGCTATGGATGCACACATACTGCCCCCACCCCCTGCCCCCCCCCCCCACCCCCAAGCTGTCCCAACTAAGTGTTTTCTGGCTGGGAAAATGCTTCAATAGCTCTGGCTGCCTGAGGCAATTCAATTATGAAATTTACCACATTAGATGAAAACCAGCATCTCAACCAGCCAATTCATTTGCGTCTGGCCACTCTGTTTCCTCCTGCAGGCTCTGTCCGCCCCTCCCTGGCCAGGCCACATTCACACTGCAGGATGGTCCGGATGGATGCGGGCTCAGATGATGGGCTGGTCTTCGGGGCCGGTGGGGTGGCTTTTCCCAGGACTCCCTGAGCAGAGAGGCTGAGCCAGGCTGGAGAAGGCATCCATCTTCCTGGAGACTCCCGGGGCTGCTGACTCCACAGTCTCAGATGAACCCCTCTCTCACCTCCCATTTGCATTCTCCCAGACCTCACCCTGCGCCTGCCTTGAACTTGCAAGGCACTAGCTTCTGGGAGAAGTGCAGGTGGGTGGTGGGAGAAGGCCACCGCCTCAGGGCTCTGCCATGCCCTTCTCATCTTTACTTTGCCAAGGCATCATCGCTTCAAAAGCCTTTGCCACCCGTTCCCCTCAGCTCCCCTTGCTGCCTCTATCACGGGGGTACTGTGCACACACCTGTGTGTCCATGTGCCAGGGCCCCACTCCAGGGGCCAGCACACCCTTGTCTAGGAGCTCCCAGAGTACAGGGCCCTGATCAAGGCCCTTCCGACATAGACTCAATTAGTCAACTAACAAATGAATAAACAAACGGCTCACTGAGTAATACTCCCTCCCCAGCCCCCTGGAGCATCAGCGTGGTAGAAGGGAAGAAGCCAGCCCGGTTTTGCTGCAGACCTCCAAGTGCCAGGCCTGGGTCATCTTCCCCGGCCTCCTGCTCTCCTCCGCCCACAGTGGGTGCCCAGAGGTTTGAGAGGCTTTTAGGGAGGAAGGGGCTGCAGAGGCTGCCTCAGATGCTGAGTGTGCAGTTCCCCCGCAGCCCCTCTCTCTGCACCACAAACATAAATCCAGCTGCAACCCAGCCCCAGGATGAAGGTTTCTACCATTTCTCTCTACCTCCTTCTAGCAACCTCCCTGGAGTCACTTCCTGGCAAACGGAATGACTCAAGACCAAGAGGGCTGCCAGACCCAGAAGACTGACTGACTCCATCACCCTCCTCAGGTACAGCTTGGGGACCCCAGGACCCCTGGTCTCAGAAGGATACCAAATCTGTCCGGGGTGGGATGGACCTTGTGTCCTACTCCCCACTTGCCCCCAGCCCCCAAATGCGAGTCTTTAACAACAGTCCCTAGGAATCCTAACAGTACACCCGGGCCCACTGAGCATCAGTCCCACCTAGGAAGGGGGAGACAGAAGTCAAGGGTCCCAAAGGGCCTGATGCCACATCACTGTCACCATAGTCTGGTGTATGATAAGAACGGGGGTGAGGGGGTTGGTTGGTTCCTGCCTCCCCCCCCCCCGCACCCCCCACTCCCCGTTGCTCGGCAACTTCACTCTTCACTGGCCAGAGTGGAAACCAGAAGGCCCAGACACCTGGTGTTCTCCCTCCTGGCTCACCAGGGACGGCCAAAGCTCTGGGAGTCTTTCTCCTGCTCAAAGCAAGTCAGAAGGACCCAAGAGTGCCCAGCTTAAAACTGCAGGGGCCTGGGTCGCCCTCCACCCCAATCCCTTTGATGGGGTTTTATAAAGACTTTTCTTTGCACAAAGAGAGTGAAAATGCACCTTGGGGACTTCGAAGCGGCGGCACAAAAAAAAGCGTCCGCTGCCCCTAGGGGTACAGTCTATGAAAGGAAAAGCTTCTCAAGCAACCAGAGAAGGAAAAGGAACGGGGGGGGGGGGGGGGGCGTGCCCAAATGCGGTCCAGGAGCCGGGGCAGGATGTGGGGAAGAGGACTGCCAGGCCGGAGAAGGCTCGCTCCGGACCTGCCAGGGGGGCGCCGCCTCGGTGGGCAGGTGGGTGGGACTTAGCAGCGTGTGACCACTGCCCCGCTGCTCCACAGCTCTCCACGCGGAGACGAGGGGTCCCGTCAGGCAGGGCGTGGGCGGCGGGGGGCACGGGGACGGGGGACACTGCCCTGGTTAACTCCCCCACCCGGCCCTCGCCCCCCACGAGGCCGGCGGCCATCCGGCCCTCGGCGTCCAGGGCGCGGGGACTTCGCCCAGCCCGGGCGCGGAGCGCAGCCGCTCACATCCTCACACACAAGCAGCCTCCTCTTTCCAGGATCGATCGTAATTTTTTTAAAAAGAGAGTCTGCGGACTCAATGAATCAACCACTCCCAAGGGAAAGAGTTGTAGCTCCCGCGCGCAACATCCATTTGCAAAACAATTCATTCCCTCGCCGGGAACTCTCTGCAAATACCCTCGCCGGATCCGCAGGCACGCGCGGGGCGGGAGCAGGCGCGCGGAATGGACAGGAGGTGGCCGACGCCAGCCCCCTCCCACGCCACCATTGTCCCTGACTCCAGCCCCCGAGACCCCGCGGCGGTCGGGGCGGCCCGCGGCCCCGAGGACCGCGCCGCGGCTGCCGGGGCACGCGGCCCCCCGGGGGCTCCCTCGGCCCGGGGTTCCCACCGCGGGGCGCGCAGGGCCCCGCACCCCCGGTCCCCACCCGGGGGAGAGGGTGACGGTGACAAGTGCCAGCCCGGAGAATGGGGCGCGCGGCTAGACCCGCCCGAGGCCGGCGTCCCCCTCCCAGCCCGGCCCGGCCCCGCCACTCACCGCTGGGGGCGCCGCCGCCCGCCGCGCTCGTCACCCCGGGTCCGCCGCCGCGCTCAGAGGCCCCGCGCGAGGCTCCACAGCCCCGGCCGCCGCCGCCGCCGCCGCCGCCGCTCCCCTCCCCCGGCTCGCCACAGCCGGAGCGCGCCGCCGCTGCGGTACAGCCCGGGCGCCGCCAACAAACTAGTTTCTCAGGCCTTCCCGCCCCGCCTTCCCGGCGCGAAGCCAATCAGAAGCGGCGCCTCTGTGACGGATGGTCGGCCGAACCCGTAGTTCAGCCCGCAGGGGGAGAAGGGGGTGGTGCGCCCGGGCCGCGCCGGCACCGCGAGGGGGCGGGGCGGGGAGAGGAAAAAGACTTTGACCAGATTCTTAAAGGGACAGGCGCCCGCCGGTCCCCGCGGCCGAAGTTTAGGAACAAAAACCCGCCGGTGTTCTAGAGCTTTCCGAAGGAGAGAACTGTGTAGATTGCAAATGCCTCTTCTGTACCGGGTGCGCGGAACCACGCGTCTACTTGTGAAAGTGTTAGGAAGCCCTTTTGTTTTATTCTGGGTTTGTTTCAATGTTTGGGGTTTTCTGCAGCCACTAAACCCTATTAAGTACTTGGAATATGTATTTTTCAGGGTTCTTCAGCTCTCCGATCCATACCATTTCTCACTAAGTTCTTTATGTAAGCCAGTCTTCAAATATTCATTCATTCGTTCATTCATTCGTCCATTCGCTAATTCACTCCACAAACGTTTGATTGACGCCTGTGCCATATGCTAATTTCCCAACGGGAGCAATGGCCAATAATTTCTACTTCTTGTCTTTTAGCTTTGCATTTCATTCCAGGACCTCAGGTTACTGTGTGTCCGGCTTCTTCATCGGTAACACGGCGGGTAAAAAGTCCTATTTCCGGACTTAGAGGACAAGAACTCCTACGACAAGGTTAAGTGTGCAATCAATGTCTTTTTTTCTCTTTGACTGAAAATCGAAAATAAGATAGGTTACTGAAGGATAGGAAAAGCCCCGGTAAAGTATAGAAAGTCCCAAGTGCTATGGGGCGGGGAGAATTCCCAGGAAGCAGAGGTCACACTGATAGGAGGTCTGAGGTTTATGGAGGGGGAGGGGAGCACCCAGAAGGTTTGGAAGAGGCGGTGGGATTTTGTCTGGTGAAAGCTGGGAAGGAGAACCCCTGCGTAAAGACCTGTCTGGACAAAAGAGACTTCAGGGCTTGAGGTGACAGCAGGGAAGACATCTGGGGGAAACTATGTGGTGCCTAGAGAGAGGACAGCAGAAGAAACCAGATCTGGATTTGAATCCTGCCTCTACCCTCAGGAGCTGGAGAGGGCTGGAGGCAGATTGCTCAGGCTGCGTGTCAGATTCTTCCTGGTGAAAGGAGGATTCTAGAACTTATGGCAGGGTTACTGTAAAGATTAAATAAGAGACCATATGGGCCTGGCACCTAGGAAGTGCTCAATATAGGTTTATTTCTCTGGAGATCTGGAGAGAGTTAAGACAGGAGGGTTCTGGTATTTAAGAGCAGTGTTGGCCAGAAGTAAGAAGTTGGCCAAGTGTGCTGTTAAGATGCCTCCAAGGGGAAAAGGAGGCATCAAAATAATTGGCCCATTAGGGAAATGACACAGATCACATTTGTAGTTTTAGCATCCCACCAATTTTCTAGAGCTAGAGTATTTATATAATTGTTGGTTGGATGAAACTCCGCATACAAAATGGATTCCTAGCAAGCTCATAACCATTGTTTATTATTCCATTCAGGTTCTCTGAGATATTATAAGTGCCAAGCATCTAAAATCGAGTCTGCATTATCATTTCACCCCTCCTTAACTCCACGGCTTAAATTAGGTACTGGAATATATTAAAATCAAATTCCGGCAGTGGAACAAATTCAGACCAAGAACACGTGTTGAGTTATTGAATTTAGATATGATCTGTGAGGAAAAGAGGAGATGAAGCTTGCTTTGCCATCTGTCTCAGTCTTCACTCTAGACCCAGGAGCATAACCACCATCACAGTCCCTACCCCCATGTTGTAATGACCCGCTTATGACCTGTTAGTCAACCCCACTGCACAGGAAGCTCTAGGAGAGCGGGGATTATGACATACGGAATCCTTGCTTCCTCTCACGAGTTGTCTACACAGTTTTGAAATCCTATGAACAAATCTCCTATCAGTTAGAATTAGCTTTTGCTACATGTGACAGAAAACCTAAAATAACTATGAATTTTTAAAAGACAGAAGTTTGTTTCTTGCTCATGCAAAATAAATCTGAAGTTAAGTCATCCAGAACATGGCTGGCGACTCCACAGTCATCAAGCAGTAGAAATACCCTAACCTTAATGCTTCATTTTCCAGTTGCCTCATGGTCCAAGGTGGCTGCTGGAACTCCAGCCATAACATCCACATTTCAGAGGCAGGAAGGGATGGAGCAGAAGAGCAGATGTGTGCCTCCTAACCATGTTAGCTCCATTTAAGCAGAGTGTACTGCCTCTCTAAACAGAGTCCGGGCTCTTTTACCAAGAAAGAAAAGAGGGAATAGGTTCTTCATGTCAATGGACAGTTTGGCCGACACATTTTTCTTTTGCTCCTGTTGCTGTCATCTGTCCAGTCTTCTGGTGGCTCAGAATCTAAAGTCTTAGAAATTCTGAGATGCAACACAGAATGAAATGCAAACTTGTTAATAGATGATTGAACTGTTGGTTCTTCTGCCCTTGGGATGTTCCTTTTTCAGTTTCCTCTGCTGAACTCCCCCTCACTTCCCAAATGATCACGTATTGGAGTCACCTCCAGAAGTTAAGACCTCTTCTCTACATGCATTCACACTCCAGGCGATTTCATATAGGACCCTGCCTTATGTTTGTGTAAACTCTGGCAAATTCCAAATCCATACCCCCACCCCAACTTCTCTATAACTCCTGACCCACAGGTACAGCTGCTTATTCCATGTCTCAGCTTGGATGTCTAGGAGCACCTCACCCTAACATGCCCCCACTGAGCTCCTGCTACACTACCCTGCAAAACATACCCTGCTCCTCCTGTCAATTTCCAGTGTTATGGCTGGAATGGCCCTTGTGGCTCTTATGATCGCAAGATACCCTTCAGCCACAACCATCAGGAAACTTTGAAAATGTAAATGTATTACTTGCAGAACGTGGATCTTACATAGCACCTTTGGGGCCACATAGCGAGTTTCCAGGTAGAGAGAGAGAGTGCAAGCAAACATATGCCTGCAGCTCTGTGTTTATTGGGATTTAGGATGGGGGGCGCTAGGGTTTCATGGGCTCACTCTTTATTGGTAAGTTCCAAACATAAAAGCTGGAATTTAAAGAGCAGGAAGAGAAAAAAGAAGTGGCCCAAATGGTCAGTTACTGAAACCAACCAAGATCTCCAAAACAAAGGAGCTTCAGTGTTGGGGGGGAGGGGGCGGCGGTGGGGAGGGGCAGCGCTGGGGGTGGGGGGTGGCCTGGCTCATATCTCCAGCTGGGATGTGGCTGCCGGTGTATTTATTCCGGATAGCCATCTTTGAAGGGGTTGCCCCTGCCTTCAAAGCGGGAAAAAAAGAGAAAACCTGTCAGGGCTGATTCTACAGCAACTCAATCTTTTGCTCCTATAAAAAGTCTAGGTAACACGCTCCCTTACCTACCTACAGTCCTTGACCAGTTTGAGCCAGCCAGTCACATCCCATTCACGGCGGCCACCAGGCTGCTCCAAACTACTGTCATCTCTTCCCTGGGTCATCAGAGCCTCTGTCTGGCTCATGTCTCTCCTTCTCCTCTGGCCACCCAGAGTCCATTCTCAACATGGCAGCCAGAGGGAGCTTAAGGACAGAATGTGCTGTGGCTGTCCTCCCCTCGCAATCCTCGGATCTCAGAGTGAAGGCCGGACTCCTTATGTTGTCCTGACCTGATCTGGCCCGGACCACCTCTCCCACATCATCTCCCACCTCTCTGTCCTCCCTCGCTCTGCTCTGGAACCCCTGACCCCATTGCCAGGCCTCAGTCAGACAAGCCAAACCCATTCCCACTGCAGGGCCCCTGCCTTTGCTGGCTCTACCTGGAAAGCTCTCCCCAACCCGACGGTCACACAGTTCACGCCCCTGCTTCTTTAAGTTTCTGCTCAAATTAGTTACCTGACCACACAGGCCTACCTGACCATCTCTATAACATCCCCATATTCCCCACCCTGGGGATCCCTGGCCTTACTCCCTAGTACTTACTTCTAATGGAAATCTTATTTATATATTTATATATTGGGGAAGGTAGGGGAAAAGCAGGAAATAGCCCCAACATCTAGAAGCTGACCCTGCAGGTAGAGTTAGGCCTTGGCGTTCTCCCATTGAACACAAAGAATTTCACAGAACATTGGCATCAGACAAGGCCACTCTTGGGTCAAGACAAAAGCAAGACCACTCCATAATCATGTCTCAACACAGCAAGTAATAAGCATGTCTCGAGTCACAAAATACCAACCATCCACCTTTTCTAGTTAATATGAGTGCTGTTTATAAATTACAGCTTGGACCTTGATCTGGTCTCCTTTTTTCAGATACGATGTATGGGGATACCCTATCCTAATATACTCAACCCTGCTTTCTCCAGCACCCAATCTAGAGCAAAACCCTACTTCCTTGGGCCCTTCCCCAAACCACCTGCCCAATGCCTAAATCCTATGGAGGTTCTTCTAACACCGCGGTACCGTGGTGAGTGGTCTGTGCCCTTATGACAAATGATGAACTCAGCTTGGTGTCTCCAGGTGTTCCCGGTTGGCAATACAAACCCACACACATTGACGGTACAAATACACACACCCGTACATTTTATTTGGCCTGGTGATTGGCTGTCTGCTTTCCCAGAGTGGAAGTTCCAGGTGGGCAGGGTCCCTGGCTAGCCATTCCGTTTAGAGACCTAGAACGGTGTCTGGCATGTGGTAGGCTCACAACAAATATTACTCCATGAACTTGGGGTGAATTGCCAGTACCTTCGGGTGCAGTGTCGGTCACCATTCAGCCGGTGGTTTCTGATCTCACAGTTGGATCTTCAATTTTGGGTCCAGCTCCCTAAAGATGGAACTCCTGGTCTGACGGGGCTGCCCAGGGCAGGGCTGTGGCAAGAGATGGCTTTGTCAGCTTCGGCTCCCAAGGGAGGGGCTGGGTGTCAGTGATTGCCCTTCTCGGGGAGCAGCTGGGATCAAGGTCACCAATGAGTCACTGCTTCGGCTCTGGGTGCACAAGGGAGCAGGGCAGGGCTGGGTCTGGCCAGGACGGAGGCTGCAGAGGGTGGAGGGTGTCCTGCCTTCACCTGGTGGGGAACTTTATGAGGAAGAAGTCCTTCTGAGCTGGTTGCTCCTTCCAGCCCAAGGAGCAGAGCCACTTGGTGGTGGCCGCCCTTTAGTGGTCCCCATGAAGCCCCTTCCCCAAAATGTGCTCTCCGCGTTCAATCAGAAAGTCCAACATTTAGACGCTTACTTGCTATCAAAAGCATCGTTGTGCTTCTGTGCCTTACAGGGCATACTGGCGCTATGGGAAGGCCAAGGGGTGGCCGTGGCCGTCTGTGGGTCGGGGGCTCCCACAGACACACCACGGAGGAGACTTTGAGGTCCGGGGCCCAGCTTGTGATGGCAGCCGCCGCGGAGGAGGGGACAGAACAGTGGGAGTGAGCTGCAGGAAGGAAGATAAGAGAACATCACAGAGCAAACGCCTCCTTTTAGAAATGTGGGCTGTGGCCTGTCCCACTCCCTTCCTTCCCAGAAACCAGAAGGCAAAACACAGTATGGAACAATGGTTAATAAACAACCCTTGAAACGCAAAGCTGTGGGTATCGTGGGCTATCTTGGGCTATCTTTGGAGCCCCAAGTGGGAAAAAATCAGAAAGTACGCTTGTAAAAGCATGCATGTAGATGAAGACACTGTGTGAGGACATTCAGAAAAGGGACCCAGTGGTCCCCCGGCAGGAGGCGGTGGGGAGAGGACAGGTGGTGGGGCCCATGAGGGACAGAGGTGGAGACGGTGCTGGATAGTTGGACGGTTTGATTTTTTTTTTAAGATTTTATTTATTTATTTGAAAGAGAGAGAGAGATCACAAGTAGGCAGAGAGGCAGGCAGAGAGATGGGGGAGGCAGGTTCCCTGTTGAGCAGAGAGCCCGATGCGGGGCTCGATCCCACGACCCTGAGATCATGACCTGAGCCAAAGGCAGAGGCTTAACCCACGGAGCCACCCGGGCGCCCCGGGATGGTTTGATTTCTGAACTGTGCCATCTATTGCTTCACCAAAAAAAAAAATTTAAAAGCAAAGTCAGAAGCTTAAAAAATGAAATCCTATGCAGATTAGGGTGGGAAAAAGGGAAGGTTAAAGGAGGTTTGAACTCCATGTGGCCTGGAGTTTTAAAACATATAATCAGGTTTTCTCTGTATAATTAAAAATCATGCAACCTTTAATAAAGGAAGGGAGTCGGGGTGGGAGGAGAGAATGGCATTTGGAGCCAGCCAGGACCACCTGGGTTTGCTTTCTGCCTCTGCCACTTTTTGTGTGACCATGACCAGGTTATTCTGCTCTCTGAGCCTCAGTTTCTCCATCGGTAAAATAGGAATGATAATAAAAGTAATATATAGTTTCTACTTTATAGGATTCTTGAGAAGGTTAAAATAAGAAAAAATAACTTGTATAGAGCACTTGGCCCAGAGTCTTGGACCAAATAACCCCCAAAGATATTAGCAGCAGCAGCAGCTACAACTAGATGTCTGCAGGGGCACCTGGGGGGCTCAGCTGGTTAAGCGACTGCCTTCAGCTCAGGTCATGATCCTGGAGTCTAGGGATCAAGTCCCGAGTCGGGCTCCCTGCTAGGCAGGGAGTCTGCTTCTCCCTCTGACCTTCCCCCTTCTTTCTCTCTCTCTCACATTCTCTCTCTCTCTCTCTCTCTCAAATACATAAATAAAATCTTTGAAAACAAAAACAAAACAAAACAAGACAAAGAACAACTAGGTGTCTGCAAAGTGCCAGGGAATGTCCCTGAGTTACTTAGCGTAAGTGTTCAATTAATTATAGTCATTATTTGGGAATATCATCCTAACTTTAGAGGTGTGCTTTGATAACTCTCCAGCTGGGGTGGGGGGGACAGGAGTCATGTACCTCTCGCTTGCCACCCCTGAAAATCTGTCCCACCCAGTTGGTTGTGGTAGTGGTGGTGGCCTCCAGCCCTGAGGCTTTCCATGAAATGGCATCCATGAAAGCTGTGAGGAAGGAGAAATATAGCTAGGACAGGACTGCAGGATGCCTGGGCCTGGCTCCAGAAGAACTTCTCCAGGGAAAATGACAGTGTGCGCCGTGCAATTCTGTAGCGTGCTCAAATGGGTCCATGCATAGCCGAGTAGGCGTGACACCTAGGAGTTGTTTAAAGGCCAGAGGCTTTGTTCATGGATGGGTTGATTTCAAAATGTTTATCAAATGCTCAGCATGTTCTAGGCACAATGCTGGGAGATGAGCAGTTCCCGAGGGAGACAGGGCTCAGGTGAATAAATTATCATCCCATCCTTTAAAAGAAAACAAATCATGCCCAATGAGGCAGAAGATTCTTGAACTGCAAAATAAGACTAAGAATGTTGTAGAGATTCAGATATAATGTGGTGACAGTGCGGGGAAAGATGAGTTTGGGAGGCGTTTGCTCTGGGCCCTGCTGGGTGAGTCAAGTTTAACAGGGGCAGAGAAAGCATTCCAAGGTGAAAACAAAGAACTGGCATGGGGGGAAATCGCAGGGATAGCTTTCAGAAAAGAAGTCCCTAGGAGGACCATGGGGATCTGGGGGCATGGGGAGTGGGTGTTGCTGGGAGAGGTGAGAAGACTAAAAGGAAAAGAAATGACTGGTTCCTGGTTGTTGTCCTGCTACAGACTCTACCCAGGTCTATCCCATAACAGGCCTTCCCATCACATAAAGAACCACTTGAGGGGCGCCTGGGTGGCTCAGTGGGTTAAGCCGCTGCCTTCGGCTCAGGTCATGATCTCGGAGTCCTGGGATCGAGCCCCGCATCGGGCTCTCTGCTCAGCAGGGAGCCTGCTTCCTCCTCTCTCTCTGCCTGCCTCTCTGCCTGCTTGTGATCTCTCTGTCAAATAAATAAATAAAATCTTTAAAAAAAAAAAAAAAAGAACCACTTGAGCAGAGAAACTGTTAATGTTTATTCCACAAAAGCTTACAGCACAGCAATGAGGTATCTTTATGTGTTAACATGGACACATCTTGAAAACAATGGTATTGAGTGAGAAAACCAACTTGTAAATGGATACAAAGAGTCCCATCGCATTTATGTACATTATAAAATCTTACAAAGCAATGCTCTGAACCACATGCTGTTTGCAGATCGTTGTTTATGTTGTATGCCTGTAAAAACACAATGTATGTATACACACAGGATATGCTGCAGTGTAACAAAATACTTGGGGAGCCTCCGTGATCTGGAGGGTTTTCTGGGAAAATTTAGGTTGTCAAAGCTACCTCAAAGGTATGTGAAAAGCAGGGAGGGCTCGATGACAATAGAAGGGATTTTACAAGTTATTGATAAAAGGGTCAATCCTCCAGGAACAGCCTCAAAATAAGTGATGGAAAAACCCAAGAGCTCTGAAAGGAGAAACAGAGAAATCAGCTGTCTTGGTTAGGGACCTCAACACTCCCCTCTCCGATAGAGCAACCTACTAGGACTACCAAACGCGACGTTGGCAAAGACGGAGAAGATCGGACCAATGCACCAACAGGCTCCCATTCACATTCATGAAACACTCCATCTGACAACAGAGTAGATATTCTCTTTCAGGTGCCCATGAGACATTCACTAGCGCAGATAATATCTTGGACCGTGAAAGAAACGTCAACTAAAAAGAGACACTGAAATCGCACAGAGTGTGTTCTCTGACCATAATGGAAGCAAAGTAGAAATCAATAGCAGAAAGACAAATAAAATCGCTAAACATGTAGGAATTAAACAACACACTTTTAAATAATCCACAGGTCAAGAGGGAAGTCTCAAAAGAAATTTTATAAAAATAACACAACACATCACAACGCAATCAACCTCAACAAGACATCTGCTAAGCTGATACAGTGTTAAAAGCCACAGAAGTTCAATGCCCTGTAAAACCTGTTGTAAACAGAGAAACCAAGGTCTTCGCAAGATGCTGTTCGGCATACATAAAAGAGGACTGGTTGGTGCTGCGCCAGCGAGAAAGTGACCCAAATTTTCTCCCTTATAGAAGAAAAGCAGGAAACTTACACACACAGCTGGCCAACAACGTTCCCTACACCCCGTTCTTCCAACATAATTTCTTCCTGACTTTCCTCCACAGTTGGCAGGCTGTCTGAGCACGATGTCTCAGATGTACACCTGAGTTTGGAAGCATTTCTCTGTGTTTTCTTTTTTCCTTTTTTAGATACAGGACGTGGTTGAAAACCATATGCCACTGAAGCTGTTCATCACTTGGATGAGAGTGGGTCATGGGCAATGAATCATGTACACTTCTGCTATTGAAAAAGACACAGAACTGAATGTCCACAAAAGGACAACATATCCCAGCATGAGGGACGCAGTGAGAGCAGAGGAAAGAGGGGGAGATTCGTGGCACTATCTGCTGACGTTGGACATGAGAAAGAGTCTCAAGTTAATAACCCAAGTTCCTCCCTGAACAGACCAGGAGAAGAAGAGGTGAAAAAATCCACAGTAAGGAGGAGGAGGGAAGGAATACAGACAAGAGAAGAAACCAGTACAATAGAAAATAGGGAAACTCTCTCTCTGTCAAATAAATAAATAAAATCTTAAAAAAAAAAATCTGGTCCTTGGAACAAAATGAAAAAAAAAATTGATAAGCCACTAGTAAGATTCACGAACAAAAAGGGAGAAGATGAAAACTACTAATAGCAAGAATGAAACAGGGGACATCACCACAGATTCTATTGATCCTTTAACATATAAGAGAGTAAAAAACTCATTTTTTTAAGTAACAAAGATCAGTGTGGCATGTTCCAGAAATAATTGAAGGAAGGAAATAATAATCACAGAATTACAGTGCTTTTTTGAGGCTCCAGAATGATAATTAAAAAAAAAAAATCACAGAATCCGTGCTTATAGGGTACAGACCTGGAGTGTCCTGTGAACACAAATTAGAAAACATTTTTTTAAAGATTTTATTTATTTATTTGACAGACAGAGATCACAAGTAGGCAGAGAGGCAGGCAGAGAGAGAGAGAGAGGGGGAAGCAAGCTTCTCGTTGAGCAGAGAGACCGATGTGGGCCTCGATCCCAGGACCCTGGGATCATGACCCGAGCCGAAGGCAGAGGCTTTAACCCACTGAGCCACCCAGGTGCCTCTAAAAACCATTTTTTAAAAGATACTATTTTTGAGTAATATCTACATCTAATGTGGGACTTGAACTTGATACCCTGAGGTCAAGAGTCACATGTACCTCTGACTGACCCAGCCAGGCGCCCTTCCAAATTTTAATAAAAAAAAAAAAAAAGATTTTATTTATTTATTTTAGAGAGAGAGCAGAAGGAGAGGGAGAATCTTAAACAGACTCCCAGTTGAGCATGGAGCCTGATGTAGGGCTTGATCCTAAGACCCTGAGATTAGGACCTGAGCTGAAACCAAGACTTGGACACCCAACTGACAGAGCCACCCAGGGGCCCTTACAAGTTCTAATCTTTAATATTAAACAACTTCAAAATAAAAACAAATTTGAATATGGCGGTGCCATATAATACCAGGCATTTGTTGGCTGCATTCAAACTGCTTTCCATGGGGCACCTGGGTGACTCAGTCAGTTGGGTGTCTGCCTTCGGCTCGGGTCATGATCCCGGGTCTGGGATTGAGCCCCTTTTTGGGCTTCCTGCTCAGCGGGGAGTCTGCTTCTCTCTCTCCCTCCGCTGCCTCCCCGCTTATGCATGCACGGTCTCTAACAAGTCAATAAAATCTTTAAAAAAAACCCCTGCATCCCAGTCTCTGGTTCTTTTGTAACATACAATAGAGTAGCAAAATCTTTCTCTTTCTTAAAATTAAGGGGACTGTAGATGTTTCACTACAAAGATAATAAGGGTATACTCTGGGCAATTATGCAGTGGTAAATTTGACAACTTAGACAAAATGGACCATTTCCTCAAACACCACAGACTACCAAACACAACGAAGATGAAATAGACAATCTGACTCATCCTATAACCATGAGAGAAACTGAATTAATTATTTTAAAACTCCCAGAAAAAAATCTCCAGGCTCAGATAGTTTCACTGGAGAATTCTACCAAACATTTAAAGAAGAATTAATGCCAATTCCACATAATTTCTTCAGAAAATAGAAGAGAGGGGACCACCTCCCAATTTAATTTATGGGGTTATTATTATTATCCTGATGCCAAAAGCAGTACAAAACAAATAAGGAAACTGCAGACCAATATCTCTCATGAACTCAGAAAAAAACTCTCCAACAAAATAATAGCAACTAGAATTTAGCAATATATACAAAGAATTAATTACACACCATGACCAAGTGGGATTTAGTCCAGGTATGCAAGGCTTGTTTGACATTCAAAAATCAAACAGCGAAATTTACCATATGAACAAGCTAATAAAACAAAAATCATATTATGATATCAATTGATACATAAAAAGTATTTGACAAAATCAAACACCTATTCATAATTATTTGGAATCAAGGAGAATCACTACAACTTGACAAAGAGCACCTACAAAAATCCTACACTTCACATTAAACTTAATGGTGAAAGACTGCTTTTCCTCTTAAGCTGAGAAAGAGGCAAAGATGTCTGTTCTCATCACTCTTACTCAGCACAGTACTGGAAGGTCTAGCCATTGCACACATGTAAGAAAAAATAAATTGAAGGCATATGGATTAAGGAGGAAGAAATAAAACTAGCTTTATCTATGGGTGACATGATTGTTTACATAGAAAATTCCAAAGAATCCACACAAAAGCCCTCCAAGACAAATAAATATATTTTACAAGTTTACAGGATACAAGATCAATACAGAATAATCAATTGTATATCTATACAATAACAATGAACATGCAAAAAGGGAAAATAGAAGCACGATGTCATTTATAGCCCCTCTAGAGAAGATGAACTAGCTGCCTTATACATGTAACAAAATAGGTACTGGGTCTGCATGTTGAAAACTGCAAAATGCTGATGAAAGATATCAAAGAAGAACTATGAAAATGGAGAGATATATTATGTTTTTAGATTGTAAGACTCAATGTAGTGAAGATGTCAATTCTCTCCATATTGATGGATAGGTTTAATACAATTCTTATCAATGCACCAGCAAGGTTTTTAAAGACATTAACAAGCTTAGACTAAAATTCATATGGAAAGTCAAAGGAAGTGGATAGCCAAGACAATTTTGAAGGAGAAGGATACAAAAACTCAGTCTACTTGAGTAGACTACCTGAAAGTCTACGTTTCAAAACTTATGTAGCTGCAGTATTCAAGACTGTGTGTTGAGGTTCCTGGGTGGCTCAGTCAGTTAGGCATCTGCCTTGGGCTCGGGTCCTGATTCCAGGGTCCTGGGATGGAGCCCTGAGTCAGGCTCTGGGGAGCCTGCTTCTCCCTCTCCTCCCTGCTCGTGCTCTTTCTCACTATCTCTGTCGCTATCTCCCATCTCTCTCAAATAAATACATAAAATCTTAAAAAAGAAAAGACTAAAAAAAGGCACAGGGATAGACTTACAGATTGTAGGGAATTTAGATATAGACCCACCCAAGTATGATCAACTGTTTTTTTTTTTAAGATTTTATTTATTTATTTGACAGAGAGAGATCACAAGTAGGCAGAGAGGCAGGCAGAGAGAGAGGGGGAAGCAGACTCCCCGCTGAGCAGAGAGCCCGATGTGGGGTTCAATTCCAGGACCCCGGGATCATGACCTGAGCTGAAGGCGGAGGCCTTAACCCACTGAGCCACCCAGGCGCCCCTTAAGATTTTATTTTTTAAGTCATCTGTATACCCAACATGAGGCTCAAACTCATGATCCTGAGATCAAGAGTCACATGCGCCAACCAAAGGCTCCAAACCTGTAAACCTTTTTTGAAAAAATAAGCAAAAATCTGCAAAATTTAGGGCGATGCAAAGTGTTCTTAGCCTTGCCACTTTCAAGTATGATCTCTGAAAGGAAAAAGTGACAAATTGGGTTTCATCAAAACCAAAAGTTTTGGTTCTGTGAAAGTCCATATGAACAGAATGAAAAGACAAGTTATGCACAGGGGACAACATACTTGCAAACCCACATCCAACAAAGTACTAGTTTCTGGAATATATAAAGACGTCTCCACACTTAGCAGTCAAAGCAATGGCAAATAATCCAATTAGAAAACATGCAAAAGGGGCACCTGGGTGGCTCAGTTGGTTAAGTGGCTGCCTTCGGCTCAGGTCATGATCTCAGGGTCCTGGGATCGAGCCCCACATTGGGCTCCCTGCTCAGCAGAGAGCCTGCTTCTCTCTCTCTCACTATCTGCTGCTTCGCTAACTTGTGCTCTCTCTCTCTCTGTCAAATAAATAAAATCTTAAAAAAAAAAGAAAGAAAACATGCAAAAGACATGAATATTGGATTTTATGGAAGAGTATGAGATGACAAACAGGCATATGGAAATATGGAAATATGTTCAACATTATTAGCCATCAGGGAAATGTAAATTAAAACCACAGTGAACTCCTGAAATTTAACATAATGTCATACGTCCACTATATCTCCAAAAATAATTTTAAAAAAGCCCAACCCCCAGTGAACTATTACTACCTACCTATCAGAATGGCTAAAATCAAAAATAGGGATAACACCAAATTTATTTAGGAAATAAAGAACACCAAATTTATTTAAGAAATAAAGAAACTAAAATACTCATACATTTGCTCGTGAGGTTGTGCAATGGTATCCCCACTCTAGAAAAGAGTTTGGCGGTTTCTTATAAAATTGAATATGCACTTATATAACCCAGCAATTGAGCACTTACCCCAGCGAAATGAGAACTGATGTTCTTACAAAAACCTATATGCAGGGGCGCCTGTGTGGCTCAGTGGGTTAAAGCCTCTGCCTTCGGCTCAGGTCATGATCCCAGGGTCCTGGGATGGAGCCCTGCATCGGGCTCTCTGCTTGGCGGGGAGCCTCCTTACCCCTCTCTCTCTGCCTGCCTCTCTGCCTACTTGTGATCTCTGTCTGTCAAATAAATAAATAAAAACAAAACAAAACAAAACAAAAAACCTATATGCAAATGTTCATAGCCATTTCATTTGTCATAGCCCCAAACTGAAAGTCACGCAGATGTCCTTCGGCAGACGAGTGGTTAGACAAACCGTGCATTATGAACAGATATCACAGACGGTACTCAGCAGTGAAAAGGAGCAAACCGTTGGTTCGTGAAACAACTTAGATGAGTAGCCAGGGACGACTTCTTCTTCTTTTTTTTTTTTTTTAAGATTCTCTTTTCTTTTTTAAAGATTTCTTTTTTTAAGATTTTATTTATTTATTTTACAGAGAGATAGAGAGAGCCAGAGGACACAAGCAGAGGGAATGGCAGAGGGAGAGGGAGAAGCAGGCTCCCTGCTGAGCAGGGAGCCCAGTGAGGGACCTGATCCCAGGACCCTGGGACTATAACCTGAGTCAAAGACAGACGCCTAACCATCTGAGCCACCCAGGTGTCCTCTTTTTTTTTTTTTTTGAGAGAGAGAGGGGGTTGGGGAGCAGAGGGAGAGAATCTTAAGCAGGATCCCTGCCCAGCACAGAGCCTGGTGTGAGGCTGATCTCACAACCCTGAGATCATGACCTGAGCTGAAACCAAGAGTTAGAGGCTTAACTGACTAAGCCACCCAGGTGCCCACGATTTTATTTTTTTTGAAAGTAATCTCTGTGGGGCACCTAGGTAACTCAGTGGATTGGGCTTCTGTCTTCGGCTCAGGTCGTGGTCTTGGGGTCCTGCGATCAAGCCCCACATCGGGCTCTCTGCACAGCGTGGAGCCTGCTTCCCCCTCTCTCTGCCTGCCTCTCTGCCTACTTGTGATCTCTGTCTGTCGAATAAATAAAGAAAAATCTTAAAAAAAAAAAGTTATCTCTGCACCCAACATGGGGCTCAAACTTATAACCCCAAGATCAAGAGCTTTATGTCCCACTAACTGAGTCAGCCAGGCGCGCTGCTAGGGACTTAGGCCGAGTAAAGAAAAGCCAATCCGTAAAGGTCGCACTCTGTATGAAAAGTGTTATTCATATAACACTTTTGAAATGAAAAAAATTTAGAAATGGAGGACATAGTTGTGATTTTTAAGGATGAGAAATGGGGAAGGGGAAGGGGTGCCAGAGGAGTGTGAGTCTGACTGTAAAAGGGCAGCGTGAAGGATTCCTGTGGTTTAGGGACTGAGTGTTGAGTAGCTTGACCTCATCAAAACCGGAACCCACACCAGTGCTAAAACCGTATAGCCTAACACACACACACACACACACACACACACACACACGGAAGTACAAGTAGAACTGGGGAAATCTGAAAAAGACTGATAAGTTATACCAAAGTCAATATCCCGGTTATGATCTTAGACCATAGTTTTGAGAATGTTAGCGTTGGAGAAAATTGGGCAAAGTAATAAAGAAGCTCTCTGTATTATTTCTTACAACTGCATGGGCATCTACAATTATCTCAGATCAGTTTCAGTTTGAAAGGTCTTTAAAGTTACTGACCCTCTTACTACACCCCCCCCATTAAAAGGATCCAAGTCGAAATGATTTTAGGGAACAGATCATTTTCCATGCTATTTAAAGTGTTTCAGCATATATGATGAGATGGAAAACCACCCAATTCATTTTGACTCAGAGGATGTGAATAAATACTAAGGCCACGTGTGGAAGCCCCATGTATAAAAGAGGTTTTAAAACACAAAGCGTCTTTGGTTGAGGCAGAATGGAGAGAGTGAGAGTGGTGTGACCTACTGGCTCTCACTACCCTCCCCCACCTCCTCCTCCCGCCCCCAGCTACACTTAGGGCCTCCATGGAAACGAAGGGCCGTGCCGCTCACTGTTGGAAAATCACTGCCTTGCAAACCCCTAATTATTGAAAATCATAGCTGTGAAAATCCCAAACAAAACACTAGCAAACTGAATTCAATTGAAAACAATTATCTGCTATCACAAGGAAGTAGCGTTTATCTTGGGAGGGTTAAAATGGCATAAAAATAGAAAATACACTAATATGATACAGCATATCGCTAAATCCGATAGGAATTCATGTGCTGAGTTTAAGAGATGCAAAAAAAGAAATTCGGTAAAATTAATACTTCTCGTTAAAAAAAAAAGTTGCTAATCATAGAAGGACATTTCCTTAACCGGATAGACTGTCAGGTAGGTAAGCCTCAACTTTTGGAATGTATGTGGGTAGAGGCTCCCGGTGGGGAGACCAAGTGACTTGCAACAGGGTAGTCCGGGCTTGAGAGGGTTCATGGATAGGGCATCTGACTTTGGCTGGAGCAATGAAGGTAAGAAAGAAATCCAAAGTGACTCCAAGATTCAGAGAGTGAATCAAGGAGCAATGTCAGACTCAGAAATGGAGCAGAGGAGAAGGAGCAGTTTTGGGGAGCAGCATATTAAATCCCTATTTCTTTCTGTATTTCCGTAACTCCACAGAAGGGGGTGGGAAGTGTGAGGGAAACACTACCTCCCTCAAGGGCATCTGTTGCTTTCTTCCTGACTCAAGGTCTTCTAACACTCCAGGGAAAGAATTTTTTTTTATCATAAGCAAAACTTTGATTAATCACATTATTCTCTAATAACTGCTAGAGATTAGGAATATGGATTCCTAAGTCCAATATGGAGTCTAAACCACTGGAAAAATCCCACGTAGAGAGTGTGGTCTTGTGTTGCTTTAAAACAGTTTTGCCACTCTTGGCTGCCCCATCAGCAGACCGGAGTAAGTTCCGTCAATAATTAGTGTTGTGATTGTCATTACCACCCTCCTCCCAGGAATTAACAGTAATGAGAGAGTATCCAGCTTTGGGTGAAAGGAGCTTTCAAATGAAAAAGACAGAAGAAGACGGAAAGAAAAGCCCTCTTTCATCAGTCATGGAGAACACTGAGAGCTAAATATTCCAGGAAAATTTGAGGGAGTTTGGGAGGGGGAGGGTTCCAGTGGGACAGATGACAATGGAGAGAAGGGCACTGATTCTCTTTTTTTTTTTAAGATCTTATTTATTTATTTATTTGACAGACAGAGATCACAGGTAGGCAGAGAGGCAGGCATGGAGAGAGGAAGGGAAGCAGGCTCCCCGATGAGCAGAGAGCCCGATGCGGGGCTCCATCCCAGGACCCTGGAATCATGATCTGAGTCGAAGGTAGAGGCTTTAACCCACTGAGCCACCCAGGCGCCCCAAGGGCACTGATTCTTAATCAGTTGCTCCTAGTCTTGGCAAGTAGAGTGTAACACCGCGTGGGAGCCTTGGAAAAATCAAATTTCCACGGGGCACGAGAAATGACAGAAAATTTTTCCTTGCTTGAGTTTTGTCTGGACCCCGGTGGCAGATTTCAAGCGGGACTGGTGAGCAGAGAAACCGGAGTAGGAGGTGGGGGAGGACGTGTCTCCAAGGAACCGTGCCTTGTTCTCTGATATTAAAAAAAGAGAGGATAAAGAATGACAGAAGGGGTCCTCAAAGAACCTTAAAAAATATGTATTGGCATTTTTGCAGATATTTCTTGTTCTTTCCAAGGGCTTTAATTTCTGAGGGGTCTCATTTAATCAACACCCCCGTGAAACTCAGAAGGTGTCCTAATCTGCAGGCCCACGCTGGGAGTTCTGGAAGGCCACAGAAGACTTCAGAAGGGCACGAGTGTTCCTCATTTGAGAGAACGCACCGCCCCAAAACACACATTGAAATGCGCCCACGAGCCATGCTGAGTGTAATTCATACCAAACCAAGGACGAGCTGACTACAGTTCCAATTGATTAGCTGACTAGTGTTATGTTTTATGGACGTTTAAATATGTATTTATATTGATTTTTTTTTTTTTAATAGAGTCCACGTGTTTCTTCTGGTTTGTAACATCCCAGTAGGTCCCTTAAAAGCTTGTCAGCTTTAGTCACCGAAACCAAAGTGCCCTGTGGGTTAAAGGCCCTGGAGTCCAGCAAGCCAACCAAGACAGGCTTCTGAAGTCCCAAAGAACGTTCTGGCCGAGCGTGAGAAGTGTGCGATGTATGGGAACAACACCACACTGAGAAGACTTTTTTTTTTTTTTTAAGATTTTATTTATGTATTTGAGAGAAAGAGCACGAGTCGGTGGGGGGTGGTGGGCAGTGGGAGAAGGAGAGGTAGACTCTTAGCTGAGCAGGGAGCCCAACGTGGGACTCGATCCCAGGACCCTAGGATCATGACCTGAGCTGAAGGCAGATGCTTAACTGATCGAGCCACCCAGGTGCCCAGAAAAGACTTATTTTAGACAAACAAAATGGGGCAGTTGACAAAGCAAGTGAAGGGTGGGAGGCAAGGTCCCGGGGCTTTGGGTATGACGGTGGGTGAAGGTACTCAAGTAGCTTCCAACCCGCCCCCCGCCCCAAGGAAGTTCTCCCAGATTTGTTGGAAGATACACAGCCTTCTTCTCCCCAAAGCGAGCAAAAGTCTTCTCTCCTTTGACTTCGAAGTTGGAGAGCAGATTTGACTACCACCAAGACGATATTGAAGGAAAGGGGAACCAGAGACTTTGAGTCTCCACCTCCACATTTTGCAAGAGTTTGTAAAATCTCTTAACTCTTCCTTCAGATTGTGATTTCTACCTGCACGGTGTCCATTTCCACTCATGGAGCGTGCCTGGCTTTTCCCCAGGAGGCCTTCAGAAGCAGTCTCGTGGCATTATTTCTACCATTAATTAGTGTTCTTTGGATCAGTGGGACAGGTCTTACCACCTTTGTGATCACACCTCCCAGGGAGAGACACTAATGTAGACGGGATCTGGACCTGGAGGGGGGGAAATTTACAACATGAACAAAGTGAAAAGGAAATGGAAAGTCACAGCTCCAGAGCCTTGAGTATTTCTGTTTTGTTTTGTTTTGCCTTTTAAAGTAATCATCCTTGAGTTCTTTATCATACATCCATGGGTTTCAGAGCCAGATAGTGTTGGATGATTTTGATGCTGTCATAAATGGCATGTAAGATTTCATTTTTTGTCAGTGTGTTGTTCCTATCTAGAAATACAACTGATTTTTTTAAAAGATTTTATTTATTTATTTGACAGAGATCGAGAGATCACAAGGAGGCAGAGAGGCAGGCAGAGAGAGAGGAAGGGAAGCAGGCTCCCTGCTGAGCAGAGAGCCCAATGTGGGGCTCAATCCCAGGACCCTGGGATCATGACCTGAGCCGAAGGCAGAGGTTTTAACCCACTGAGCCACCCAGGTGCCCCCAAACTGATTTTTAAACTGACTTTTTTCTCATGGTTCCCAATAAATTAATTTATTAATTCTAATGGTTAGTGTATAGATTCTTTTGCATTTGTAAGCATTCAATCGTATTCTCCATGAATTATAACAGCTTTATTTCTTCCTTTCCAATCCTTGTAGCTCCTTTTTCCTTCTCTTCCCTTCCTGAACTCCCTTTGACTCCAGGTACATTGTTAATAGAAATGGTGTTCATAGGCAACTTTGTTTTCTTTCCAACTTGAGGGGAAAGCATTTGAAATTTCATATTTAAATGTACTGTTTGGTGTAGGTTTTGTACATATTCTGTATCAGATCCCTCCTATGTACCATCTGGATTCTTTCTCTCAGATGTCCTGTTCTAACTGTTGCTGCTAGAAGCATCTTTTCATGGACTCTGACCACCACCACACACGCCTCGACAGCGTCTCCCTTTGTGTCCTGCTCTGTGATTCTTCTTCCCCCATGCCCGGAGGGGCTTCCTGCTGATGCTGAAGGGGCAGACATCATGGGTCCCCACTGGGTGCAACCTCCCGGGCCAAGCTTTGACAGTGGACATGAGAGCCAGCTGATCAAATGTTCCCCCTTTCTCCCCTCCTGGACAGACTGTGGGGAGGAACAGATGGTCCCACAGGACAGTACACATTAAGGCGACGGCCAGCTGGCGCTGGACCCTCCTAATGGCTCTCCCCCCTTCCCTGTCTCACTCCCTCTTCCCCATCTCCCAATCACCCCACCCCCGGAAAAACCCTTCAGCTCCTTGGGATTGCCTCAGGCTTGGCTGTCTGGGAGGTTCAGACCGAGATAGTTGAGAACAGGTGTGACCCCTGAAAGCGGAAAGAATTTCAGAGCTGCGGGGAGAGGGGAAAGTCGGGCATTTATTGCTGCAGTGGCTGGGGGACTTGAGTGCTAGGGGACAGTGATAAGTCCACCACTGTGGATGGCACTGGCTATTGGTAATGGCATGAGGGGCCTTCAAAAAGTAACTCAGGGTGGCCGGTTGTCAACTGTAGGCACGCTCTGAAGGTGACAAAGTGAGAGACGTAGCCTCCTCTAACTGCAACAAATGCTTCGGAAAATCACTTCTGTCAAATTTCATTTGTGTCTCTGGGGCACGCCAGGTTGCTATGTTTTCTTGATGAATTGATGTTCTTACTGGAAGGAAATGTCCTGCTTGATCTCCTGTAACACTCTGTCTCTTGAAGTTCCCTTGGCCTGTTATGTTTAGGGTCACACCAGCTGGCTTACGCTTTGCTTGTGTATTATAGGTGTCTCCTCAACCTTCTTTCAACTTCTCTTCCTCTTGATGTTTATGGAGTGTTTTTTGTAAAGAACATATCGGTAGGTCTTGCTTTTTCATTGAATCTGCAGATCTCTGTTTTTTTTAAGTGAGCATTTTAAAGATTTGGTTTTAGGTAAGCATTTAGGTACAGGTGTTTTTCTTGGCAAAGGTTTTTTTTTTTTTTTAAGATTTTATTTATTTATTTGACAGAGATCACAAGTAGGCAGAGAGGCAGGTGGGGGTGGGGGGAGCAGGCTCTTTGGTGAGCAGAGAGCCCGACGTGGGGCTCAATCCCAGGACCTTGGGATCATGACCTGAGCCAAAGGTAGAGGCTTAACCCACTGAGCCACCCAGGCGCCCCTTGGCAAAGGCTTTTAAAGATTGATTTTGTTTTGAGGCATCTGGTTGGCTCAGTTGGTTAAGGATCTGAGTTAGGTTCAGGCCATGATCTCAGTGTGCTAGGATTGAGCCCCATGCCAATAGAGTCTGCTTCTCCCTCTCTCTCTCTGCCTCTGCCCTTGCTCCTGCTCTCTCTCTCGCCAATAAATAAATAAAATCTTCTAAAAAATTGGTTTTGTCTTATTCTTCTATTATGTAAAAAGTATAAATATATGCATTTATATTTATATTTCCTCCCTCCTTATACAAAATGTAACATACTCTAAACACGGTTCTGTGCTTTGCTTTTTCCTCCCCTGTTAACAATGTATCATGGAGACAGACTTAGCCCTCTGTAGGTGCCTTTCGTGTTTCTGCAAAGTTGCCGAGCTTTGCTTTGTTTTGAGGTCCCAATGTTTATTCAACCCATTCCTAGTGATGACGTTTGGGTCCTGTCTCTCACTATTACAAATACAGTTGCAAAAACGTGAAAGACTATACCAAGAAACTGCTAGAACTGATAAATGCAGGGAAGTTGCAGGTTATAAAATCCAGCATATAGAAATCTGTTACATTTTGACACTCCAATCATGAAGCAGCAGGAAGGGAAATTAAGGAATCAGTCTCATTTACAATTGCATACAAGAGGATACCTAGGAATTGACCTAAACTAAGAGGTGAAAGTCCTGTACTCCGAAAACTATAGAACTCTGATGAAAGAAATTGAAGATGACACAAACAAATGGAAAGACATTCCATGCTATACATTGGAAGAGCAAATATTGCCAAAATGTCCAGACCACCCAAACCAATCTACACATTTAATACAATCTTTATCCAAACACCAACAGCTTTTTCCACAGAACTAGAAACAAACAGTCCTAAAATTTGCATGGAACCCCAAAAGACCCTGAATAGCTAAAGCAATTTTGAAAAAGAAAAGCAAAGCTGGACTTCAAGCTGTATTACAAAGCTGTAGTCATCAGGACAGTGTGTTACTGGCACAAGGACAGACCCACAGGCCAATAGAACAGAAGAGAAAACCCAGAAATAAATGCACGATTATGGTCAGTTAATCTTTGACAAGACAGGAAAGAATATCCAATGGGAAAATACAGTCTCTTCAACAAATGGTGTTGGGAAAACTAGACAGCAGCGGGCAGAAGAAAGAAACTAGACCACTTTCTTACACCACACAGAAAAATAAATTAAAAATGGATTAAAGACCTAAATGTGAGAGCTAAAACCATAGTTTCTCCAGAAGAGAACACAGGCAGTAACTTCTTTGACATTGGCCATAGCAACTTCCTTCTAATTATTTCTCCTGAGGCAAGGGAAACAAAAGCAAACAAAACAAAACAAAATAAAACAAACTCCACAAAACAAAAACAAAAAAAAACTATTGGGACTTCATCAGAATAAAAAGCTTCTGCACAATAAGGAAACAATCAACAAAAGTAAAAGGCAACCTACTGAATAGGAGAAGATATTTGCACATGACATTTCCAGTAAAGGGTTAGTATTCAAAATAAATAAAGAAGTGATACAACTTATCACCCCCAAAATGAATAATTCAATTAAAAATGGGCAGAAGACATGAATAGACATTTTTTTCAAAGAAGACATCCCGATGGCCAACGGACACATGGAAAGATGCTCAACATCACTTATCATCAGAGAAATACAGATCAAAACAACAATGACTTCTCACTCACACCTGTCAGAATGGCTAAAATCAACAACACAAGAAAAACAGGTGTTGGCGAGGATGCACAGAGAGGGGAATACTCCTGCACTGTTGGTGGGAATGCAGACTGGTGCAGCCACTGTGGAAAACTGTATGGAGCTTCCTCAAAATTTTAAAAATAAAACTACCTTATGATACAGCAATTCCAAAGAATACAAAAATACCAATTCAAGGGGCTACATGCACCCTGATGTTTATAGCAGGATTATCGACAACAGCCAAATTATAGAAACAGCCTAAGTGCCCACTGATTGATGAATGGATAAAGATGCAGGTGTGTGTGTGTGTGTGTGTGTGTGTATTATATATATTATATATAAATATATTACATATTATATATATAAATATATATATAGTATTCCATTATATATATAATGGAATATTACTCAGCGATAAAAAAGAATGAAATCTTGCCATTTGCAGCAACACTGATGGAAATAGAGAGTATTATGCTAAGCAAAACCATCAGTCAGAGAAAAACAAATACCATATGATTTCGCGCTTATGTGGAATTTAAGAAACAAAACAAATGAGCAAAAGGGTAAAAGACACAGAGAGAGGCAAACCAAGAAACAGATTCTTAACTACGGAGAACACACTGATGGTTTCCAGAGGGGAGAGGGTGGCGGGGGGATGCGAGAAAGAGTGATGGGCATTAAGGAGTGCACTTGGGATGAGCTCAGGCTGATGTGTGAGTGTGGACTCTCTATGGTATACCTAAAACTGGTATTACACTCCACATGAACTATCTGGAGTTGAAATAAAAACCAAATACAGTTGCAGTTGCAAATAAACCAAATAGCCTTATGCTTATTTTTGCGTATGTGTCATGTGGCCAGATTCGTGGAAGAGGACTCGCCGGTCAGAGGGTAGGAGCATATGCCATTCTGCTCTGTGTTGCCGAATTCCCCTTCATAGAGATGACACCCTTTTGTATCTCATAGGTGGGGCTTCTCGAATGGAAGGCTCTGCCTCAGGGGATCAGGAGGGCTGCTGTCTATTATCTTGGGCCCCTCAATGCCAGAACGCAGAGTTCTTTCCCCTGGAACATTCAATTGCTTTAAGTTGTCTGATTGTTCGCCTGGGGGGAGTCTGTATTGCTTCCAGGCGTCTGTGTTTCCACATGTGTGTGTGTGAGACGTATGGTGCCCAGGGGATAGTGGCTGTGGGTCTCCTTGCTCCATCTGTAGGTCTTCTACAGTTTTCCATTCCAGCCTCACATTTCACTTCCGCCAGGCGTTTCTGAATCCCAAGTCTCTGCATGTGTCTGAAAGGCAGGCTGAGGTCCTCGTGGAGTGTGACGGCGACTGCGTCACTGCTGGGCAGGACTTCCGCTCACGCACAGGTAGTTCTGGAGTCTCCCTCCATGGGCTCACCATCTTGCAGAACCCTGCTGAAATCTTTTGTCTGCTTGTGTCCCACCTCTAATTCCCTTTCCTTTCCTTGTAAGGATTTTATTTATTTGTATATGTGTGTGGGAGAGTGCACAAGCAGGGGGAGCAGCAGGCAGAGGGAGAAGCAGGCTCCTTGCTGAGCAGGGAGCCCAGCATGGGGCTCCATCCCAGGACCCTGGGATCATGACCTGAGCAGAAGGTAGACGCTTAACCGACTGAACCACCTGGGCGCCCCTCTTATTCTTTTTTCTATTGAGGGCTTATAACTTTCAAATTAATTTGGTGCCATTTTCTGGGGTTGAGGTTGGAGAGGAGATAAAGATGTCGTGTTATTCTACCTTTTTGATCCAGAAGGATGCTGGAAGGGAGTGCTAAAGCAATGTCAGGAAAGTGAGGGGAATGGTCAGGGAAGGTCAGACCTTTCTAATCGTGGCTCCTCTGAGTATGTCTTAAGCTCTACTTTATGGTTTTTGAGAAACATAAGTGAAAGAGTTAGCTTATTCTGAAATTGCTTTTGGTTGCCAGATGGCATATCTTTGGCTGGGCCAGCCAGGTTCTCGATACGTAAAGGATTAATGAACCCACTGACCTGGGGTGCCTGGTGGCTCAGTGGGTTAAGCCTCTGGCTTTGGCTCTGGTCATGATCTCAGGGTCCTGGGATCGAGCCCCGCATTGGGCTCTCTGCTCAGTGGGGAGCCTGCTTCTTCTCTCTCTCTGCCTGCCTCTCTGCCTACATGTGATCTCTGTCTGTCAAATAAAAAAAAAATGAACGAATGACTTAATTCTAGAAATAGAGCAGATCAGATGCTTAAAATTTGCAACATGCTAAAATATTGGATTCAGCCATCCTGCTTCCTGACACACATATGAGGCTTTAATTTTATTACAAAGCCATAGGACAAAAACGCCTGCAAGGCATCTACAGAATTTTCTTAGACTCTGACAATTCGCTGGGACCCTTGCACAGGCCATCAGTTTTCTCAAACGCCTTGCTTCTTCTAAGACTAAGGTATGAAATGAATATTCATTATTATAGATGGGACATACCTCCCTGGCGCCATCAGTGGCCTGCCTACCGTCTCTCCAGGGTCAGACTTGCATCAGGGGCTGTGCTAGGTGCTGGGAACAAGACACTTGTCGTTGTCAGGGGGATCTGCAGTATGGTAGGGAAGGAGGGGAGGTGGGCCAGCAAAGAGACAGCTTTAAAATGATGTGATGCGTGCTGTTACAGCGGAATATAGCGTTGAGTCCAGGATTTAATTACCATCGCTAACAATGTTCATTTTTATATATGCTCCCTTTGACAGTGCATATATTAAAACTGAAGCAATACGGAGAAAATTGGCTGGGTTTCTGAGCAGAGATGACTTGGACACTCACGAGGCACTTGTATTTTCATGAGGCAGCCTGTGATAGCTGAAATAGGTCTGCGCTTGGTCTCCAGAGGCTGGGGTTTGACACCTTTTTCTCCCATCCAAGTACTAACCAGGACCGACCCTGCTTAGCCTCCCAGATCAGCCGAGATCGGGTGCATTCAGGGTGATATGGCCGTAGACTTGATGCCTTTTTCTATCTCTAGTTTCTATTAAACCAGTCCATGAAGCCTCTGTGGGCCTCAGTTTCCCCCATATTTTAAAGCAAGGGGGGATGTTTGCTGCTGAGGACCTTGCACGTTGAACGTCTCGTGGGGTGAATTCCAGCTTTGCTGGGTGTCGGCGTCAGCTACGTGATGTACCTTTTTGGAGAACAGACTGGGCAAGTTTAATGACAATGGGGTCATGTCGCTCTTCATTTCTGAAACCAGATCGGATGCCTTCTTTGTGGAATGTCGTCTGAAATACACATGCAGAGCAGAGAGAACGCACAGTCCCAAATATTCATGGACCCGTTCAGATTACCAAGTCCGGTGTGGGCTGGGGGACCCATTCCGGGGCTGTCAAAACAGCCTGACTACTGCAAATGTGTGGATAGAGGCCCAAAGAAGTCTTTAGGAAACCTAGCATCCAATAAGATTTAGTCACTTGAAAGGTAAAATGTACATTTTGGTTTAAAAACATTTTTGAGGGTTGTTCAAGTTCATGCTCAGGTCTACTGGAAACTCAGAGATGAAGCCAGGCATCTCCTATTTCAAAGTGTATGCTCTCTCTTTTTTTTTTTTTTAAGATTTTATTTATTTGTTTGACAGAGAAAGAGACAATGAGAGAGGGAACACAAGCAGGTGGAGTGGGAGAGGGGGAAGCAGATTTTCCACTGAGCAGGGAGCCCAGTGATGGGGCTGGATCCCAGAACCCTGGGATCATGACCTGAGCCGAAGGCAGATGCTTAACAACTGAGTCACTCAGGTGCCCCATTTTTTTTTAAAGATGTTATTTATTTATTTGAAAGAGAAAGAGGGAGCATACGAGTTGGGGGGAAGGGCAGAGGTAGAGGTGGAAGCAGGCTCCCCACTGAGCAGGGAGCCCAATGCTGGGCTCGATCCCAGGACCCTGAGATCATGACCTGAGCTAAAGGCAGACGCTTAACCGACTGAGCCACCCAGGCGCCCCTCAAGTTGTATGCTCTTAACTACTCCTCGTTACTCTAGTTGGGGCAAGAACTGAACGATGCCTTCAGTGGGGCTTTATTTCTTTGCTTAGTACTTTTTAAATTTTAGTAAAATATGCATAATATAAACTTTGTCATCTTAACCATTTTTAAATGTACAGTTCAGCTGTGTTAAGTGTGTTCACATTGTTGGGCAACCAATCTCCAAAACTCCTTTTATCTTGTAAGACTGAGACTTTGTATCCATTAAATAACTCCCATTCCTTTTTTTTTTTTTTTAAAGATTTTATTTATTTATTTGAGAGAGAGGCAGTGAGAGAGAGCATGAGCGAGGAGAAGGTCAGAGGGAGAAACGGACTCCCCATGGAGCTGGGAGCCCGATGCGGGACTCGATCCCGGGACTCCGGGATCATGACCTGAGCCGAAGGCAGTCGTCCAACCAACTGAGCCACCCAGGCGTCCCACTCCCATTCCTTTCTTCTCCCAACCCCCAGCCCCTGGCAACCATCATTCTACTTTCTATCTCTATGAGCTTAACCACCAGTTACCTCCTGGAAGTGGCACTAGACTCTGTCTTTGGGACTGGCTTACTTGACTCAGCATAATGTCCTCAAGATTCATCCATATTGTTGCTGTACCAGAATTTCCTTCCTTTTAAAAGATTAATAATTGTTACAGACTGAGTGTGTCCCCTCAAAATTCGTATGTTGTTCCCCAACCCCAAGTGGGGCGTATTCGGAGTAAGGACGTAATTAAGGTTAAATGAGGTCATGAGGGTAAGACTATGATCTCATTGGATTAGTGTCCTTTAAAAAAAATATTTATTTATTTCAGAAGACAGAGAGAGTGCATGAGCTGGGAGAAGAGTAGAGGGAGAGAAAGAGAGAAGCAGCTGCTGAATGTGGAGCCTGACGTGGGGCTTGATCTCATGACCCTGAGGTCACGATCTGAGCCCACATCAAGAGTTGGAAGCTTAACCAGCTCAGGCTCCATGCGTGTTCGTGTACCCGCTCACAAGCACCAAGGAAAGGCCACATGAGGACATAGTGAGAAGGTAGCCTTCTGCAAGCCAGGGAGAGAGCTCTCACCAGAAACCTGTGGCTCCAGGACCATAAGAAAATAAATTAGTGTTGTGGAAGCCACCCATTCTATGGTATTTTGTGATGGCAGCCTGAGCAGACCAGTAGAATGATACTCCAGTGTTTGCATTGTTTTGTTAATCTCCTCATCCACTGATGGACAGTGGGTTTCTTCCATATTGTGGCTATTGTGAATAGTGTTGCGATGAGCCTGGGCTACAGATATCTTATTGAGGCCTTGCTTTCAGTTCTTCCTCGGGATATGCACTCAGAAGTGGCATTGCTGGGTCAGATGGTAATTCTGTGATCATGTTTTGAGGAACTGTCATAGTATTTTCCAGAAAGCCACGCCATTTTCCATCACCACCACCACGAGAGATCCAATCCCTCCCATTGTTGATGTTTGCTGTTTTCTGTTTGTTTATTGGGCTTGTGTTTGTTTGTTTATTTGAAGATTTTATTTGTCAGAGACAGAAAGGGCCCAAGCAAGGAGAGTGGCAGACAGAGGGAGAAGCAGACTCCCTCCTGAGCAAGGAGGCCAGCCTGGGACTTGATCCCAGGACCCCGAGATCATGACCTGAGATGAAAGCAGACACTTAACCAACTGAGCCATCCAGGCATCCCATGGGTTTGTGTTTTTTGATAGCAGCTATCCTATTGGGTGTGAGATAAGGGGCTTTCTTTTTAAGACAAAGAAACTACAGTGGTTCATAACCTTTTCCAGAGCAGAGAATCTGAGAATATGGTGAAAGCCTGCAACTTCTCCCAGGAAAATGCCCATAAACATATAATTTTGCATAAAATTTAAGTAAGTTATTCTAAGGAGCCAGGAACTTCAGCTTACAAATCCTTGACCTATCCCTAAAGTGTCTACGAAGTACCTAACAGTCTACAATACTTGCACGAGTAATTGTCTTTTCCATTTCTTCTACATACAGGTCTCCCCTGCTCTCTGAAAGTAGGGTGTTTCTATGAAAGCTTTCGAAAGTCAAAATGGCGTAAAGCAAAGAAGCAATTACTATTAATGTATATGAAAAAAGGTTTGAGGGTTCCCAGACACAAAAAGTGACCTCTCTTAGGCTTTTCTGATACCTTAGGACACATCTTGCTAACGGATGCACAAAATCGGTTGAAATTAAGAAGAGCTGCTCACCGACACAGTTCAAAGCTCAGGACGTGGATTTTGACATGCTGAGTGTAGTTCCGGGGGAAAGGGCTTGGGGGCGCCACTCTCCTGCTCGGTGCACACTGCCTGCATCGAGGCTCCCTGGCAAACAAACACAGAACATGGTTTTTGCTTTTCACCTCTTTTTTTTTTTTTTTAAGAGAAAATCTTGGGTTTCTTTTGGTTAGCAAAAACTGGTATCAAGGGAGATTTTTCTTAAAAATAAAGTGGCATAATGCAAACTTTCAAAAAGCAGGGGACACCTCTGTTGGGCATTTAGCACCTGCCTGGTGCTGTGCTAAATGTTTAACACATATTTTCCACCTCACAACAACCTTATGGAGCAGATACAATTATTATTCCCATTTTACAGATGAAGAAACTGAGGCTGCTCAAGTTTCCCACAGAGAGTCTGCAGAGGAGCTGGGATTCTTTGAGCTTGAAGATTCTGGGGTTACTGGGTTATTGGGGGAAATCTACAAGATCTGGATGAAGGTAGCACCCACATCAGATGCCTGGGGCTTAGCGAGCACCCTCTTGTCTTTGCCGGGAGGAGACAGATATTGCAATACTTGACCTTGCCCAAGCTTATCTACAGATGCCCAATCATGGGTCTTTGGAGACTTTCAGGAATCCCTGCTGGTCCTAAATTTTCCTGGTGCCTTAACTATCCTCCTCCTAGATTCCAAGGCTGTAGCCCTGTGATTCAAGGATGAGGTCAACAGAGGAAGACCACCCAGAACTAATTCAGGATGCCAGGTATCACTGAGATATGTCAGATACAGAAGTGGAGAATAAGAGGAAAAAACAAACAATCCAATCGACTTCCTGTTTTACTTCTGCTGCCATGACTACCGTTCAAGGGCTCCCGGTCCTTAAGGGAAATCATGCACAGTCTATGCTGAACCCACTAAAACTTAAAGCAAAGTGCCTAAAGCCTTCCCAGGGCGACTCATTTTCTTGTGTTATTTTTTCTTTACAAGTGGTAGCCATTGCTGAATCATGTTATGTTTAATCAAAAGGGGCGCTCCTTGGCCTTGGACTAGAGCGTCCGGGGTGGGGGAGGGGTGGCGGGGGGTGTCAACAAGCTTTTGGCTTCCTGGGAGAGGCCAGTAGATTTCCACGAAGGCAGCCTCTATGCATTGCTGTGGTTGCCCCATCTAATGGGTCTGGAGATGTGTTTGGCCACAGAATGCCTGATGGCTGTTAGGTACCAGGTGGTTTCCCCCAAGATCACTGTCCTCTGGAGATTAGACTGCACACAACCTAACACGGCAGCCCCAGTAGTTATCACGGATGTTAAAAAAAGAAGTTCCCTCACCATTTCTGATCATTAAGAACAGTGACTATCGAATGCCTCTCAGCATGTCTCATGGGTTATTTGCATCCTAAATCCTTCCAACATGCTATCTTTTTGCTTTTTGGGGGCTCTTCGAAGAGCAAACCCATACGATGAACTCTGGCACTGTTTTAGGGATGGTGGGACTCTTTCCTCTGTCCCAATGAGGATACTCGGTTTGAAAATCCTTGAAGGACAGGACACCTGGGTGGCTCAGTGGGTTAAGCCTCTGCCTTCAGCTCAGGTCATGATCTCAGGGTCCTGGGATCAAGCCCTGCATCGGGCTCTCTGCTCAGCAGGGAGCCTGCTTCCTCCCTCTCTCTCTGCCTGCCTCTCTGCCTACTTGTGATCTCTGCCTGTCAAATAAATAAATAAAATCTTAAAAAAAAAATCATTGAAGGGCAATGGTGAATGTTGATCCCAGTCCCCGTCCCTCTACACTGCCTTTTCCCCCTCAGAGCGAGCTCCCCTAAGTCCATGGGATGCTGGCATCCAGGGAGGTTGACCTCCTTCTCTTTTGAAGAGAAAAGGGAATTTCACAGTTTCTGCCTGTGTGGTTCAAGATCAGGTTGTGTTTTCAACTTGGTGTGGAGGGGGTGACCAAGAGACAAACTGTCCAAGGAATGTAAATTATTCACTAATGAATATGAATTATTTGCCCACAAAGGAGGCATTTTATGGGGGAAAACTGTTGTCATTTCAGTAGGTTTTTACCACATTATCTTGACCACGTTGTAGCAGGGTATTGGGGCAATTCTTGACAGAAAGGCGTCTATATTCGCTCGCAGAATTGGTCCGCGTGGAAAAGGCTGAAATTGATGATTCCTGGAGCCTGCTTGAGAAACTCCACGAAAGGAGCCTACTGGGCCACAGGAAGTGACCTAGAGTATCTTTTAAAAAACCACACTGATTATGCAGGACTATACCTAGGGAATAACTTGACTTTTCTCAAAGGGCTGAAGGTGGTTCTCATTCCCATCTCAAAACTTCCCTTCAGTAACCAAAGCCCTGCACCGTTATTTATAAGCAATGTGGTTGCCAGACAGGAAAGTCTCTGGCAATAGTTCCATAGCAGAAATCGTGAAATTTGTGTATAGGGAATTTTATGAGCCGTCATCAGCTTGGGCTATTACCAACGATCCAGGAAGATGGCCAAGAAGTTGCTAAAAGTCTCTTACCTCTCAGCACATCACACAAGTTCTCCTTGTAGAAATATTAACCAGCCAGTGTCTCAAGACTTGCTTCAGCCATTTCTATGCAGATATAGCTGAGTATTTCTAAGATCAACGTGGGTGTATTTTGGCTGTTTCTCTATCTGTATCTATTCAGTTTTTATCGTGAGATTTTTGTCTTTGCCAGAAACAATGAAACTGGACAAAGTTGATTCACGCCTCCACTCCGATAACCTGTCTCAGGTTCCCCCCCCCACACCGGGAAATGTCTGCAGAGACAAAGATGGAAGCGAGAGCACGATTTCATTTGGCCACTTCTTATATACCCCCTTTGCACAGAGCCGAATGCCATCTAATCACTATTCTAGGCTAAGGACAACAAAATTACGTACTTAAAATTGGGCCATTAGAACTTTCAGAACACTGGTGTCTATCTTCTTTGTCTTTGCTCACTCTTTCACTGTTCAGCCTAGATCTCTGGCCTTTTTTCTTTTCTTTTTTTTTTTTAAAGGATTTTATTTATTTGGCAGACAGAGATCACAAGTAGGCAGAGAGACAGAGGGGGAAGCAGGCTCCCTGCTGAGCAGAGAGCCCGATGCGGGGCTCAATTCCAGGACCCTGAGTCATGACCTGAGCTAAAGGCAGAGGCTTTAACCCACTGAGCCACCGAGGCGCCCCAGATTTCTAGCTTTTTAAGTCTCCTTTTTTTGTTCTCCTTTTTTACCCCGTTGTTTATTGATAGATATGCATGACAACACAAAAGGACAGATTCATGTGGTCCAGGGAGGCCAGTATTTATGGAATAAGGACTTAGAGTATCTGCAGTGGACACTCATTACCCTAGAAATTCCCCTTTTATCACTCTCCCCCTCCACATGGCTACTTTGGGACCCGCCATCCTGGTGCAATGTCACTTTCCCTGTGGCCACCAGTGCTTGGTCTCCCAGATTTATCTCCCAAGGTCAGCTGGGCTAATTAGAGTTCTTTCTCAGAGAATTCAATCTCGGAGGCAGACAGTACTACCCCTCCTTCTGGAAGCCTGATCGACAGGTGTCAAATCTGCAAGGGGTTGTCAGCTATGTCAGGTATGTCGCTGTGTGGCAGCTACATTAGGGAGGACATGGGTCGTCTGTAGCCAGAGGGAAAAGAGATGCCCACATCGGAAAGACAAGTAGAAGGCATCCATAGTAGTTTCCTGGGGCAGCCCTAACAAATGACCACAAACTTGGTATCTTAAAACAACAGAAATGTATCCTCTCACAGTTGTGGAGGTGAGAAGCCTGAAACCCAGATGTTGACAGGGCCATACTTCCCCTGAAGGCTCAAAGGGAGCATCCTTCCTTCCTTCTTGTCTAGCTTCTGGTGGCTGTTGGCCATCCTTGGCATTTCTTGCCTTGGGGACGTACCATGTCAGTATTTCCACCTCTGTTGTTATGTGGCATTCTCCCCTGTGTACTTCATATCACATCTCTCTATGTCTTTCTGCAAGTCTTCTTCCTTTTTTTTAAATGATTATTTATTTATTTTTAGAGAGAGAGAGTGCCTGTGAGGAGGGGGAGGGGCAGAGGGAGAGAGAGAATCTTAAGCAGACTCCCTCCTGAGCACAGAGCCTGGCTTGATCTCACCACCCAGAACATTATGACTTGAGCCTAAACCAAGAGTTGGAGGCTTAGCTGACTGAGCCACCCAGGCGTCCCTCTCCATGTCTTCATTGAAAGCCCGCCCTGTCCAGTATGATATTGAAAGCCCACCCTGTCCAGTATGACTCCATCTCAATTTAACCAATCACATCTGCAAAGACCCTATTTCCAGATAAAGTCACCTGAGGTTCCAGGTAGACACAAAGTTCTGGGGACACCATTAGATGCAGTACAGAGGGGGTGGTCTGGTGGCATCTGGAACCTGGATTTGAATGTGTTCAGAGGACCACATCACACTCCAAGCTTTGAGTGTTGGGAGACAGACCCATATTCTTACAATCAGTTCTCATTTGTGTGTAAGCCTGGTTCAAGTCGGGTGACTTGCAAATGCAACCAAAGGATTTTTTAATATGTATAAAATAATACAGAATCCTGTTGTTATAATTCTATTAGTTGCCACCATAAGTGATCTTCTTCTACATGTCCCGGTGTGGGTGGGTGCCATATTTACTAACCGTGGAAGCGTTCTCTCTGGGGTAGCTTGAGGAAAGAAAACTACTTTTATACATTATAGAAAATGAAGCCCAGAGAGACAGGACCAAGCATATGTGGTAAAACAGGAGGGGGCCTATATGGCCAACCTCAGCTCAACTTCATAAGAAGGCCATAGGCAGGACAAGCCCAGGGGGACACCAGGCTCCAGTTCTCTGCTTATCTAAATCTTATCTAAATTGGGAACCCATGATTGACTGACACTTATCAGGACTCAGCCCTCAGCCTGGGCTGACATGAACCCCCCTAGAAGCACAAGGCGGAGTGAAGGAGGGCAGATGCCTGTTCTGAATTAAGAGGAAAGGAGGGTGGGCGAGAAATTCATGCTGAGTGGGCAACCATCAGCATCAGCTACACTTGGCAAACTTATGTTTCCAAAATCCCAACTGACTCGGGGGCTCTTTCCACCAGACTTTTTAGATCACTCCTAAACACCCGTCCATGTGTGGTAGGCAAAGTCTGGCAGGAAGTGCCAGAATACAGCATCCCACCCATGTTCTGATCTGCCCACTGTGCCTCTGACGTCAGTAGCGCAAAGGGCAAAAATCAACTCAGTTTTCCTGATGCTCCGTAACCTGGGAAGAGGCTTTCTGACAGGTGGTTGGAAGAGAGTCATCAAAGAACAGACATGTTCCCCTGCTCCGAGCCCGCGGACCAGGCTCCAAGACGATGCTGGCTAGTTTTCTTGGCTAGGGCCCCCCCGCTCTCATGCCCTATCCCTGTAGGTCCCATAGCAAAAAATCCCGTTCGCTATCTTTTCAGCTTGGAGAAGAGTGTGAGAGAAGGTTCTGAGCAGGGCAGTTGGTTTAACCCCATAAAATCATGTGTTAACAGCTAAATGCAAAAACCTGTCAAATCTTCGAGGCCTCCGTCTGGGTGCTATGACCTCTAAATGAGCCACCAACATACCCCAAGTCTTGGAAGGTCAACTTGTGGAAAGCCATTGGGTCCTGACAGCAGGAAGTGATTTTCCATCAAACCCAGTCCTTAGAGCGGGGAGATCTCTGCTCACTTCTTCTGAGATCTGCAGGGTTGGGGCAGGAGAGTTCCTTGGTGGTGGAGGGGAGGGGCAGAAGCAGGAAACTTGTCCCAAGCCTCATCCCATCCTGGAGCTTTCCTGCCACCCAGAGAAGGGGAAGATTTTTCCCTTTGTTAGCTCATGGAATTCGCATAGCGGTCCACAGTGTGGGTGTTAGCATCATCAACGTACCTTTAAAGAGCCTGGGGTTCAGACAGGGTGAGTTGTATATTCGGGTCACACAGCCAGTGAATGGATTCAGAACCCACCCGGTTCCTGAGGGAACGGGACTCCGAGATAATCCTGTGATAGAAAACAAAGCTCAGGGGGCACATGCAATGCTCTTTGGGTGGGCGGTTCAGTCCCTGGTTCAGGGCACAGCCTGGGGGCACAACAGTGATTGGTAGCTCCTAGGGAGGGAGGAATTGCACGGAACAGGAGGGGAACAGTCGCCCTCCCATGGCCACTGCTGGAAAAACACAAAAGGCGCACCCAAGGCTCCGTTCTCACCGGGGAAGCCCGGCTGGCTGGCCTGGCAGTTGGGGGGACGGTTCTTGGGAAGTAGGAAAGCACGGGGACTGCCAGGAGGCAGACAAAGTGTTGCTTGTGGTTACCTGCAGATGCAGGTTTCCCCAGGTGGGATTCCTCGTGCAGAGATGAGACTGCACCATGGTGTTCGGAGCACAGACCATATCCCTCCCCCAGTGAGAACGTTAGTTAGAGCTGGCAGGGACTTTGGGCCAGAGAGGGCTGGCTTCCCTCCTGTCTGAGACAAACAAAGGGACTCTGGGGGCCAAATGGAAACTCAGTTCCTTTTCTGGCAGGGGCCAAGGGACACCTTTAATTATGAAATTCAAGTCCAGCCCTTGATGGAAATTGCAACAAGGCCAAGCCATATGGGAATGCTTCCCAATGGAAGTGAGCATCTGCTTTCTATAAGAAATGCAAATGATGCTTAATTGCGCCTTCAGAGGGATCTGTTTCTGTCCCCAGCAGGGCAGGCGTCCACAGGTGGGGTAATCCGACCTTGGTTCAGAGTCCCCAGGCCTCTACCCTCAAGACAGAAGCAGCCAAGAAAGCATATTGACTCCCAAATAGAGTGACACCAGACCAAACAGTGCCCCCTGTTGACGGTCCATCCAGGAACCTCAGGGTACAGAAGGGCCCAAATTCCCACGGTGTTCCAGCTGTCATTTAATGTGGGCACCCCTCCCCCCACCCACACCACGGGATGCCCTCCTTTGTCGATAAGGAAACCAAAGCTCAGAAAATTCCTGTTGTTTGTCTGATGTGTCAGATAGCATATGATGGCACAGAGTCCCAGCCAGAACCGGCAGTTTGAAAAGCCCCACTGTGTCCTGCTACCACTTGCTGAGTGCCTAGGTCATGTCTTTAGTGAACCTTTTCTTAGGCTGTCTGTGGCTCACGCTCCTCGGAATGCCTGAATAAAGGGGGTCTGCACGGGAAAGGGTTAACTCCTTTGTTATTCACACGTTTGCTTCCAAAAACCTGAGAGATGTCTTGCAACCAACCGAAAGCGCTTCTGATGGGGACTGGTAAAATGAAAGGAAGGCAGACAGTTGCTTGGAGGACACAGCCATTGGCTGCAGGACGTGGAGGGACTAAGCTTCTCCACCATCATCGTCACCATCATCGTCACCAGATTCAATGGTGCCTTCTTGGGTGGACTGACCTCGTTCTTCTCCGCTTCTGAGCAGCTCCGTGAGGCACCTCAGCACAGGTGCTGGGATCCAGGGAAGTGACTTTCTCCTCTGTGCTCCCCTTCTCATCTGTGAAGCGGGAGGATAGCTCCTCATCAGTTGTCAGGAGAGTGAACGCAATCTTGAGTTTAGAATAAACAGCATCTGGTCTGTGCTAAATGCTTAAGAAACACTCCTTTTCAAAGGTCTCACCGTTATAACCACGTGCAGAGTCTGAGCCTGCCTGGAGGTGCCGGGAGGAGGGGTGGCTCCTGACCTCGCTTCTGCACCCTGAGCTACCAGACCTCACACCTTTTCTGTACATCCAGGTTCCTGCGAGATGTTGGAAAAACTGCCTGAGCTTATAGGGCCATTTCAGCCCTCTATGTGCTGCTAGGGGAGCAGGGAGTGTTTCTTGCTTGTTGGATGGTAGGGGCTGAATTGTATCACCCCCAAATTCCAGTGCTCAGAATGCAGCCGTGTTTGAGAAGTTGGTCTTTAAAGAGGTGGTAAAGTTACAATGAGGCCATGAAGGGTGTCCATATATGAAGAGGAAGGGACACAAGGGACCGTCCTACAAAGGAGGACATGGCCGTCTCCAAGCCGAGGATAAGGGCCTTGGAGGAAACCGGCCCTCTGGCACTTCGATTTTGGATTCTAGCCCTCAGAACCATGAGAATTAAATGTCGGTTCAAGCCACACGGGCTGTGGTATGTCATTCTGGCAGCCCGAGCTAGGACAGACTGTGTTCCCAGGGCCTAGCGTGGAGCAGACGTTCAATAACCATGCGGAATTGGATGCATTTTCCTTTTCCACGAAGTGAAGAAGAATGCCGGTGTCCAGGGTTTGTGACTTGTTTAAGAGAGATGTCCTTCCCGGGAGGTCTCCTGCAATCGCTCTGCAAGCTATGCTGAAGGTCCGTCCAGTGCTCCTTATACCGCAAGGGGACAGAGGAACTGAAGTCTTTCAGGAAAGGTGAGCCCGTGTGGTGGCGATGAGGCCAGATGGAGAGGAGGTGGAGAGAGGGGAAGGGGGCCAGTGTCCTCAGAGAGGGAGGCGGGAGCAGAGGCTGGGAGGATGCGTGCTCACAGCCTCCAGCTGGCTCCCAGGACGACAGGCAGAGCTGCCTGGCCGAGGTGCTCGGGGAAGCGGGGTGGTCCTTGCATGCCCCAGGTGGTGGGGACTGGAGTGGCTAATGGCAAAGCTGGTCCTTTCCTGGGGCTTCGCTTCTCGGGCTGGAAAGGAGAGGGGCTGCTGGTGCCTGGGCAGGCATGGGGAAGCTGTTGGCCAGATGCCCGAATGAGAATATGCTGGAAGAAGGGCCTCAGGGGCGGCTGCTCCCCACCTCATCCCACTGGCCACAGTTTGTGGGAGGAGGAATCATGGCAATGAGGTTACTCCTCCCGGAGCTGTGAAGGCTGGGCCCTCAGAATAGCATTCTCCAGAGAAAGGTTTTGGAGGTGTTGGAAGCCAAGGAGGGGTCGGCTAAACAGACCTCTCCCCTTGTTTGCCCTGAGGAAGAGAATATTCCCATCTTACAGATGGAACAACTGAGACTCAGAGACACTGTGACATGTCCAGGTTCACACAGATAGGTGTTTCCACCAGGTGTGTTGGAAGCCAGGGTCTGGGCCGTGTTTTCTGAACACAAGCCAGCACCGCAAGCTCTCAGAGCTGCGGGTCTGTGTTCTGATTCTCAGACCCCACCCACCTTCAGGGACGAAAACCTCCCTCAGGGTCAGGGCACACCCATCCATTCCCTACCTCCTCCGTGGTCCACTCTGGAGATCCCCCGGACTCTCTCATCACATGGGTTCTAAGCACCAAACTCCCTCCACTCCTAAAGCAGAGATTCTGTGAGCTATGGAACTCACATGCCACGGGGGCTCCTGTCCCTTGGTCTGTGACTGAAAATAAGACCCGACTTACACTTATGCCCAAATGACAGAGGTCCTAAACCACTCATCTCCCTGGGGCAGGGACGTTAGCCGCCCCTGCCCTCCCCCATCACAGTATTTCTAGGCATCCTGGGGACCTCTCAGAGGGAGCCTCACATGTGCTCAGTCCATCCGTGGCAAGTCCACTATTTGTCCACTATTCACAGCTTTCCTGCCATTGTAACCATGAAAGGGGACCGACCGTCCCAACAATGATACATGTGCCAGTGTCTGCTGGAGCCCATGCCTGGAGGGCTCCTCTGCTGATGTCCGTGTCTGGAGGACCACGGTTGTTGGCAGCCATCTCACAAAGGCCCTCCCGGAGACAGCTCAAGCCCCATCTCACGGGTCTCCACACGTGCCCAGAAGGCCGGCACGGGCACAGGGGCTCTGCTGTCCTCCCATGAACCTCCAACCTCCCAGTGGCATCTGACAGTAATGGCGTTCCTCCTCCCCCTGGGTCCTAAATGCTGCCTTCTGACCCTGGCCATCAAAGCGTGTGAAGAAATATTGCTGGAATATTCTTATGGTCCACATGGGTCTTCAAGGATTTTTTTTTTTTTTGCTTGCACATTCCTATCAGTGCATTTTTAAAAAATCAACTACTCTAGCCGTCCCCTGTCCACAGTTTCACTTTCTGTAGACTCAGCTGCTTGCAGTCCACCGGAAAGAGGAGATCCTTCTTTGGACCTAGCGTCAGAAGGTCAGTGGTGGCTTCACGCTACGTCATGGCGCCTACGTCAGCCACCTCACTTTGTCTTGTTGGGTAGGCATTTTGTCATCTCACAGCATCACAAGAAGGGCAAAACAGTGCAATAGGGTATTTTGAGAGAGATAGAGACCACATTCACATAACTTTTATCACAATATATTGTTAAAATTATTCTATTTGATTATTAATCATTGTTCTTAATCTCTTGTTGTGCTTAGTTTATAAATTACACTTTATCGTGGGTATGGGTGTATAGGGAAATCGGGATATATAGGGTTTGGTACTATCTGTGGTTTCAGACATTCCCTGGGGGTCTTGGAAAGTCTCCCTGAAGATAAGGGAAGGAGTATTCTACCCCTGGATGTGCAAATCTGTTTATTCATGTATTGTATACATAGAGCTCTGCACTGATGTAGGATACATATTAAAACCAGGTACAAAGTGGAAATGTACAAGGATGATCTTTTTCATAATATAAACATTTATGTACTTACGAGTTACGTTTATGAAAACCACACATAAAAACAGAAATGTAAGAAGAACGGGTAGGATAAATGCAAAGAAGTGTTCTTATTCTCTCTGCCTCTACCCCACCTCTTGTCTTTTAAAAAAATCTTTATTTTTCACTGAGGTATAACTGACATACAACATTGTATTATTTTTAAATGTGCAACATACAGGCATTTCCTGTGGAATGATTATACATTAAGTCTAGTTAGTATCTGTTATCAGGCGTAGTTCTTACAATGAGAATTTTTAAGAACTATTCTCTTAGCAACTTTCAAATCCACAGTGCAGTATTGCTGACAGTGGCCCTCTTTCTGGTCTTTTCTCCCCTCCTCACTCCCAGGGGCAGGCACCTCATTCCGGAAATGATACTCTTCTTCAACATCTGTGCGCGATCCCAGGCGTCCATTCCACACACAGAATTTCACTTCCGTGTGGCTGCTGTGCTGGGTGGAATATGTCTTTCCCTTTGTTTTCACATCAGATCAGGAGACAAGCCAGAGAGGCTGAGGGACTCCTTTGGGACACAGGGAGGAGGTCTGGAAGACTGTCCATCCTAATGTTTGTCAGCCCAGCCTGCCAGGACACAAATACTTTAAATTGGGTGCTTTAAATACAGAAAGTTCTTTCCCACAGTTCTGGAGGCTGAAGTCCAAGATCAAGGTGTGGGCAGGGCTGCTTTCCTCTTTGGCCTGCAGATGGCTGCCTTCTTGCTGTGTCCCCATGAAGTTTGCTTTTCCTCTGTGCACACACACCCCGGCTGTCTCTCATTCCTGGAAGGGCGCGGGTCAGATAGGATTAGGGTCCCACCCTATGACTACACTTAACCTTCTTACCTCTTTAAAGGCTTTGTCTCCAAATATAAGCACATTCAGGTACTAAGATTAGGTTTTCAACATGTGAAATCTGGGGGGAACTTAATTCAGTCGATAATCACTCTCAAACAGGAGCTCTTCAAGTCGCTAGTCTGCCTGATGGCTGACCTGGGGGTGTGACCTGGGAGTGCTCCCCCAGACGGTGCTGGTGGTGTGACCTCCCATGGGATGGCCCAGCAGAATCTCCATGCTCCCAGTGGGGGCTCCTCCATCCCTGAACCCAGGATGCTGTTTCACCAACCCCTCTGCCTGGATTATCCCACCCTCTGTTCTCAACAGCCCCCTCGCCACACACCTCCCCCTTCCACCTGCCCAAATCCTGCCTGTCCTTTCTGCAGACTCAAATGCCACCTCCTCCATGAAGCCCTCCATGAGAAGCAGGCTGAATCTGACACTAGGGTGACCAGAGGGGTTGAGGCCCCTTCACTGAGGAGGGGGTGGTGTTAAAAGCCAGTTTGCTCTTCGTTTGCCAAGCCCTGGGCCCAGGGAGCTGGGTTTGTGAAGGCGAACTCTTTCTTTCGATTTGCACCAAGGCTCCCTGGAGCTAGGAGGGTGTCACAGCCCTGCCAGAAATGACTTGTCTTTTTTTGTGTTAAGATTTTATTTATTTATTAGAGAGAGAGAGAGAGAGAGTGAGAGAGAGCATGAGGCGGGGGGCAGGGGGTGGGTTGCAGATGGAGAAGCAGCGTCCCCGCTGAGCAGACAGCCAGACTCAGGGCTCTATCCCAGAGCCCTGGGATCATGGCCTGAGCTGAAGGCAGATGCTTAACCGACTGAGCCACCCAGGCGCCCAGAAATGACTTGTCTTTTTTCCTCATTTCCACAGAACGTCACGGTGCTTCTCATGCACAATCTTGTATTATACATATTTTTGCATTGAATCTTCACCTTCCGAGAGATGAGTTCCGAGTGTGCCGGATTCTATCTTCCCTTCTTTCAGTTTCTTCCTGGTGTCCGCTCAGTCCTTTGTCATTCCTTCGTTCCATATAAATACCCCTGACACTCAGCAGAGTAAATTCAACTGCAGTTTGTTGACTGAATGTGTGAGTGAGATGTCCCCTCTGCCTCCACATCCTCCATATCTTCCCGTGTCCTGTCCCCTCAGTCCTTCCTGCTCTTTTGGTCAGTTTCCAGAATTAGACCCCCCTTTGGAGCTAGCCTCAGCTGTGGGTGGCCAGGCGGCCTCAGGTGTGAGCACAGGACGCCATACCCAAGGTCTCAGCCTTTTTATGACCTGCAAGTGCCTTCTTTGCCAAAGCCCACCCACCCTCATTCTCTAGGGGCTTTCTCTGCGCCACTCCACACTCCTCTCCCACTGGAGGACAATCAGTTTGACCAGGCAACATAGACAGAGCCCCCACATCCCGATGCTCCCTCAAAGTAGTGGGCAGAAACTTCTGGAAACCAGGGCCGTGCTTCGAAGAAAGGAAGTGGGCAGAGAGGTAGGCACTGGGCATGGATCAGACCCCAGCTTTTCCAGCGTGGGAGAGGGGTGCTGGGAACGCCTCAGCTGATAGCTCCTGGGAGAGCAACACTATTGCACTCTGCTGGAGAGGTGTGTCAAAGCCAAAAAATCCCCACAAAACCAAACAAGTATGTGCATTGACTTTGTTCAGGCTGCGGCAACGGGAGAACACCCAGATCCGAAGACTTGAGTATCTCATGAGGCGAGGTAGTTTTGCCTTCAACTTTTCTAGGGAGGAGCAGATAAGTTACGGATGGAGTGATTTTAGAGTCGGGCTGTTTCTGTGATCAGGGCTGGTCTCAGTCATCAGGACAGGGAGTGTTTCCTCTCCCTGTCTAGCTAGTTTTGGGGGACAGTAGTTCTGCCAGTCACTGATGGCACAAAGAACAGAAGGCTGGAGGGACAGGGTCCAGCCGGGTCACAGGGAATGAGGGGTTCGTCTGTGAGTCCATGGGAGTCATGAGGAAGAGGGAACAGCCTGTCTTCTCTGTCATATGGGAAAGGCCCGTTCTTTGGGGCAAGCTGTTTTCCAGAACACAAATGAACGGGAAGATTTCAGGATATGCCAGCTTGGGAGAATTTCTTCACTGTTTCTGTTTGCTGGGAGAACGCGGCTCAAGGAAAGTTAGTGTTATCCAGTTCTCCCCATGATCTTGTCTGATGAGTATTACCAAGAGTCAAGATCTTGGTAAGATCGAGAGTCTTATGCTGTACCGACTGAGCCAGCCAGGCACCCCAGCCAGGCCCATTTTGTAACAGGCCTGGCAGGTCTCTGGACACGGAGGCCCTGAGGACCTCTTTTCTCTGCTTCTGCAGACAGCAGCTTCGTGGGGGGGGGAGATCTAGACACAGGGAGGGGAGTGGGTTATTTGGAGTCAGCTAGGAAGGAGGAAATTGCAGAAACAAAAGATTGTTTATGTTGAATTATCTGTCCATTTGTTTGAATTCTCCATTGACTTCACACACTGTGGTCTTGATCTTCATTAGAGAATAAAGTTACAGAGAAGTGGATTGAAATTTTGGTGCCAGGAATGATTTCTTGCCCAAAGAACGTACAATCTCTGAGTCTTAAATCGGACTTGAGGGCTTGGATTTGAGGTAGAACTCAACATTTAGAAAGAAGATCATAGAGGCCATTTGCCAACACGTATCCAACCTTGAACATGGGGACATCCTTCCACCCAGGACTTTTTTTTTTTTTTTTTAAAGAAAATTTTATTTATTTATTTGACAGAGATCACAAGTAGGCAGAGAGGCAGGCAGAGAGAGAGGGAAGAAGACTCCCTGCTGAGCAGAGAGCCCGATGTAGGGCTCGATCCCAGGACCCTGCGATCATGACCTAAGCTGAAGGCAGAGGCTTTAACCCACTGAGCCACCCAGGTACCCCCCCCCACCCAGGACTTTCATTCCTAGGAACTAATCTGAAGGAATTAATCAGATAATGCACAAAGATGCTCACAGTGAGGGGATTCTCCCTGCGTTGTTTACACTGATGAAGGGTTAAAAACAACTATAAGCCTAATGATAGTTTGCTACATGAATTATAGAAACATGACATAATAAAAAGCCATAACCATTAAAAATAGAGCATAGAAGTATATTTGTTTGCACAGTGTATGGGGGAAAAAAAAACATCAAATGTGTGTTTCAGTTGAAAAGCAGACACTGTGTGGAGTACACCCACCAGGGTCTGCTGGTTCTGATTCTGGGGGGATTCCCAATCTTTCGTGGTCTTTGAGCTACTTCTTAAGTCTATAGATTATAGACAACGAACAACAACACAAATTATTCTTTATGGATGTGTAACATAAATTCTGTCGAGTGTACATTCGTTTGACTCACCTGTCCCTGGGGAGGAAGCCACATCTGTGTCCACTTGCAAATCCATCTCAGTATTCTGGAAACTTCTTCATGGTTAACTCATCAGTAACAAGTTAAATAAAATTGTTCACATGCGTTCATTTGGTATCAGCAGGAGAGTCATGATCTTGCTTAAAAAAAAAAAAAAGAGAGATTCCTTAACCATTGAAAGGTACTTGGGATTATTGTTAAATGATAAAAAACAAACTGCAAATAGAGCGTTTGACATCATGTTTCAGGAAAGGTAGTGTGTGTACCCACAGATGCAAGGAAGAAACAGTTAAGTGGAGAATTCATCACCATGTTAGGGTGTATACCTCGGGATGGGTGCGTGGGTGAATCCAATTGTCTTTATGCTTGTTTCATTTCTTCGACCTGACATGTATGACTCACAGAGTAACGATATGTAAACACCAAAGGAACACTCATGAAAATCTGGGAGATGACACCCTTTCTAACCAGATTCCCACAGGATTCATTCAGATCCCTCTTTCTCCCAATCTGACAGGTTGAAAGCCAGTAAGTGGCTTTTCCAGCTTCCTTATAAGGGGAGATGAGGTGTCTAACCTTCAGGCAGCTCTGAGGAGTCCTGGTGCCTGGGCTTCCTGCTGGACTGGCCTGTTGGAGCCATGGAGGCAGGTGGTCTCTAAGTACCATAGTTGAGACGTGATTATGATTTTGAAAGATGGAATGATTGAGTAGTTTTGCCTGAATCTCTGGTGGCTAAGGTGCCAGATGGTCTTTGGAAATACTTGGATCAATGGGAGCAGTGGATGGTTTGAGCTGAGAAAGGGTGCAAAGTTAACCTACTCTTCTAACCTCACGTGAAGAAGCTGGTGGGCAGGCATGGGAGGGGTGGGTAGCCTTCTTGAGGATGCTGGGTGAGGTCATAGGAAGTCACTAGAGGTGCTTTCTCAGCCTTGGAGAACAAGCTACTCTGAGCCTCTTGAGTCTTGGAGCAAGGGGTGGGCAGTACATTACTGCCCAGAAAAGCTGCTCTGCCCTGGGAGAACCCGGGAGCCCCTAATGGGGCCATGTCTGCCAAGAATGAAATGGACGTCCTTTGCCCTACAAGAGTTGTTCTATTTTCAGACTGATTCATAACTAAAACATGAAATAAGTGATGTGAAAGCATTTAGCACTGACTGACGCTTGCTCAGTGCACATTACTGTTTTCCCTCCCTTTCTCCGTCCCTCCCTCCCTATCTTCTTCATCAGAATCTCTGGGGCGCCAGACCGCAGGCCCTAACTCTCAGACTGTTCTGTTTGAAGAGCTGTTTTCCTCAGGTAGTTGCAGAGGCCGTGAGTGGGTCCCAAGCCCTGATGAGGGGGAGGGAACCTGGCTCTCGGTCAAAGCGCCCTCAGCCTCGGAGCTCAGGACGCCGCGGGAGCGCCCTCTAGCGGCAGAGGCTCTGCCTTCGTCAGGGCTTAATTGCCAAGTTTCCTGGTCCAAGCCCCGTCGCCTTCTGGTCACTGCAGAGATGACCCACGTCAGTTTAGGTGGCCTGTGCCCGCCCCCCCCTTTAGACCTAGTCACTGGGAAGGACTGCAAGGGAACCTACTAAAGCAGCCAGACAAGAAGGGAGGGCGTGTGGAGCTGGAGAGGGAGAGCAGTTTCGAATTTCTTAAAATACAAGTGTCACCTCTTTTCCCCGTTCCTCCATGTTTTACTGTGAAAACTTTCAGACACCTAAAAGTTCAAAGAATTTTACAGTGAACGCACAGACGGTCTTTCTCCATCACCTAGATTCTTTCATTAACATCTTACTCTACTCATTCCATTGTATTTCTATCCATCTTGCCATCCACCTCCCTACCCATAAACATCTTATTTTTCTGACGCATTCCTCAGTAGGTCGCAAACATCAGGACACCCCTCTAAACACCTCAACCCTCAGGAGCCAATGGGAGAGGTTGCTAGTAATTATTTTGCCACACAGTTTCCAGGTTTATTTTCATATGTTGTTCTTGCAGTAGGTTTTTAAAAAATCCCACTTGACGGGTGTGGACGCTGAGGGTCTACAAGTCATTTGATGGAGCTGGGACTCAATCTGCGTCACACTCCCAGCAGGGTCCTCTCTGCCCTTCCTTTGGCCCTTCTTATTGTTCTTGGGATAAGAGCGCAACTCCTTATGCACCCAGGCATCCAGGACCCTGGGTCCTCCCCACCCTCCCTCCCTTGCCAAAGGCTCCCCTCTCCTTGCAGATATGTTCCCAGATGGTCCTAGCTGCAGTCAGCCCCCCGGATGCTGTATTATCACCAGATTTTATTTATTTTTTAACACTTTTCACAATGAGGAATTACTTTGTTTTACATTTGTTCACTCATTATCCGATTGTCCAGGAACATAAGGATCTCTAGTATCTAGAACCGGGCCCAGAATGAGTCAGTGCTGAAGGAGTATATTCATTAGGTGGCTGCTGCCCAGTCACTTCTCTTTGTTGCTGGTCTCCACCATAGCAAGTTTTGGAATCTCCATGACATCTTTCTCATTTCATTTTTTTTTTTAAATAAATTTAAGCAGGCTCCATACCCATCATGGAGCCCATCATGGGGCTGGAGCTCATGACACTGAGATTAAGACCTGAGCTGAGGTCAAGAGTCAGACGCTCAACTGACTGAGCCACCCAGACGCCCCCTCCATGAGATCCTCAGTGGGTGAATTTCAGAACAGTGCTGTTGGCTAGATAATAAATCACTTTTGGCCCAAATAATCATTATGGTCATCTGCATGGTGGCTCCTGAAAGAAAATGGCAGAGAAAAGAGCCCAGGAAGGGAAGGTGACTTGTGCTACTATTTTGCTCCAGTGGAATGAGCCTCTTAAGGATCAGTTGTGTTGAGATCCCCCAGTTGCCCTTGGTAGTAGATGCTGTCCTCCTGAGATATTCTACTGTTTGCCATTGTTTCATGCCCAAGCTTCAGGGTGGGATGGTCTAATGCCATCAGGATGACCCATCCCCTTGTGCCATGACAGGCTCTGTGACAAGCGAGCGTGAGCCAGGCTGTGCCTGGTCTTGTTCTGGGCTCCGCTTCTTTCAGGAAATGGATGTGCCCTGGCTCAACATAGACAAGGAAGAGGCACATGTTGGGTGTTCCCGAGAAAGAAGCTTCCAACTCTTCTGAGACCTTCTGGAAGTTGCCTTTTCTCTTCCCCAGGGACATTGGAGTACACAGCTATCAGGACAACAAATGCTGCCGCCATCTTGTTTCCTGTCTGAGAAAGAGCCAGCCCACAGAAGGGCAGAGGCAAGCAGATTCTCTGGCTGGATCTCCCGGCCCCCACCCTCCCTCAGGACTTGCAGTTCCGTGAACCAAGGAATATTTTCTTGCATCGACCAAGTTGAAAATTTTTTTGTTATTGGCAGCCAAAGGCATCCTTCCCTGTTAACTGACCACTTACTTTGTACCCCCTACTTTGCTTAGCAGTGTAGAAATAGCATTTCTAGTCTTTATAATGTTTGAGGCAGCTCTAGCACCTACGGTAGCTTTGTAGGAATTAGTAGAGGTTGCCCATCTGGGCAGTTTCAGCCTCGCAGGCCCCCCTCACCTCTTGCTGGGATATCTTTGGTGAGGGCATAGCCTGGCAGTTGCCACTGTTACCATTTTGCATTTCTGGAGATCCAGGCCCAGACTGGAGAGTGGAAGACAACATGCCCAAGGGCACATGGTTTGGCCACAGCAGGGTTGGGAATCAAACCCATGTCTTTCAAAAGATCATACCAGGTTTCAAAAATAATGCGTAGTTCTGACTGTAATTGAAGGACTACAATTAACATGAAAACAAAAAAATAAACATTTTTATTTACTTAAAAATATTTTATTTATTTATTTGAGAGAGAGAGAGCATGAGTAGGGGGGAGGGAGAGGGAGAAGCAGAGTCCTCGCTGAGCAGGGAGCCCAAAGCAGGACTTGATCCCAGGACCCTGAGATCACAACTCAAGCTGAAGGCAGAACACTTAACTGACTGAGCCATCCAGGCACCTCTTTCATGTACAGTCTTTAGTAAATCTCAGTTCCAATAGGCCAAATTGGAGTAGGATGCTCCAAGGCTCACTAAGACTGTGGAGGAATGCTTTCTGGCCGTGTGATCATGGGTATGTCCCTTATCTTTTCTGAGCCTCAGTATTTGGTCCATTTCATAGGCTAATACTTTCAGTCTTGATCTGTGATGTCACATAATAATGAAACTGCTCCATGTGATTGATACCGTGGAAATTAACCATGAAAGTTACTGGAAATGCACAGGACCAGCTCCTGGGAGTAACTGGAGAGAATAATTTTGTTTCAACACTCTGGCGTCATATTCTGTCTTCCTTTTGCTTCAAGCTGGTCTTTCTCCATCCCTGCCTCCCCCCACCACCACCTCCAGATGCAGACTCCTCTGTTATTGTGAGAACGTGGGAAAGTGACGGCAGTGCAAAGAGAAGGTTCAAAGAAAATCTCCCACACGGGAGTCAGACTGTCGAGCACTGGAGAGCTTAAACAGGAGAGTCCAGGTGTCTGATAATTTTTTGAGAAAGCTTTGAAATTTCCCCGTGGTGGGTACAGAATAACCCCAGAATGTCAGCTTGGCTCTTCAGTCTTGATCTTCTTTTAAAGATGCATTCCCCATAGAGTGACTCTGTAGATGACCTGTGTTTGAATCTTTATCATCTTCTCTCCCATGATCTTCTGCAGGACCTTATTCCAAGTCATCTACAGCAGCTATAATATGATCTAAGTAATATTTCCAAATATGAACCAATTGATATTTTGGTTGTCAAAGAATGATCTGGGTAACCTCTTTAATTATTCCTTTTCCACCCAGACCCTTTAGTATGGTCCAGACCTTACCATTATTGACATGTTAAGCCAGGCTTTGAGAATAGTTCCCCTTTGTTGAGCTCCGGGCCCGGTGCTTGAACTCATATGGATAAGTGGCATTATCCTTGTTTTACAGATGAGAAAATGGAGACTTGGTGAATTTAAGTGATTTGCCAAAACTCAGCTGGTAAGTCTTTAAGTTACCCAGACCTCTTTTTTTTCCTTCCTTCTCCCCCCCAACCTTTTTTTTTTTTTTTTTTTTTAAGTAGGCTCCACGCCCAGCAAGGAGCCCAACGCCAGGCTTGAACTCATGACTGTGAGATCAAGACCTGAGCTGAGATCAAGAGTTGGATGCTTAATCGACTGAGCTATCCACATGCCCCAAGTTATCCGACTTCTTGCTCTTTCTACCATACTGTGCTATTTCAGAGTGGTAAAGTCAGTGTTGGTAAGTCTATTGATTATACAAGCCCGTTGATCTGGCCTTTGATGAATTATGGACCATTAGCTTTCACCTGGGCCATTCAAGCCATAAAATGTTCCAAGATAAGATAAGAGTTTGTGGGCTCCTGACTTTGCAGTATTTGTGCCTTTGATCTTTGTAGAGATGCCGAGTCTTGTTCCTCTTTTTGTTACAGATACAATGTTTCCTATTCAGTCTCTGAACTCAGGCTGCCCTGAACAGCTGTTTGGATGGTTATTTGTAGTTGTGGTTTCCTAAGGGAAACAGTGCAGACGCTGAAGACCTGAAGACGGTGCTATCTGAATCAGTGGCTCAAAGCCAACGACGAGCCCACCCCATTAAAGGTACAGAGTGGTGCCTCTAAAAAGTCATGGTGTCCAATCTAATGGTGGTTCTTCTATTCCTTTTACCACCTGCTTCAAAGCTGCGTTGCCTTGATTGCGCTTTTGCATGATCGTCTGTCTTTCTTCATAAAGATGATGCAAGCCAACAGTGTGACCCCGCCTTGCCACCTGTCTATTTCATTCTTACCTAAAACACATCTGTATCTCCATGCGTTCTTGCCTTGTTCTCTATAGCCAATGTGGAAGAGGTATCCGTTACCTGGATGTATCATTCGGGGTCCAGATGGGAAGTGGAGTTTATTCAAATGGCTTAAATGGGAGAGACTTTTAACAAAGGGTCTAATCATAACAGGTTTCTGTGGGTTGGGCTTGTAAGTATGAACAAAAGATGTTGGAACTCCCAGAACTAGCAATAATGAAAGACATCACCACCCTTGGACTGATGACACCGGGATTAGAAAACTTGTTCCTAGAGCCTCTGAGATCTGGAGCTGTGGGAGAGATTTTGGCCATGGAGGGACAGGGATGCTGCCAGAGGTGTGGGGGAGGGCAGGTCTTGGCTGCCCTTGGCAGAGTCCAGCTGGAAGGCAGCTGTGCTAGGGAGGGTTCTGCAGAGAAATAGGACCTCTCATTCTCAGTCGCTTTGTCTCTCTCTGTTTCTGTTTCTCTATCTTTACACACACACACACACACACACACACTTATTGTAAGGAATTGGTTCACACAACTATGGAGGCTAAGAAGTCTCAAGATGTGTAGTTGGCAAGCTGGAGACTCAAGAAAGCTTATGGTGTTAAGTTCCAGTCTGAATGCTGGAGAAGACTGACGTCCTAGCTCAAACAGTCAGGCTGGAGAATTCCCCTTGTACTCAACCTGTTTGTGCTAGTCAGTCCTTCAACTGATTGGACGAGACCCACCATTCTGGGAGGGTGATGTGCTTTACTCAGTCTATCAGTTCAAATGTTAATTTCATCCTCCAAACACCCTGGCAGACACACCCAGAATAATGCTTGTCCAGCTGTCTGGGCACCTCCTGGCCCAACCAAGCTGACACATGAAATTAACCACTGCAGTGGCCGTCTTGGGAGCCCATCTGCTGCAGTCTGCAGGGATGGGTCTCCAAGATCCCCGAGGGCAGGGAAGGACAGAGACAGGACTGGAGAGAATGAATGGAGAATAACCAGGATAATTATTTTATTAAGTGAATTGAACTCCATAGGAAGCAATTAGGAGATTGCTTTATTTTTTCCTCATCGCTACCTTCAATTATACTCCAACTGATCTTGGGCAAAGCCTGTTCTTTTTTAACCACTTTAGGGCCTAATTAGCCTCCTTTTCAGGTATTGAAAAGTCCAATCTGATGTGAAACAAGACACGAATTTCTCAGGCCGTTCAAATAGTTTTCCCTCCCCTCCTCACTTGGTCTGCCTCAGGCACCAGGAGGAAGCGGGAACCTGCCTATCCTTTCTGTGTCCTTGTTCCCTGTCACACCCTCTGCCTTACAGCTGGCTTTTCCAGGGCGGGTGCTGGAGGGATGGGTGGGACTCTGGTCAAAGGTCTTTTGACTTAGCTGGAGCTTTTGTTCCTATGTTTCTGTGGGCTGTTGGGTGCGGTGAGCCACGTGGCTTCTCTAGGGCATATTATTAGGTTCCTCTGAGACAGCCCACGGGCACCTTCACTTCTTAATACAGGTGATTCACCCTCTGAGCATTTTCTGACTCTCCTTTGACAGTCACCCCCACGGGGCTCCCCTCTGTTGGGGTCCCCTCTCTGCAGCATTCAGTTAATCCGAGCAGAGTCCCCTCAGCGCTGCTCTGACTCAAGTCCTCTCTCCAGCCTACACCTGTCTGGGGCATCATCCCTGGACCCCGTCTCCCATATGAACCCTTCTGGAGGGAAAATGGACCTGTCTGCGGTCCTTGATCTGTGGTCCTTTCCTTGGTGCCTTGTTATGGCCAGGAGAGCAGGAAGCTTTTGCCTCTGTATGCCCAAATACCAGGGAGCACACACTAGACTGGCCCTTCTATTTCTTTGAATTTCTTTTCTTTTCTTTTTTTTTTAAAGATTTTATTTATTTATTTGACAGAGATCACAAGCGGGCAGAGAGGCAGGCAGAGAGAGAGGAGGAAGCAGGGTCCCCGTGAAGCAGAGAGCCCAATGCAGGGCTTGATCCCAGAACCCTGGGATCATGACCTGAGCCAAAGGCAGAGGCTTTAACCCACTGAGCCACCCAGGCGCCCCTCTTTGAATTTCTTAAAAAACATTCCCGTCCCCAAGAAATCCCCTTTGAATCTCTGGCCTCTCTCACACGGGTTGTGGAGGGGGATATCAGCCAACAGGCTAGTGCTCTCTTTACAGTGTAGGCACGAGGCCGGGACTAGGGTGAGGTAAGCGAGGCACTGGCCCGGGTGTGGGATTAAAGAAATGCCAAAACCTCAGTGATCGAGGTAACTAACATCTTTCTGCAATGTTCAAAGCAATCAAAATTAATGTAAATGATGCACGAGGAGCAGAATATAAAAAAACGTAAGGATAGGATCAGAATGGCTGATTTCCCCATTTGCTTCAGGCTCAATTGTGCTTCAGTGAGAGCAATTGCACCTGATCCTGTCTTTATTTAAAACTTTGAGATTTCTGCCCCCCCCCATCACTCTATGGTCTTAAATTTGGATTTTTAAATATTGCATTGTCTTGATTCCTGAGCGTTTTGGCCCCTCCTCCCCCTTCAATTTTGCTTCTTAGCCAAGTGCCGCACACATCTCTACCTTGTGTAGGGGCACCTATCACACTGCCCTGGGCTTTGAGGTTTAGTCAAATTCCTGAGAAAATGGCTCATTTTCCATTCCATTGCCTGGTTCATGAAGCCATCCCTGCCTTAAGAGTTGGTCTGACAATTCATCTTTCCAGACCTCTTGTTCAGCTCCTTAGAACATTCTAGAAAATTCTAGAACATTCTAGAAAATTCTAGAACATTCTTTCTATTCCATGAACATGCTGTGCACTTCCCTGTGTCTGTGCCTTTACTCATGCCTTGCCAACAGCCAGGAATGCTTCCTAAATTCCCTGGCTTTGAAACTTCTCCTCTGTCTCTGGGAGTCGTTCCATCACCTCCTCTGTGAAGCCTTCCATGGCCTCTCTGGAAGGACTGACCCTCGTCTTGTTTCTCCCCCACCAAGTGACCCACACATACCTCTATTACAGCAATGCTGACACTGGGAAGAATGTGTTGATAGGTGGATTAATTTTTCACAGCTGCTGCAACAAATTATCACAGTGCCTTAAGACTGTCCATATTTATACTCTTACTGTCTGGAGTTCAGAGGTCTACAGTCAAGGTGCTGGTGGGGCTACATTTCTTCTGGAGGCTTTGGGGGAAATCTGGTGCTTTGCCTTTCCCAGCTTCTAGAAGCCACCTGCCTTCCTTGGCTTGTGGTTCCTTCCTCACATCCCTCTAACCTCCCACTTCACATCCCCTATGATTGACTCTGAAGCTCCTGCCTGCTTTTATAAGGACCCTGGTGATGACACAGGGTCCACCCCAATAACCCAAGACGTTCTCCCATCTCAGGATGCTTAGCCTAATCACATCTACAAATTTCCTGAGCCGTGTCAGAGAGTGTGGTTGCATGTTTTGGGGGTTAGCCTGCAGACATCTTTGGGGGCCATAGTTCTGTCTACCCTATCTATCTATCCTGCCACGAAGGCCAAGTCAGAGCTGTATTCATGGTTTCATCCTCACTGCTGAGCACAAGGCTGAGCATGAAGCCCATCCTTCAAGTGGTCTTGCTGAATGGAAGGGGATTCTCATAGCTTGAGCCTTGTCTCTCTCTTAAGCTCTGTTGTTAGTTCTAGACAGTAGCCCTTGGAACCCTCTGCAGGGTCCAGTTTCTCTGAATTTGAGGAGGTGTCATTACAGATTTCTTCCTAGTCAGGTTGGAGGGAAGGAAAGTGTGGCATACCGACCGACCTCCTCCAGTTTATCCCAATTTTTTCTTCTAGCCTTAATTCCTTGCTTTATTATTATTAACATTTTTTAATTTTAAAAAAGATTTTATTTATTTATTTGAGAGAGCAAGAGAAGGCACAAACAGTGGGGAGAGGAGAGAAGCAGGCTCCCCGCTGAGCAGGGAGCCTGGGACCCTGGGATCACGACTTGAACCGAAGGCAGACATTTAACCAACTGAGCCATCCAGGCGTCCCTAATCCCTTGCTTTAAAACCCACCTCACGTTTCTAGTGTATTAAAAATATATTTGGTTTTATGCCATGCGTGCCTTTGAAAGCTGAGAACCACACCGGTCAACTCGGAAGCAGTAATCTGGTTTCATGTTCCCACAGTTTGTAGGAAACAGAGTTCTGAGGAGTTCAGGCTGATTTATGCAGCCCCAGAGAATAGACCTATTCCAGAAATATCCCCATTCTGCTCCCCGCTCCCCACTCCGGCTCTCTGAATTGCCTCAGCATCTGTTTACAACACAGGAGTCAGCTTTGCCCACCAATTTCCAGGCAGGTTGGGAAGGCAGGAGGAGGGTTGGGTCTGCAGCTTGGGCCCAGGTAGGGGAGGGCTGCACCTGTCCCTTAGTTCAGGCCGGGCCCTTCTGGGTCTTGTATTCCGAGTTTTGGGTCCAGTCCTCTGGCAAGTGCTGAAGACTAGCGGAAATGGAAGCCACATTAAGCAATTGAGGGGCGATTAGCGTTCATGGTAATGTTTGCAGGCAGTGCCAAATTAATGTGTGCTAAAAGATTTATGTATCAGCTAAATATTTTGACAGAGAAGTGAAAATAACTGTGAAGACCACTCCATCTGGCTCCCCTTGTTTATTGCCTGAATATTTACACCACTGCTTCGGAAGTTTCATGGATTCAAGAATTAACGTACAGAAAAATATTCTATCTTTTGACCAGGGTACGAGAGACAAGTTTTTGTTCTGTAAATGGAGGGTAAGGAGGGAAAACAGACGGGATTCCTGAAGAAGTCCAACCTCTCTCCCTTTTCACGTTCAGGACAAATGCCATCCCTTCCCCTCCCCCCAAATCCCTTTAAGAATGTGTTGCCCTTATTGCTGGTTGCTGGTTTGGTTGAATTTGCAAGAGAATGAAAGGCTGCTGTTGAAAAACCTCGAACAGTGCCAAACTTAAGGAATTTCAGATCGATTGTGATCTGAGAGGGAACAGAACTTTCTTGGAACCTCAATGCAATATGCAAGGCGCGGGGGGGGCGGTGGTGGTGGTGGTGGTGGTGTAGGCATGGGATAGCACAGCGGAACATTCAGAAAATGAGATGGAACACTAGTGTCAAATCTGACTTTGAGCACTAGTTCTGCACGTGGGAGGCGAAGAGGCTCCAAAAACTTGGTTAAAGAGATATTAGTGGGCAGACCCCTAGAAATATTGAAGGAAAACACCAGATAGCTTAAAAAAAAAAAAAAAAAAAAAAAAAAAAAAGGCATCCCCTTGCATCCAATATTGAGCTGTTCGGGGAATGCAGTGTACCAATATCCCACTAGGTGGCACTGCTGATCCGCACTTGGAGCATCCGGAGCCTGTCTCCATGGCAACAAGCGTACAAATTTATAGGGAGAATTGGCCTTGTCCTGTGGCATGTGTGAGTGTGTGTGTGTGTGTGTGTGTAGCAGTTTTGAGTGTGCAGAAAAGTCAGCTCTGTGCAGCAGGGACTGTTGATACGCAGCCGTCAAAGAGAGAGAATCAAGGAAACATTATCACACTGTGCGAGGCCGTAAGAACGCGGGAGTGAGAAGTGGCTCCTTCTAACACAGTTACAAACTACCTGCACCGGCGGCTGGGGCTTTAATGTTCTTGAATGCAGGTGGATAGGAAGCGAGGGTCTGAGGCATGCTGGGAACCTGGGGGTGGGCTGCGGGCTGCACTGGCTTTGTGCAAGATACCGCAGCGGGACTTCAGCCTGGGGGTGCGGGAGGGGGGCTGGGTTGCTTGAATTGTGGGTGTTCTAGGGATACTGGGATGGAAAATATGACATAAGCCCAGACACCCAGCTCTACGTGTTAGTATATGTCTAGACATTGACGAGCGCTCTCTCCTGTGCGGGTATCCCACGCTCTGTGTATAGAATGTGTTTCCAGAATGTGGTTCTTCGAGCCCTTGATAGCTCTCTGATTTGATCAAAAGCCCAGTCCCTGATCCTTCTCTGCTTCCCACTTTATCACAGCAGGGAGCCGGGTGCTCCGTATTCACTATGCACTGCCTGTGGGGACTTCCTGGATTCTCGCTGCAGGTGGGGGGCGGCTCTTAGACCTGCAGGGGACCCACGTGCCACATCCTGCAGAGGGCTAGTAAATGCTGCTCTGGAAGGAAGCCAGCTACTCTGAGTCCTATTTCTGGGCTGCCAGGGAGCCTTTGGGAAATGCCTTCTCTTTGGTCCTAGCTGGTGTCCTGCAGGTCAACAGGTTACACCAGCTGAGGGCTTGTCTCTGTGTAGAGTTCGTGTTTGCTTTTCAGGAATTCTAGCCAATTATTCTTTAATTTTAGTTTTCATGGACAGAAGGAAAAAAGAGAAAAAATGGAAAAAGGGACTTAGGCAATATTTTTGCAAAGCTTCCTTCCTCCCTTCTTTCTTTCTTTCCTCCCTCCCTCCCTCCCTCTTTCCTTCCTTCTTCTTTCTCCCTCCCTTCCTCTTCTCGCGTGCTCTCTCTCTCTTTCTAAGATTTTATTTGGCTCAAACCCACAACTCTGTGACCAAGATTTGCATGCTCCAGTGACAAAGCCAGCCAGGAGCCCCAGCGAAATTTTTTTTCTAGGAAACTTTTTCACAGTACAGATCAGAAGTTGTACCATTTTATTATTTTCAAATAATGAGATAATTAAAAATTAAAGCAGTTCTCAAGAAATGGTATTGTTAAAATGTTAAAAATTTTCTAGCAGTTGGTGAGGATTCATTCTGGAGTGGCATCTCTAACAATAATGAGAGGGTGTGCAAACTTTTTCTCAAAATTCCTGATCCTGTAAAATTAAGAAAAACACAACCAGGAAGAATTGTCTGGCAAATTCCATAGTTCTGTCTTAGGTTTTGCATTTTTTTACACCTTGCATTTCCTTCAGTTAGAGCATCAAGATTTAAGACAGGCACCATCCATCCCGAGTATAAGTGGCCATAAAGGATGCTGTGATTGGCAGATGAATGTGGGGCCATGAAGGAACTAATGGCCCAGTTTTAGACTTATTATAATAATACATGGTGTAAAAAGTTATGCCTCTGTAAAACATTTAGCACTGAAGTTAATAAATGAAATTTTATAAGTAGACATTTGACTCTTCCTTCCACATTCCTAGAAAGTTTGCATATTTGAATGGACCACCAAACTTTTTTAAATAACATTTTCTCATTAGGAAAATAAGAGATCTCTATATTTGGCTGACTCCCCTTCTCTGCTTTGGGATAAGAATTTGAATACTTCCTCTATGGCCATACATCTTCCAACACAGCAGAGGAAATGTATAGCAGAAATAAATGTAGAAAGAAGACAGCAGGGTGGAGGCAGTTTTGCATTAGAACTTCTCTCAACACCTGGAGTTTGCAATTTTTAGGATGTCCTCAGTTGATCTGCATGAAGGTAATTTGACTTTAGTTTCCTACACATTCAAACCTCAGGCATATGTAGCTATACATTTTTTTCCCCCTCACTAGGATTCTAGTAATGGAATTTATTTTCTTTGTTAATATTTACTCCTGAATGCTAGTTCCGACGCTGTCTGCCGCACCCAGAGAGACTGAAGTCACCGACGGACAGCATGGACTTTGGCTTTGCCCTAATTAAATCAGTGGCCCTGGGAAACTGACAGTCTTTCTCATCTGTAAGAATGAAGGTAGTAGAATCCCCCTCTGGAGGATAGGTGGCAGGTGTGTCCTGGGTTTGGGGAGACAGAGTTGGCAGGGGCTGTTCACCTGTCCTCTGCCCGCTGACCACTGGGCTCTACCCTGAGCTTCTGTCCAGCCCTCCTTCCTCTTGAAGCATGCTTACTGGCAGGTGGAGAAAGGGCTTGCATTTTTCACTCAGTTTTTCCCAGAGTTCCCAGCAGTGTGTGTGAGCGTGTGCACACACCCCTAGTGGCCAAATTCTTTCCTTAGAGCCCAGCCCTCTTAATCCGAGGGTGCAGGCAGGGGCAGTGATGGTCTGGCCAGCCTCTTGCTGTCCCTGTCCGCTCCAGCTCCCTGGCCCTGCTCTCAGACAGGAGCACCTGGGCTGATTTTTCCTTTGGGCTTCAAGGTCAGGCCCTACCCAGGGGAATCCCCAGCCCAGCAAATGATCTGTCCATGTCTAACTGTGAGACGGGCTCAAATGTTTTTTCACAGAGGACCAGAACTCCAGTCCATCAAGGTAGTGGCTGCGCATTGGCTGGGTCTCCAATATTCAGGAACGTTTCTCACTTGGCCTCTGGGGGGCAGTATTGTCCAGCTCCTCCTGCTGACCCAGGCACCCAGGCCTGAAGGCACTCTGCCAAGCATGTGGCCTGCAACAAAATGCGGTTGCTACAGGATGACAACCCTGATCACAGGGCCTCAAGCTGCTGCGATGAACTGTTTTCCTTCTTCCCTTCTATTGCAACCACAGGTCAGCAATGCCTTCCTCTGTCGGAGCCCGGGAACCTCTCTCTCAGAGGCCTTCTCAGCACTTAGTATCCTGGGCACTTGGCATATTCTGCATTTTATTGTGGTTTTCGTGTTGGATATCCCTTATCCCTACATTTAGCTTTATGTCGCTGGAGAGAAGGGATGTGTTTTTAGTTTTGCTTGATTCATCACCATCTCTGCTAGCCAACAGCCCCCCACCCCTCGAACACTGGGTCTGGAAGAGGGTCTCTGTGTGTGTTTGCTGATGATGGGGGTGATGGCGGCAGGGGCAGTGATGTAGAAGCCAAAAGCGAGACCCAGGGGCTGTAGGTGCCTGGTGATTCCTGGGTGTTCCTCCCTCCACAGCAGGGCCCTCCATCCCGACCCACTCCCCACCTTTATTCCTCATCCTTCTGTTTCCTTCTGTGTCACATGGGGATGGTACTAACTTGTATTCACCTCACTGCGCACAATTTGAGAAGGACACACTTTCCCTACAACCTCCTTAGGGGCTGATGGCTTAAAAAAACAGGCAAACAAAGCCCTTAGGGTTTGAATACATAAGAGGTGGTCTGACATTCCTTTGGAAAGCCTCTCGCTTTGGGGATAACCATGCTGATGGGGACCCAGGCTGTGCACCCAGGGAGGCACTGAGAAGAGCCTATGGGACTTCTCTGAATTGTTAATGGTGCCTGACACTGTAAGGGACCCGTACAGCTGCTCATGAGAATGGGGTCTGGGGTGCAGCACATTGCCCTAGACCTTGAGCTTTTGTTCATGGTCCTTTTTTTTTTTTTTAAAGGTTTTATTTTATTTTATTTTATTTTTAAAATATTTATTTATTTATTTGACAGAGCGTGCAAACCTGAGCGGAGGGAAGCAGAGGGAGAGAGAGAATCTCTACCAGATTCCCCGATGAGCACAGAGCCCAATGTGGGGCTTGATCGCATGACCTTGAGGCCGGGAGGTCACATGCCTAGAGGAGCAAGCTGGCAGAGGAGTATGAGACCCAAATTGTCGGGTCCCAGGGATTCAGCTAGAGAGTTATCAGACCATTCTGAACACCTACAAACCCAACAGGAGTTTGAAGGGAAGAAGAGCAGCAATTCTAGGAACAGAAAAGCGACCACTTTCTGGAAGGTAGGACGTGCTGAGAAGTGAATCAGAGACAACGGGAAGATAGACTGCGGGGGGCGGGGGGGCCGGCGGCTCCTGGCAAGTGGTGGAGCCGCGGAGCACAAAAGTGAACTTTTAGAAGTCTGTGCCACTGAGGGATGTTGCTTCAGAGGCTAAGTGGGGGTGGAGCCCTTGCGGGGACAGTGTGGTCTCAGGACCTGCGGGGTCACAGAAGGATCGGGGGTGTCTGAGTGTGGCAGAGCTCCCAGGTACCGGAGCGGGTAAGCCGGCTGCAGAGATGGAGCCCAGGAGTGAGCTCTCAGCTCGGGGTCACCTTAAACTGACCTGTGGCTCAGTCGGACCACTGGTCTTCGAGCAGGGACCCCGCAATGGGCAGATCCGGGGAGACTCACCTTCCTCCTTCGGGAGTCTGCGGCAGGAACCTGCTGGGTTTGGAAACTCCAAACGGGGCCGTGCGCCAGAGACAGAAATGCCTGGTCACAGGCTGGGTGGTCTTGGAGTGCGGCCGGGGCACTTTATGTGCCCAGGGAGACGGGAGGGATTGAGCGCTTTTCTCTGAGGCTGCACTGAGGAGTGGCACCCCGAGCTCTCGGCTCCTCTGGGCGGAGACTGGGTGGCCACCATCTTCATTCCCGTCCTCCGAGCTCTACGGAAAGTGATCAGGGAACAAAAGCTCCGATTGCAAAGCAAGCAGATGACTTAGCCTGGCCCTAGGCAAGGGCGTCGCAATTCCGATCCCGGCAAAGAGATTTGAGAATCACAGCAACAGACCCCTCCCGCAGATCAGCAAGAACATCCAGCCAAGACTGAGTTCAAGTGTCAATGAGAACTATGGAAATTCAGAGCTAGGGGAAAGCAGCACGTAGAATTCATGGCTTTTTCGTTCATAGTTAAAATTTTTTAATTTTATTTTTTTCTTATTACTCTTTTTAAAAAAAAAATTTTCCTCTTTCCTGTTTTAACCTTTTTAAACTGTTGTATCTTATCAATACCCTTTTAAAAATCTTTTTTAAGTTTTCATTGTTCTAATCATACTCTATCCCCTCATTGTATTTAACCTTATTTTTTGTACACATATACATTTTTCTTTCTTTAAAATTTTGAGATACAGTTTCTTCTTAAAGATCAAAATATACCCGAAATCTAGCATATGGCTTTGTTCTAGTCTCCAGCCTATTACATTCTCTCCTTTTTTTTTCTTTTTTCAATCAATTTCTTATCAATTCCTTTTCAAAAATCTTTTTTAATTTTTGTATTTATAGTCATATTCCATCCCTCCATCGTGTTCACCCTTATTTATATATATATATATATATATATATA